>NW_028234412.1:40040235-40045682 GCF_977035675.1 Penaeus japonicus
TATATATTATATATATGAATATTATATACACGCAGTAGAATTTAAGCAATCGATTTCGTAACCAAATCAAGGGAAAGTTAATAAATTCAAGATACATATTTTATCCAAAAATGTTTTAGTGATTTTTTTTTCACTTGAAAAATGATTATTTCAGTGAATGCCATTTCACATATAATTTCATACAAGGCAACTCTTTTATAATCTTACGCGAATTGATCCAGAATAAGAAAAAAAAAATATATTGTACAATTTTGATGAGGATATATGTGTGGCATATAATTTTATATATATATAATATATACTATTTATATCCATGTTATGAATATATATGTATTTATATATATCAGACGCATCCATATATGTATATTATATATATATATTATATATATATATATATATATATATATATTATATATGTATATATTTCCAACACACACACACACACACACACACACAACATATATATATATACATATATATATGTATTAGATATATATATATACATTATATTATATGTAATATATATATATATATATATATATATATATAATATATATATATATATATATATATATTATATATATATATATATATATATATTAGATATATATAATGTATTGTATGTATATATATATCCTATGTATATATATTATATAATATGTATAATATATATATACATACATGTAGTGTATAATGTGTGTATATATACTCTAATATATATATGTATACATTACATATATATAGATATAATGTATATATATGTATGTATATATATATGTATATATATATACATATATATATGTGCATATGTATATATAGATATATGTACATATATGCATATATAAATATATATGTATATATATATATATATATATATATATATATATATATATATATATATACATATCTAAATGTGTGTATATATGTGTATAAATATGTATATGTATATATATATATGTATGTATATACATATGCATGTATGTGTGTGTATGTGTGTGTGTATTATACACACAAAAAAGTAAACAAAGATATACAGAATTAAAAAAAAAAAAAATCAAAGCGAAAGATCCCTGGCCACTGACAGGCAATCCGACAGGTAACACACACAGACAGACGCGCTGACACAAACCTCAGACCAAAATCAAAATTCGGCGTCCAATATATTATCAAACCAGCGCGACCTTGCCAATTACTGTCTGTTTGGAGGCGTGTCTTCTGATGTCAAGAGGTACTGCCCCTAACCCCCTCCCTCCCTCCCCTCTTCCCTTTTGTCTCCTCTTCCTTCTATCCTATTTGCTTTATTTCTCTTTTTCTCTCTCCTTCCCTCCTCTATCTTTTATTTTTTATTTTTTTTATCTCCTCCCTTCGTCTTACCCATCTCCATCCTTCCCCCTTCCCCTATCCCATACCTCCCCCTACCTCCTCCTCCAACCCCACCCCCCATCCCCCTTCTCAGGTTAAGGAAAGAGAAGAATAACAATCAAGGGAAAGGAAGATGGCGGAGGGGAGGGGAGGAGGGGGAAGGGAGGGATGAGGAGGTGGGAGTAGATAATTGAAAAGAAGGGAATGTAAGGAAACAAATTATCACTATCATTATCATTCGTTATCACTGTCATTATTTCCTCCAGCGTTCATCGTAAAGGACCGAGTGGCATTTTTAAGTTCAATAACAGTTATCATTGAGGTTATTAATCCCCCTTTTATCATCGATGGTTTCCAACACTTGTTAACATTGGGTTCAAAACCTTGTTTCTTCTCTCTCTCTCTCTCGCTCTCTCTCTCTCTCTCTCTCTCTCTCTCTCTCTCTCTATCTATCTATCTATCTATCTATCTCTCTCTCTCTCTCTCTTTTCTTTTTCTTATAGAACTTATGGATTGAAAATATTCACTAAGAACGAATTTCTGATTAGGTTAAATAACTGTTATGCGGTATGATCTGTTATACCTAATATATCACGTTATGTTGTGTTTTGTTACATGTTCTATGTTGTGTTTGTTATATATCATGCTATGTTGTATTTCGTGTATGTTATGCTATATCATATATCACATCTATCATGTCATATTGCATCTGCTAAATAATTTGCTATGATATATACGTTATATGTCATGCTATGTTAAATGCGCTAAATGTTATCTAACGTCATATAGCTAAACGCTATGATATGTTTACCCGTTATATCTTACGCCTCGTTACATCCGTCATACGTTATTCTATGTTATATCCTTTACATTAGCCTATTACATATCCGCTACACCCTATAATATCTTCAATCATTATATATCATGTTGCGGAGTGAATTGAAATCTATAATCCAGAGGCATTCATAGATATTGAAAGGTGAATTTATACCGAAGACGAGATATTGAATACCGTAAATACACGAGTTGCATGAATTATACGTCTAGTTATTTTGTGCAACGAAGTTCTTCTTCGTCTATGCAACAAGTCTGAAAAGGTATGTATTGCATAGTTTCGTTTTATATGTATAGTTGTGATTTCTGAATTATCTTTGGAATAAAAGGAACATCACGGTTTGGGTGAATACGTAAGCACGATTACACATGTACACATAAATGTTCATATATATATATGTATAAATTGGAGAGAAAGAGAGAGATAGATAGATAGATAGAGAGAGAGAGAGAGAGAGAGAGAGAGAGAGAGAGAGAGAGAGAGAGAGAGAGAGAGAGAGAGAGAGAGAGAGAGAGAGAGAGAGAGAGATTACACGATTACACATGTATGAATAAATACTGATATATATATATATATATATATATATATATATATTATATATATATATATATATATATATATATATATATATATATATATATATATATATATATATATATATATATAGAGAGAGAGAGAGAGAGAGAGAGAGAGAGAGAGAGAGAGAGAGAGAGATGAATAAATAAATAGATAGAGAGAGAGAGAGAGAAACAGATATAGAGATAGAAAGAGAAAAACAGACAATCAGACAAACAGACAAACACAGACTGACGGAATGAGAATCACCCCCCACCCCACCCCTCTATCCCTCCACCCTACCACCAAAACAAAAACAAATGAATCACAAACAAACGAATTACCTATAGATTGGCTCTGGAGATTAGCACTAGCCCCAACAAGTGCGTGTGTGCGTGCGTGCGTGTGTACTTGCGTGCGTGTGTGCGTGCGAAGGTGACATCCTCATCAACAGGAATGCCAATGCTTCGGTGATTAATGGAAATTTTATTCGGATTAACACATGTTATTGGTGACGCTCGCCCTGTGTCCTTATCATCATTATCTTTGTTTATGTTTGTAAAGTCGAAATTCTAGCTTTTGGGATTGCTTTAATCAGCATTATGGGAATTGCTTTTCGGTTTCTCTTTTGGGCTCTCGTTTTTTTTTTTTTTTTTTTTTTTAATCATTGTTGCAGTTTATCTTCATTGCTATTATCATCCTATTTTACATTATTGCATTATTGGGATTTTCTATACTCCTATCATAAGTGTTATCATTATTGTTATCATTGCTATTAATATTATTATAATCGTTATTATTATTATCGTTAAGGTCATGATTATCGTTGTTGTTATTATAATAACCATTGCTATTTGATCATTCCTATCATGATTATCTCTATTCTTACTATCATTATCATTATTATTATCATAATGAACATTTCTATCACTATCATTATTATCGTTACTTCTCGTGTTCTCTTATTAATGATGATAATCATTATCGTGATAATTACCATTCTGATGACAATTATCATTGTTATACATTGTCATTATTATCATTATCACTACATTATCATTATTATCATTAATACCATTGCTATTGTATGTTTGCCATTATCACCGCATGATAATGAATAAGTAAATACCGTTTATCAATGCCTTTCAATGCAATGCAATCTTGATATCAATTCTTCAATTCCACACAAAGGTATTTCTATCATTGGTATGGCTACTGCTTTTGGTAATGTGGTATTGTGTCAAATTGTTACTGTCATTATCAAACACACTTATGTTTGTGTGTGTGTGTGTGTGTGTGTGTATGCTTGTAGTGCGTGCGCTTGTAGTGTGTGTGTGTGTGTGTGTGTGTGTGTATGTGTGTGTGTGTGTGTGTGTGTGTGCGTGTGTGTGTGTGTGTGTGTACTTGCATGCGTGCGCTTGTAGTGTGTGTGTGTGTGTGTGTGTGTGTGTGTGTGTGTGTGTGTGTGTGTGTGTGTGTGTGTGTGTGTGTGTGTGTGTGTACTTGCATGCGTGCGCTTGTAGTGCGTGTGTGTGTGCTTGTAGTGCGTGCGTATGTGTGTGTGTATGTGTACGTGTGTATTTGTGTGTATGTGTGTATGCCTGCGTGCGTGCAGTAAATATGCTTATATATATGAATCACCAACATACATTCCTCCAGAAATCTGACAGACAGGCAGATAAGCGCACCACATGATTGCAATGTTTACAGTCGGTGCGTGCGTGTGTGCGTGCGTGCGTGCGCGTATATGTCGAAGATAAACAAACGATTAAGAGATTAGGTGTTCCCGGTTTGCTCTGAAATCCAAGACGATTCGAACCCAAAGGAGTTGAAGGAGATAAGGATCCGAAACAGGATTCGAACCCGTTACCAGATTTATGGGTTCTTGTTTATTATCTTAAACAGCTGATCGCGCCATCAAACCCGCCACCAGCGCGTCCGAATGTGTTCGGTCGCGGTTTCGGCTTCGCTGTTCTCTATAAAATCGTCGAGTTCTCTATAAAACGAAACGAGACGCATGAGGTAGATAGAAAATAAAGGAGAAAAGAATTAGAGAGAGAAAAAAAAGTAAAAGAGATACGGAGAATAAAAGAGAAGAACCCGAGAAGGGAAAAAAAACGAACAAAAATGTCACACACACAAAAAGAAAAAAAAAAAAATCCGGAACAAAAGGGATATAATTTCATGCACAGCCAAGTCAATAATTCTTAATTTCGTAAAGGCGTGTCGGCCTCGGAATCACGTCCACCTTAATTAAACCAATCACAAAGAAGTATAAAAGTTGTGATCGACCCCGCGCCGGGAAACCAAATGACAGTTGCAGAGAGTGAATTAATTGACAGGTAATCCTACAAATGGCGGATCAAATGCTAATGATGTGGGTTCCGGGAGGAGACCGACAGGTATAAATGCCACAGAGAGGGTGTCGCGCCTCTAACCCAGGCCTCTCTGACTGACGGTGCATGGGGGGTGGGGTGGGGGAGGGGGTGGGATGGAGGGAGGGGGTGGGGAGGTGGAGGGTTTGTGGGGAGAGTGGGTGGGGGTGGGAGTGAAAGGCACGATGGGAGGGAAAGGGGTGGGGGTGGGGAAGTGGAGAGTGGGTGGGGGTGGAATTGAAAGGCATTTGGGGGGGATGGGGTGGGTGGGGAGGTGGATGGTGAGGGGGGAGTGAAAGGTATGATGGGAGGGAAAGGGG
>NW_028234412.1:40063282-40065782 GCF_977035675.1 Penaeus japonicus
ATTATCAGTATTATTTTTATTATAATTATCATTATTATCATTGTTATTATTATTATTATTAGTATCATCATCATTATTATTAGTAGTAGTAATAGTATCATTATCATTGTTATTATTATTAGTAGTAGTAATTCTATCATTATAAATATCATTATTATCAATATAATTGTTATTATTATTTTCAATATTATCATTATTATCATTGGTATCATTATTACTATTGTCGATATCATTATTATTATTATTGTTATTATTAGTTTTTTATTATTATTATCATTATTATTATTATTATTACTATTATCATTACTATTATTATCATTATTATTATCATCATTATTATTATCGTCATCATTATTGGTATTACTATCATTATCAATATAATGTTATTATTGTTAATGATTATGATTATAATATTAATACTGGTAACGATAGTGATAATAATAATATTTATGATGATCATGATAATATTAATGATGATAATAATGATAATGATGATAATGGTAGTAAGATTATAGATAATTATAATGTTGATGATAACAATAATGATAATAATTATAACTATGACAGTGATAATGATAATGATGATTATATTATTATTATCAAAACTATCAATATCGTTATTGTCATTTCTGTCATCTGTGTCATCATCATCATTATTGTTGTTGTTATTTTTATTACTTGTTCCTATTTTTATTATCATTCTTTTTACTTTATTATCATTGCTTTTATTATCATTATCATTATCATTATCATTATCATTATCGTCATAATAATTATTTTTTATCATTTTTTATCTGTTATGCTATTGTCGTTATTATAATTATTGCAATTATCATTCTATTTACATTTCTGATATTTTACGATTGCTATTTCAACATGGAATTAACCAGCGAGTTTTTTTTTTCTTCTTTTTTAATTTATCTGAACTTATAAATGTCAGAGCACTGGCATATTAACTTGTAATACATTATAATAATGATGATAATGATAATGATAATGATGATGATGACAATGATGATTTTCATGATGATAATGATAATGATAATGATTATAGTGATAATTATAATGGAAAGAGTTATAATGATAGTGATATTATAAAAGTGAAAATAAAGATAATGATAATACTAATAAGAAGAATGATAATAATAATGATAAAGACATAGTGATAAAGACAAAAATAATGGAAAGGATGCTAATAATGTTAATGCTGATAATGATAACGATAAGTGTAATGATAATAATAATAATGATAATAATAATAATAAATGCTGATAATTCTAATAAAATCGATATAAGGATAATAATTATGACAATAATGAATATTAAAATAATAATAATAATAATGATAATGATACTAATAATAATAAGTATCGATGATAATGATGATATAATAATAACAAATAGAAACAGAATAAAAATAATAGTTTTAATATTACGATAATTAATCGATATGATTGGCTACGAATAAGAGAAAAGGATATTTATGAGAAAATGAACCAACAACATGAAAAAGATGATAAATATACACAAGATAAAGATAATGATAAACAGAAGTATTCGGGAACAATCATATCTAATAATAAAAAAATGACAATGATGATAATAATTAATAATGAGAAAGAACGATTATGTAAGGACTGATAAACTTTAACTATTGACACGTTACAATGATAAATGACAAGGCTGTGATAAGAGTAATAATACTGGTAAAAGAATAAAAATGATGAAAGAGTGATGATGTAATAAAAATGAAATAACAAAAAAAATAATAATATCAATCATGATAATACTCAATTGAGCGTAATGATCGATCTTAATACAAGTAAGTAAAATAATGATAATAACAGTGATGATGAAAATAACAACGGCGATGCTAATGATAATGATAATAATAATGATAAAATGATAGTAATAATAATGATAATAATTACAATAATAATGATAATAATTACAATAATAACAACAATGATAATAATAATATTAATAATAATGATAATGATAAGAATAATGATAATAATAACAATAATAGTAATAATAATGATAATAATAATAATAATAATAATGATAATAATGATAATGATAATAATGATAATAGTAATGAAAATAACAATAATAATGATAATAATGATAGCAATGATAATGATCATGATAAAGATAATAACAATTACTATAATGAAAATAGTTAAAATAATGATAACGAAAATATCAATAATGATAATAATGATAACAACAACAACGAAAATAATAACACAACAACAACAACAATAATAGTAAAAAGAAATAATAATAATAATAATAATAATAATAATAATAATAACAATAATGATAATAACAACAGAAGAATTAAATAGAACGTGAACAGACCGGCGTCGGAGAAAATACGCCGGCGCTGAACTTACGCCATAAAATTATCGGGCAGACATCGTCACTAAATAATGAGAAGAATGAATGAGAGAATGAAAAGGAGAGAATTAGAGAAAGAGATGATATAATGAATGAG
>NW_028234412.1:40075782-40085782 GCF_977035675.1 Penaeus japonicus
TGATAAGGATTATCATTAATGTTTTATGATTACTATTATCGTTATCATTATCATTTCTATTATCTTCACTATTGTTATCAGTAATATCATTATTGTCATTATTCTATTATTACTATCATCATTATTATCATTATTATCTTTTGTATCATCCTTTTTCAGTTATCTTTATTATCATCAATATTATTTTCATACCATTGTTATTGTTTCTGTTATCATTATTCTTGCAATCATTGTTATCGTTCGCTTTTCCCTCCTTATCATTTTCATATATAGACACATATATACATACATACATACATACATACATACATATATATATATATATATATATATATATATATATATATATATATATATATATACATATACATACATATACTCCTTATTGTTGTTCTTTTTTCTTCTCCTGCTTATTATTCATATAATTATTACCATTATGATGATGATAGTAATTGTTATTATTAACGTTATTATGATTTTTTTTTCTTTTTTGTCTTTATTATCATCACTGTTGATATTGTTACTATTATCATCATTATCCTAAGCATTGTTATTTATTATCATTCTTATAACCTTTTTTTATTGCTATTATTACATTACCATTATTAACATTACTATCAATACTATTCTTGTTATATCTATCCTCACACTTGTCATTATCATGTCATTATCATTATTGCTATTTATTCTTTCGTTGATCCATACAGAGACATTGATATTAATTTTTTTTTTTCATAATTCTTCGTTATCAATAAGATTTTATAATGAAGGTAATTGGATATTTACTTCAACATCTTTAATGTTATTATCATTATTCTCTGTATTATCATAATAATCATTATTATCTTTATTATCATAATAATCATTATTATTATTTTCATCATTAATATCAGTCTTATTTCGAACAATACTAAGTGCACTGTTATAGTTAATCTGACACGAAACATTATGAAACTTCAATTACAAAATGACAACTATGACAGGGATGATGGCAGCATATGACAGTATCTCTCTTATCATCATTATCATCACAATTATCATCGTTATCTATGTACTTCTTTCCGTATTGAAGAAAAGGGATAATTGTCAGTTCTATCATAACTGGATTATATTTTTCAAGTTCTTTGTTACGTAATGGCCATTGTAATTATTATCAATTTTGTCTTGCGTGATGCAACGTGCCTCTGTATTGCATGGACAGTGCAAAGGGTCTCCCGTGTTATGTTATGTGATGTTATGCGTTGTTCATGCAATGTTATTAGATGTTATGTGATTTGCTGTCTGTGATATAGCGTGAAATATAATACAATGTCATTGCAATTTGCAACGTATTGAATTATCTCCGTAATGATGCGTGCAGTGTGATCTTTGTCATTGCAATGCCATGCAATAAGCTGTTTGCATGATCCTAAGTTTAGTGCATGTGCTGTCAATGTAATGGAATATATCACAAAAGTGCTGTGACATGTTGTCTACATAATAAAACACAATTGCTTTGAGTTCAAGTAAGAAATTCATCATCATCATCACCACCACCACCACCACCATCATCATCATCATCATCATTGTTATCATCATATTATCACTGCATCATAATCATCATTATCTTCATCATCACCACCACCACCACCATCATCACCATCACTATTATCATCACATTACCATCGTACATTCTATACAAATATAAAACTTTGCCCTTTCTTCTCATTGTGTCTGTGGTGAAGTGGTTACCACGATCGCCTGTCGAGGTGGTAGACACGGGTTCGATCCCCGACAGAGTCTAATTTCTGTATAAAGTATTTACACTTTTATCATTTTGATGGTTATTACTGTTATTATCATTATCATTATTATTATTGTTATTGCTGCTATCATTAAGATTATTTTTGTTATCATATCTTTCTGTGGTTGTTATTATTATTGTTATTGTTTATGTTTACATCATTATGACCAATATCGTATGAAATATGAAAATAAGAATAAGAAGAATGATAATGATAGTAATAATAATAACAATGATGATAATAACACAATAACAGTAATAACAATAATGATAACAATGATAATAATATCAATAATAATGATGATAATAACAACAGTAATAATGATGATGATAATGATAATAATGATAACGAGGATAAAGATGAAAATTATAATAATGGTAATAATGATGATAATGATAATTAATATATTAATAGTAATTATAATAACGACTATGACAGTGATAATGATAACAGCAACAATAAGAATAGTCATGGTAATGATAATGATATCAATATTGATAATAACAATAATGAAAATGATGACGTTAATGGTATTAATGATGATGATAACAAGGATTATAATGATATTGATGATAATATGGTGGTGATGATGGTGATAAGGATTATGATGATGATGGTTATGGTGGTGATGATGATGATGGTGGTGGTGGTTGTGGTGGTGGTGATGAAGATAATGATGATTATGATGCAGTGATAATATGATGATGGTGGTGATGTTGATGATGATTTTCTTACTTGAACTCAAAGCAATTGTGTTTTTTTTTATTAAGACAACATGTTGCAGCACTTTTGTGATATATTCCATTACATTGACGGCACATTGCACTAAACTTAGGATCATGCGGACAGCTTATTGCATGGCATTGCAATGACAAACATCACACTGCACGCGTCATTACGGAGATAATTCAATACGTTGCAAATTGCAATGACATTGTATTATATTTCACGCTATATCACAGACAGCAAATCACATAACATCTAATACCATTTCATGAACAACGCATAACATCACATAACATAACACGGGAGACCCTTTGCACTGTCCATGCAATACAGAGGCACGTTGCATCACGCAAGACAAAATTGATAATAATTACATTGCACATTACGTAACAAAGAACTTGAAAAATATAATCTAGTTATGATAGAACTGACAATTATATATTTTTCTTCAATTCGGAAAAAAGTGCATAGATAACGATGATAATTATGATGATAATGATGATAAGAGAGATACTGTCATATGCTGCCATCATCCCTGTCATAGTTGTCATTTTGTAATTGAAGTTTCATAATGTTTCGTGTCCGTTAACTATAACAGTGCACTTAGTATTGTTCGAAATAAGACTGATATTAATGATGAAAATGACGATAGTGATTATTATGATAATAAAGATAATAATGATAATTATGATAATAAAGATAATAATGATAATTATGATAATAAAGATAATAATGATAATAACATTAATGATGTTGAAGAAAATATTTAATTACCTTCAATATACAATCATATTAACAACGAAGAATTATGAAAAAAATATTGATATCAGTGCCTCTGTACTGATCAACGAAAGGATAATTATAGCAATAATGATAATGATATAATAATGACAAGTGTGAGGATAGATATAACAAGAATAGTATTGATAGTAATGATAATAATGGTAATGATAATAGTAATAATAACAATAAAAAAGGTTTTAAGGGTAATGATAAATAACAAAAATTAGGATAATGATAATGATAGCAATGACGATAATAGAAAAATATCAAAATGATGATTATAACAACAACAACAACAACAACAAAAATAATGATGAAAATAATGAAAATGATCATAATAGCGGTAATAATAACAATCACTATCATCATCATAATGATAATATAAATAAGAAGAAAAAGGAGAAGAAAAAAGCACAACAATAAGAATATATATATATATATATATATATATATATATATATTATATATGTACATATATACACACATACATACATACACACACACACATATATATATATATATATATATATATATATATATATATATATATATATATATAGAGGAGAGGAGAGAGGAGAGAGAGAGAGAGAAGAGAAAGGAGAGAGAGAGAGAGAGAGAGAGAGAGAGAGAGAGAGAGAGAGAGAGAGAGAGAGAGAGAGAGAGAGAAAGAGAGAAAAGAGGAGAAAGAAGAGAGAGAAAGAGAGAGAGAGAGAGAGAGAGAGAGAGAGAGAGAGAGAGAGAGAGAGAGAGAGATGAAAATGATAAGGAGAGGAATGCGAACAATAACGATGATACGAAAATGATTGAGAGAATGATGGTACAAAATATATCAATAATAATAATGATGATAATAATAACATAATAATGATAATGATAATAACAATAATAACAACAACAAAAATAAAAACAACAATAATAACAACAACAATAATAATAACAGAAATGATAATGGTGATAGAAATAATAAAAGTTTAATGATAATCTTTATCATTATCATGATGATAATGATGACGATAATGATATTAATGACAACAACAATAATAGTAAAATAATAATAATAAAGGATTATAATGATGAGAATGAAAATCATCATGACAAAGACAAAAACAATAATGTTGATAAAAGCCTATAGAAAAAAACAAAAGCAATAACAATGATGATTAGGATGATAACGATAATGATACCAATAGCTTTAGTAATAGTTATTATTACAATAATGACAATAATAATGATCTTAATGATAACAATATGAATGATAATGATAAAGATAATAACAATGATAACGACAATAATGATATTGGTGATGAAGGGATGGTAAAGAAAATGATGATAATGATAATGATAATAATAATGACAGAAATAATAATGACGATAATGATAAGAGTAATAATAAGAAGAATGATGATTATAATGATAATAGTAACAATGATGATAATAACAAATAATGATAACCGTGATAACAATAATGACAATGATAATACTGTCAATAACATGATGATAATAACAACAGTAATAATGATAATGATAACAACAATGATGATAATGATAAGGATAATAAGAATAGTAATGGTAAAGATAATGATATCAAAGATGATAATAAGAATAATGATATTAACGATGATAATGATGTTAATGATGATAACAATACTGAAAATTACGATGGTAATGATATTAATGATGATAATAGCAATAATGATAATGACGATGTAATGATGATAACAATGACTGTAATGAAAGTAATGATAATAATGATGATGGTAATGATAACGACAACAATAGTGATAATAATGATAATAAAAAAGATGAAAGAAATAATGATTATATCAGTCATAATGATGCAAACATAAACAATAACAATAATAACAACAACAAAAAGATATGATAACAATAAAAATCTTAATGATAACAGCAATAACAATAATGATAAAGATAATAACCATCAAAATACCAACAATAAAAATGCTAAACGTGTATATAAATTATATATATATATACATTAGCCTCTGCCGGGGATCGAACCCGAGTCTCTCACCTTAACAGGCGATCGTGGTAACCACTTCACCACAGAGACAATGAGAAGAAAGGGCAAAGTTTTATATATGTACAGAATGTGCGATGGTAATAGGATGATAATAGTGATGGTGATGGTGGTGATTATCAAGAGGATGATGGTGATGATGATTATGAAGATGATGGTGGTGGTGATGATGATGATGGTTATCAAGATGATGGTGGTGGTGATGATGATGATGGTTATCAAGATGGTGATGGTGATGATGATGATGATGATGCATTTCTTGCTTGACCTCAAAGAAGTTGTGTTTTATTATGTAGACAACATGTTACAGCACTTTTGTGATATATTCCATTACATTGACGGCACATTGCACTAAACTTAGGATCATGCGGACAGCTTATTGCATGGCATTGCAATGACAAAGATCACACTGCACGCGTCATTACGGAGATAATTTGATACGTTGCAAATTGCAATGACATTGTATTATATTTCACGCTATATCACATACAGCAAATCACATAACATCTAATAACAATTTCATGAACAACGCATAACATCACATAACATAACACGGGAGACCCTTTGCACTGTCCATGCAATACAGAGGCACGTTGCATCAGGCAAGACAAAATTGATGATAATTACAATGGCCATTACGTAACAAAGAAGCTAAAAAAACAAGGATGATAATAAAGGCAACAAAAACAAAAATGATAAAAATCACAATGGTAATGAAAATAATGAAAAATATCAGAATAATGATAATATCATCATAATGATAATGTTAATATAAATGATAAGAAGGGAAAAAAAGAACAATAAGATAATATATATATATGTATAAATATACATATATTTATATATATATATATATATATATATATATATATATATATATATATTTATGTATATATATATATATATATATATATATATGTATATATATATATATATATGTATATATATATATATATATATATATATATATATATATATATATAATGAAAATGATAAGGAAAAGAATGCGAACGAAAACAATAATTGTAAGAATAAAGATAACAGAAATAATAACAATGATATGAAAAATATAATGATGATAACAAAAATGATTGAAAAATGATGATACAAAAATATAACAATAATAATGATGATGATAGTAATAATAGAATAATGATAATAATAATAACAATGATAACGATAATAATGATATTGGTAATGACAGGGATGATAATGAAAATGATGATGATGATAATGATAACAATAATGATAACGACGATTAAAAATAATGCTAAGAATGAAAATAAGAATAAGAAAAATGATAATGATATCATTGTAATTTGCAACGTATTGAATTATCTCCGTAATGAGGCGTGCAGTGTGATCTTTGTCATTGCAATGCCATGCAATAAGCTGTCCGCATGATCCTAAGTTTAGTGCAATGTGCCGTCAATGTAATGGAATATATCACAAAAGTGCTGTAACATATTGTCTACATAATAAAACACAATTGGGTTCAATTTAGGTTCAAGTAATAAATTCATTTCGGGGGAAAAAAATCACCCATTTATTTATTTTTATTTTTTTTATTATATTTACATATGAATATTTCCTTGGAGGAAAATTATCAATCTAATTACAAATTTTGATTGACATTCAAGAACAGATGATTATAATTTCGGTACCAATATTATGATCACTTAAGAGACCTGAATTATTATTATCATTATTATCACCATTTCTATCGTTATTATCATTATTATCACCATTTCTATCGTTATTATCATTATTATCACCATTTCTATCGTTATTATCATTATCATCATTATTATCATTACTTTCAATACAGTCATTAACAGTCATTGTTATAGAAAATAGAAATATAGAAATATAGAAAAAACAGAATATAGAAAAAATCACAAGAAAATTATAAGAAAATGATGATAATAATAATGATAATCATCAGCAGAAGATAATATTAATGATTGTGATAATGATAATGCTAATAACGATGGTAATGATAATGGTAATTTTCATAATAACAATGATAATGATGATGATAATAATGATCACGATAATAATGATGATGATGCTACAACTACTACTACTAATTATAATCATAATGAAAACAAGGATGTGATTTAGTGGCAATTATAATTGTAATGATGATGATAATATAACATTAATGACATTGATAATAATGATAATGACAATGATGATAATGAGACGATCTTTCTTTCTCTCTTTCGTTTCTTCCTTTATTCTCATGTGTCTGTCTCCCTTTTCTCCACCTCCCCTCCCCCTCCACCTTCCCTCCTCTAAATCCTCTCCCCCTCCCTCCTCCGCCTCCTCCTCCCACCTCCTCCCTCCTCCCTTCCACCTCTCTCCCTCCACCTCCCACCCCCCCACCCTCCCCCCTCCTTAAAACCCTCACCCCTCTCAGCGCCCTCCTCCCCCCTCCTTAAAACCCTCCCCCCTCTCAGCGCCCTCCTCCCCCCTCCCTGCCACCCCTCCCCCCCTCCCTCCACCTCCTCCCTCCACCTCTCTCCCTCCATCTCCTCCCTCCACCTCCCCCTCCTTAAAATCCTCCCACCACTCCATCCTCCCCCCTCCCCCTTCCCTCCTTCCACCCCATCCCTTCCACCACCCCTCCATCCTCCCCCTCCTTAAAATCCTCCCTCCACCTCACCTCCCCTCCCCCTCCCTCAACCCCTTCCACCCCTCTCCCCCTCCCTCCCTCCTCCCATCCACCTCCCCCCCCTCCTTAACCCCCCCCCCCCTCTCAGCGCCCTCCTTTGACCCCATCCAACATAAACTCTTACCTAATTTCCACCATTACGTCACGTTAAGGATTCCTCACATTTCTGTAGGCTGGGATGAGGATGTTCCCGGTGCCATTTCTCTTGTTTGTCTCGCCTAACGGACCTCTTCTTCTTCTTCTTCTTCTTCTTCTTTTTCTTGTATTTCTTCTTCTTGTTTTTCTTCTTCTTCTTGTTTATCTTATGCTTCGGTCTTTTCCTTCTTCTTTTTTTACTCTTTTTGTTCTTCTTCTTCCTCATTTTTTTCGTCTTCTTTTTTCTTTTTCTTCTTCCCCTTCCTTTTCGTCCCCCTTTCCTTCGGCTTCTTCTTGTTTTCTTTTTCTTTTCCTTTTCCTTCTTCCCCTTCCTTTTCGTCCCTTTTCATCATTCTTCTGTTTGTCTGAATGTTGATTGATCTCTCTGTATATTCATGTATATACACACAACTATCTATCAATATGTACACATCTACTTTGACCGAGTTGTCTATATATTAATATCAGTATGTTTCTTATCTATCTATCTATCGACTCATCTATTAATCTATCCATCTATCTATTCGTCCATTAATGTATCCATCTATCCATTCATCTATTAATCTATTAATCTATCCATCTATCTATTCATCTATTAATCTATCCATCTATCTGTTCATCCATTAATCTATCCATCTATCCATTTATCTATCTATCAATCTATCCATCTATCTTTCTATCTATTCATCTATTAATCTATCCATCTATCTATTCATCTGTTAATCTATCCATCTAACTATTTATCTATCTATCTATTAATCTATCCATCTATCGTCCTATCTATCTATCTATCAATCTATCCCTCTATCTTTCTATCTATCTATCTATCTATCTTTCTATCTATCTATCCATCTATCAATATATCTTACTATCTATCTATCTAACACCCTTCTACGCGTCTTCACAGCCGGCACAAAACGGTACAAAACACATGTCTCTGTACGTGAGAAGAATTTCAAAAGAATGAAAGGTCAACAGAATAACTCCTTCACCCCCCCCCCT
Organism: Penaeus japonicus; assembly: GCF_977035675.1. Classification (NCBI taxonomy): domain Eukaryota; kingdom Metazoa; phylum Arthropoda; class Malacostraca; order Decapoda; family Penaeidae; genus Penaeus; species Penaeus japonicus. The sequence goes on from NW_028234412.1 coordinate 40,084,928, forward strand.
CCCCCGTCTTCCCTCCCCCCTCCCCCTTCCCCCCTTCCTCCTTGAAATGATCCTCCTAGCTAGGCCAAAGAATCTGCTATGGCTCAGCTATGGATCTGCTATGGATCTGCTATGGATCGACTATGTTTCTGGTCGTCCGAAGTCGAATATTTTTTGGGGGGGTAACTAGCTTAAACGAGGTGGCTTGTTCCCCGTTTCAGCGTGGCTTAGAGCGGGTTACGGAGTGCAGTGCGGCCCGTTGGGGTCGGTTTGTTTAGATGGATGGCGGGGGGTGGAGGGTGGGTGGGAGGGTTGATGTTATTGGGTGTTGAATGAGCTGGGTTTGGATAGTTTAGGGGTGTTGGTCGGGGGTGGCTCGCAGGTAGAGAGGGAGGTAGCCCGGGCCGTGAGGTTTTGGTTGGGGTTTTGCTGTATCTGGCGTAGACACTCAGCTTTTGCGGGTGGGCGCGTGAGTGCGAGCGTTATAGGTAGAGTCCTCACTCACCTCTCACTCTCTCTCTAGATATTGTTTGTGAGTGATGGAGTGGTGTGTGTGTGTGGTGTTTGTGTGTGATGTTTGTGTGTGGGATGGGGGGGGGTGGGGGTGGAGGTGGGGAGGGGGGGAGGGGAGGGGGTGTTGGGGGGAGTGTGGTGGGGGGGGGGGGGGGGGTGGTGGGCGTGGGGGTGTGGGGGGGGGGGGGGAGGTGTGGGGGGGGTTGGGGGGGGGGGGGGTGGGTGTGTCTGTGCGTGTGTGTACTGTGTCGTGAGTAGTGTGTGTGTGAGTGTGTGTGAGCGTGTGTGTGTGTGGGTGAGTACCAGCTAGCACTCACTCACTCACACATATCATCACCACCTCTACTCACACACTATATGTGA
>NW_028234412.1:40090782-40093195 GCF_977035675.1 Penaeus japonicus
TCCAACTCCTGCCCCCTTCTCCCCTCGCACCCCCGCCCCTCTAACTATTTCCTCTCCCCTTCCAATCTCCACACAAACCCTCGTTCCTCCAACCTGTTCACCCATAACCGCCCGACACCACCACCTCACCCTTATCCCACTCAGTCCCCCCCCTCTTCCTCCCCTTCCCTTACTTCTTCTTCTTCCACCTTTCTTTCCTCCCATACTCCTTTTCCTCCTTCCCTCCCTCCCCTCTTCCCTCCCCACCATCTTCATTCCTTCTTCCTCTCCTTTTTTTTTTTTTCTTTCTGTTTCTATCTCTTCTTTTCCTCCTCCTACCTCCTCCTCCTACTTTTCCGTATCTTTCTCTTCTCTTCTCTTCTTCCTTCGTCCTCCTTCTCCTCGTCCCACTCCTCATTCCTACATCCTTCCTCCTCCTCTCCTCTTCATTTCTCCCTTTCCCCCACACCCCTTCACCCCAGCCATCCCAACCACAGTCGTCTTCCACCTCCCCTCTCCCCCATCATGTCCCTCCCCTTCCTCTCCCACTGTCTCCCTCCGCACTCCCTTCTCCCCTCCCTCCCCTTCCACCACCATCTCCCATCCTCCCTTATTCCCACCAATCCCTCTGTCCATTTCCTCTTATTCTCTTTCCCTCACAACACCTCGTCAAGATATTGGTCAACCAACACAAAAAGTTAATCCTTGTACTTCAATTCCAGAGAGGTCGCTGTTAAATTAAGCAATAAAAAGTATGAGCGTATTTTACGCTTCCGCTAATAGCGACGAACAAGTATATTTTTCTTGGCAACGAACTTACTGGGCGCTTTGGGCGAAGACCCTCTGGCGGCGGGATGCGGAAAACAAGCAGCAAGAGGCGTTATGAAGGAAACTCGGCAAGGTTCCTCTCTCTTGTCTCCTTTCTCTTCGCGTCTCTTCTCTCTCTTCTGTTCCGTTCTTCTTCTCCTCTTTTGGTTTCTTGTGTTTTTTTGTTTTTGTCGTAGTTTTTATTTTTCCTATGTGTGATTTTTTATTTATACCTTATTTATTTTTGTCTCTTTTTAATTTTCATTATCTTTTAGATTTATTATTATTATGTTTTCTTTTAATTTACTTTATTCTTTTTTTTTTCTTACAGATTATCTCGACTTTTTTTTTACTCATTCTATCGCCATTTTTGGTCTTTTTCTTTTTGTTTTTTTTTTCTTTTTCTTGTCTCTTTTTCCTTTCTTCCCCACATTCTCATCTTCTCTTCCCTCCATCTTCTCCTCTCTCCATCTTCTTAATTTTCCCTTTCTTCTCCTCTTCATCCTCCTCCCCCTGTTCCTCTCCCACCTCCTTCCTTCACTTCTCTCCCTTCCCCCCCTCCACCCTCCCACCTCCCACCTCCTTTCCCTTCCCCCCCCCCAGCTTCCTCCACCCACCCCCTTCCCATTTCTCTCCCCTCCTCTCTACTCCTAACGTACCACTCCGCTCAACGCCACAACCCCCCACCTCCCTCCATCTTAAGGCCCAGCAACCCAACCTCAAACAATTCTACTCACACCCTCGTCTGACTCCTCCTCTTCCTCCCCTGACTCTTATGGACCCTCACCCCACATTCCCTTTGACCTCCCCTACACCCCCCTCCCCCTATTCTATCCGACTTTCCTCCCTCTCTTCCACCTCACCCCCACCCCCTCTTCCCTCTCCTCCTCCCCCCTCCCCACCCCCCTCTCCTCCCCTCCTACCCCTCCTCACCACCCTCTTTTTACTCCCCTCCTTCCTCACCACCCTCTTCCTCGCCCTCCTCGTTCTCAACACCCACCACTTCTTCCTAAATTTCTCGTCCGTCCATCCCCCTAAACCCTACCTCGCCTCATCATCATCAACCCCACCCCTCCACCCCACCCCCTCTTTCTTCCCTTTCCTCTCCCCCACCCCCCCCCTCTAAATCCTTTTTCCTCCCCCCCACCTTCCTCCCCTCCCCCCCCTCCCCCTATTCATCCCCTCCTCCCCCTTTTCTCTTTTCCCTTTCCTTTGTCCTTTCCCCTCACTCCCACCCCCACCCCCACACCCCACCCCCCAACCCATTCCCCTCACCCCACCCCCTCTTTATCCTCAGACCGCACCTCCTCACCTCTCCCCTCTCTCCCCTCAACCCCAACCCGCCCCCAACCCCACCCCCTCTTCCTCCCCCTCCTTGCTCCTCGCTCCACTCCTCACCCCCTCTTTCTTCCTCCCCCTCCTCCCCTCACCCACTTCCTCACCCCTCCACCTCTCCTCTCACCTCCACCCCCCACTCCCCCCTAATCCCCACTAATTCAGGTGTAATTAATATCAAGTTATTAACCGACCTCCAGCAGTGTTCACGATGGCGCTAACATAGAACACTTGTGGTCATTACACTTATAATGAAATGTAACCATTTTCTATTCTCAATGCAGAAGGATGC
>NW_028234412.1:40093295-40115795 GCF_977035675.1 Penaeus japonicus
TGTAATCCGTTTCATTATCAGAATGGCTCTAACGTGTATTTTAGGCATTTTTGGCTTTTTTTCAGGATCGTGCATTTTTTTTTTTTGCACCTTTTTTTCTCGCAATTGCTTTTTCCTTTAATATAACGGAAATCAGCGCATTTAACTGTAATCCGTTTCATTATCAGAATGGCTCTAACGTGTATTTTAGGCATTTTTGGCTTTTTTTTCAGGATCGTGCATTTTTTTTTTGCACCTTTTTTCTCGCAATTGCTTTTTCCTTTAATATAACGGAAATCAGCGCATTTAACTGTAATCCGTTTCATTATCAGAATGGCTCTAACGTGTATTTTAGGCATTTTTGGCTTTTTTTCAGGATCGTGCATTTTTTTTTGCACCTTTTTTCTCGCAATTGCTTTTTCCTTTAATATAACGGAAATCAGCGCATTTAACTGTAATCCGTTTCATTATCAGAATGGCTCTAACGTGTATTTTAGGCATTTTTGGCTTTTTTTTCAGGATCGTGCATTTTTTTTTTGCACCTTTTTTCTCGCAATTGCTTTTTCCTTTAATATAACGGAAATCAGCGCATTTAACTGTAATCCGTTTCATTATCAGAATGGCTCTAACGTGTATTTTAGGTATTTTTTGCTTTTTTCAGGATCGTGCATTTTTTTTTGCACCTTTTTTCTCGCAATTGCTTTTTCCTTTAATATAACGGAAATCAGCGCATTTAACTGTAATCCGTTTCATTATCAGAATGGCTCTAACGTGTATTTTAGGCATTTTTGGCTTTTTTCAGGATCGTGCATTTTTTTTTTTTTTTGCACCTTTTTTCTCGCAATTGCTTTTTCCTTTAATATAACGGAAATCAGCGCATTTAACTGTAATCCGTTTCATTATCAGAATGGCTCTAACGTGTATTTTAGGCATTTTTGGCTTTTTTCAGGATCGTGCATTTTTTTTTTTGCACCTTTTTTCTCGCAATTGCTTTTTCCTTTAATATAACGGAAATCAGCGCATTTAACTGTAATCCGTTTCATTATCAGAATGGCTCTAACGTGTATTTTAGGCATTTTTGGCTTTTTTTCAGGATCGTGCATTTTTTTTTGCACCTTTTTTCTCGCAATTGCTTTTTCCTTTAATATAACGGAAATCAGCGCATTTAACTGTAATCCGTTTCATTATCAGAATGGCTCTAACGTGTATTTTAGGCATTTTTGGCTTTTTTTCAGGATCGTGCATTTTTTTTTTTTTGCACCTTTTTTCTCGCAATTGCTTTTTCCTTTAATATAACGGAAATCAGCGCATTTAACTGTAATCCGTTTCATTATCAGAATGGCTCTAACGTGTATTTTAGGCATTTTTGGCTTTTTTCAGGATCGTGCATTTTTTTTTTGCACCTTTTTTCTCGCAATTGCTTTTTCCTTTAATATAACGGAAATCAGCGCATTTAACTGTAATCCGTTTCATTATCAGAATGGCTCTAACGTGTATTTTAGGCATTTTTTGTTTTTTTTCAGGATCGTGCATTTTTTTTTTGCACCTTTTTTCTCGCAATTGCTTTTTCCTTTAATATAACGGAAATCAGCGCATTTAACTGTAATCCGTTTCATTATCAGAATGGCTCTAACGTGTATTTTAGGCATTTTTGGCTTTTTTTCAGGATCGTGCATTTTTTTTTGCACCTTTTTTCTCGCAATTGCTTTTTCCTTTAATATAACGGAAATCAGCGCATTTAACTGTAATCCGTTTCATTATCAGAATGGCTCTAACGTGTATTTTAGGCATTTTTGGCTTTTTTTCAGGATCGTGCATTTTTTTTTTTTTGCACCTTTTTTCTCGCAATTGCTTTTTCCTTTAATATAACGGAAATCAGCGCATTTAACTGTAATCCGTTTCATTATCAGAATGGCTCTAACGTGTATTTTAGGCATTTTTGGTTTTTTTCAGGATCGTGCATTTTTTTTTTGCACCTTTTTTCTCGCAATTGCTTTTTCCTTTAATATAACGGAAATCAGCGCATTTAACTGTAATCCGTTTCATTATCAGAATGGCTCTAACGTGTATTTTAGGCATTTTTGTTTTTTTTTCAGGATCGTGCATTTTTTTTGCACCTTTTTTCTCGCAATTGCTTTTTCCTTTAATATAACGGAAATCAGCGCATTTAACTGTAATCCGTTTCATTATCAGAATGGCTCTAACGTGTATTTTAGGCATTTTTGGCTTTTTTCAGGATCGTGCATTTTTTTTTGCACCTTTTTTTCTCGCAATTGCTTTTTCCTTTAATATAACGGAAATCAGCGCATTTAACTGTAATCCGTTTCATTATCAGAATGGCTCTAACGTGTATTTTAGGCATTTTTGGCTTTTTTTCAGGATCGTGCATTTTTTTTTTTTGCACCTTTTTTCTCGCAATTGCTTTTTCCTTTAATATAACGGAAATCAGCGCATTTAACTGTAATCCGTTTCATTATCAGAATGGCTCTAACGTGTATTTTAGGCATTTTTGGCTTTTTTCAGGATCGTGCATTTTTTTTTTTTGCACCTTTTTTCTCGCAATTGCTTTTTCCTTTAATATAACGGAAATCAGCGCATTTAACTGTAATCCGTTTCATTATCAGAATGGCTCTAACGTGTATTTTAGGCATTTTTGTTTTTTTTTCAGGATCGTGCATTTATTTTCGGCTTTTTCAGGATCGTGCATTTTTTTTTTGCACCTCTTTTCTCGCAATTGCTTTTTCCTTTAATATAACGGAAATCAGCGCATTTAACTGTAATCCGTTTCATTATCAGAATGGCTCTAGCGTGTATTTTAGGCATTTTTGGCTTTTTTTCAAGATCGTGCATTTTTTTTTTTGCACCTTTTTTCTCGCAATTGCTGTTTCCTTTAATATAACGGAAATCAGCGCATTTAACTGTAATCCGTTTCATTATCAGAATGGCTCTAACGTGTATTTTAGGCATTTTTGGCTTTTTTTTCAGGATCGTGCATTTTTTTTTTTTGCACCTTTTTCTCGCAATTGCTAAATCCTTTAATATAACGGAAATCAGCGCATTTAACTGTAATCCGTTTCATTATCAGAATGGCTCTAACGTGTATTTTAGGCATTTTTTGGCTTTTTTCAGGATCGTGCATTTTTTTTTTTTTTGCACCTTTTTTCTCGCAATTGCTTTTTCCTTTAATATAACGGAAATCAGCGCATTTAACTGTAATCCGTTTCATTATCAGAATGGCTCTAACGTGTATTTTAGGCATTTTTGGATTTTTTTCAGGATCGTGCATTTTTTTTTTGCACCTTTTTTCTCGCAATTGCTTTTTCCTTTAATATAACGGAAATCAGCGCATTTAACTGTAATCCGTTTCATTATCAGAATGGCTCTAACGTGTATTTTAGGCATTTTTGGCTTTTTTTCAGGATCGTGCATTTTTTTTATTTGCACCTTTTTTCTCGCAATTGCTTTTTCCTTTCATATAACGGAAATCAGCGCATTTAACTACAATCCGTTTCATTATCAGAATGTCTCTAACGTGTATTTTAGGCTTTTTTTTCAGAATCGTGCTTTTTTTTTTGCACCTTTTTTTCTAGGAATTGCTTTTTCCTTTAATATAACGAAAATAAGCGCATCTAACTGTAATCCGTTTCATTATCAGAATGGCTCTAACGTGTATTTTAGGCATTTTTGGCTTTTTTTCAGGATCGTGCATTTTTTTTTTATCACCTTTTTTCTCGCAATTGGCGCATTTAACTGTAATCCGTTTCATTATCAGAATGGCTCTAACGTGTATTTTAGGCATTTTTGGCTTTTTTTCAGGATCTTGCATTTTTTTTGTGCACCTTTTTTTCGCAGTTGCTTTTTCCTTTAATATAACGAAATAGAGCGCATTTAACTGTAATCCGTTTCATTATCAGAATGGCTCTAACGTGTATTTTAGGCATTTTTGGCTTTTTTCAGGATCGTGCATTTTTTTTTTTTGCACCTTTTTTCTCGCAATTGCTTTTTCCTTTAATATAACGGAAATCAGCGCATTTAACTGTAATCCGTTTCATTATCAGAATGGCTCTAACGTGTATTTTAGGCATTTTTTTTTTTTTCAGGATCGTGCATTTTTTTTTATGCACCTTTTTTTTACACATTGCCTTTTCCTCTCTATAACGGAAATCAGCGCATTTAACTGTAATCCGTTTCATTATCAGAATGGCTCTAACGTGTATTTTAGGCATTTTTGTTTTTTTTTTCAGGATCGTGCATTTTTTTTTTTGCACCTTTTTTCTCGCAATTGCTTTTTCCTTTAATATAACGAAAATCAGCGCATTTAACTGTAATCAGTTTAATTATCAGAATGGCTCTAACGTGTATATTAGGCAATTTTGCCTTTTTTCAGGATCGTGCAATTTTTTTTTTTTACTTTTTTTTCTCGCAATTGTTTTTTACTTTAATATAATGAAAATCAGCGCATTTAACTGTAATCCGTTTCATTATCAGAATGGCTCTAACGTGTATTTTAGGCATTTTTTTTTTTTCAGGATCGTGCATTTTTTTTTGCACCTTTTTTCTCACAATTGCTTTTTCCTTTAATATAACGGAAATCAGCGCATTTAACTGTAATCCGTTTCATTATCAGAATGGCTCTAAAGTGTATTTTAGGCATTTTTTGCTTTTTTTCAGGATCGTGCATTTTTTTTGCACCTTTTTTCTCGCAATTGCTTTTTCCTTTAATATAACGAAAATTAGCGAATTTAACTGTAATCCGTTTCATTATCAGAATGGCTCTAACGTGTATTTTAGGCATTTTTGGCTTTTTTTCAAGATCGTGCATTATTTTTTTTGCACCTTCTTTCTCGCAATTGGCGCATTTAACTGTAATCCGTTTCATTATCAGAATGGCTCTAACGTGTATTTTAGGCATTTTTGGCTTTTTTTCAGGATCGTGCATTTTTTATTTTTTTGCACCTGTTTTCTCGCAATTGCTTTTTCCTTTAATATAACGAAAATCAGCGCATTTAACTGTAATCCGTTTCATTATCAGAATGGCTCTAACGTGTATTTTAGGCATTTTTGGCTTTTTTTCAGGATGGTGCATTTTTTTTTTGCACCTTTTTTCTCGCAATTGCTTTTTCCTTTAATATAACGAAAATCAGCGCATTTAACTGTAATCCGTTTCATTATCAGAATGGCTCTAACGTGTATTTTAGGCATTTTTGGCTTTTTTTCAGGATCGTGCATTTTTTTTTTTTGCACCTTTTTTTCTCGCAATTGCTTTTTCCTTTAATATAACGAAAATCAGCGCATTTAACTGTAATCCGTTTCATTATCAGAATGGCTCTAACGTGTATTTTAGGCATTTTTGGCTTTTTTTCAGGATCGTGCATTTTTTTTGCACCTTTTTTCTCGCAATTGCTAAATCCTTTAATATAACGAAAATCAGCGCATTTAACTGTAATCCGTTTCATTATCAGAATGGCTCTTTTTTCTCGCAATTGCTTTTTCCTTTAATATAACGGAAATCAGCGCATTTAACTGTAATCCGTTTCATTATCAAAATGGCTCTAACGTGTATTTTAGGCATTTTTTTTTTCTGGATCGTGCATTTTTTTTTTGCAATTTTTTTCTCGCAATTGCTAAATCCTTTAATATAACGAAAATCAGCGCATTTAACTGTAATCCGTTTCATTATCAAAATGGCTCTAACGTGTATTTTAGGCATTTTTTTTTCTGGATCGTGCATTTTTTTTTTTGCACCTTTTTTCTCGCAATTGCTAAATCCTTTAATATAACGAAAATCAGCGCATTTAACTGTAATCCGTTTAATTATCAGAATGGCTCTAACGTGTATTTTAGGCATTTTTGTTTTTTTTTCAGGATCGTGCATTTTTTTTTTGCACCTTTTTTCTCGCAATTGTTTTTTCCTTTAATATAACGAAAATCAGCGCATTTAACTGCAATCCGTTTCATTATCAGAATGGCTCTAACGTGTATTTTAGGCATTTTTGTTTTTTTTCAGGATCGTGCATTTTTTTTTGTTTGCATTTTTTTTCTCGCAATTGCTTTTTCCTTTAATATAACGGAAATCAGCGCATTTAACTGTAATCCGCTTCATTATCAGAATGGCTCTAACGTGTATTTTAGGCATTTTTGTTTTTTTTTCAGAATCGTGCATTTTTTCTTTTTTGCACCTTTTTTCTCTCAATTGCTTTTTCCTTTAATATAACGAAAATCAGCGCATTTAACTGTAATCCATTTTGTAGTAGTGCGGGACGCCCTATACCTGTGGCGAATAGGCGTAGTACCGTTGAATACCAAATAGACGTCCTGCCTATCACTAAACGTAGTGTGCAGATATACGGAATGACAGTGCAATGGCTCAATGCCAAATGAGTATAATATGGAGATGTGTGATGATGAGTATATGCATAGAATTAGCCCGCTTGGCACGTCACTCTTCCTTTGCTGCCACCACCCAGTTATACGTCTGGGAACGTCATGTGTGTGTGGGGGTGTAAGAATCGTGTGCAAGAGAATGTAAGGGAAAAACAGGAGTGTGGGCGTGGATGTATGTGTGTATAATATGCGTGTATGAAAGTGGTTTGGTAGCGTGCGAACCGAGGGGGCGTGGTGGGTGTATGAGATGTGTGAATGTATGAACGAATAACTGAACGAATGTGTGAGTGAACAGTTGAGAGACTGCGTGCTTAAACCGACTCGATGTGTACTAATTATTCATATATGTGCGAGTCTTCAGAGTAATCAACATGAATCTGGAGACTTCAACCATAGGTAAATAGTAATCCTAGAGTCCATCATCTGAGGTGACTTCAACTGTCAGGTAAGTAGTGATCCAAACCTTTAAAAACAATGAAACCAGCTTCAAGGTAAGTACATAAATTTCTTCTGTGACCAAGTTTTTATTTAATAATTTATAAATAAATAGGCCAGGAGTATATCCATCGCTCATTCACATATACTGGTGCAATAGATTTAATTTGATAATTATTTTAACGTATGCTCAACCTGTCAGTATTAGCAAGATAGAGTTGTATTATTATACTATTGTTAATGTCTTTTTTTCTTTTCCAGATACAGAATTCAAGTTAATCTTTCTATTCGGATAAAATATTTGAATAATTCTCTTCAGATGGAAAGCTGAAATTGATCTCTTCGTTTCATATACAATATTCAGATTAATACTTTTTTTTCAGTTTTAAGGTAAAGTATTTCGTATCCTCCTTCAGCCAAAGTATCCACAATGATTCAGAAAGACTTCACAGGTAATTTCATTTATTATGTGCAGAAATACCGTAATCATTAAGTAACAGAACAATTGACATACATGTAAAAATAAATGAACTTTATAGTTGTTGGCCTTTGCTCCACAGACGTTCACTCTTAGACACCGTTCAAGATGTGACATATATATACATAGAAATATCCGATGGTATACAAACAGTAGCAAAAGGGACCTTAACTAACACAATAAAAATAGATAAATAGCGAAACGAATCAACTTAGAAATCGGGATTGATGTCGCCCCAATAAAATTAATCTAAAATGGATGTGGAGGCGGAAATACCGGAATGATACTAGGCAATATCCTAAAGACTGAATATAGATTAACTTAATAATTGTACTAAAATAACTGCGTATAGGGGCAAGCAGTTATAAACAATTAAAAGAAACGAATTATTAGCTTGACTAATATAAATGAAATATGGCGAATTGACGCAGTCACATAGATGACACCACAATATATAGTTTTCTGCAGAATTTAGTCACGAATAAAGTAAAAAAAAAAAAAAAAGAAGGCACCTTGTCTATGTTATACCTGGCGTTAATTTTGATGCAATAATCACCACTCTCGACCTGAATTTCACAACTGTACACGACCAATAACTTATCTGATTGCTGGACGAGATGGAAAAATCAGCCAGGGTACTCGAAGAGAGAGAACAGAGCTTTCTGACAAGACAAGCGTGTTGAACAAAGGCTGGAAGCGGGCTCCGCTGGAAGCCCACGTGGCAGCTCTTATATACAGAGCTTTCGAGTTATTTTAAAATACTACGTAAAAGTAAATAAACACGTAAAATAACTAAAAATGAAATACTGTTCTTAAAATGGAATTAGTGAAAAATAAAAATGACTCTTTAAATGCAGAGGTAAAAGAATTAACGTAAATAAAAACAAACCCGAATGTAAACAAAAGAATGTCGGGAATAAAATACGCTAAAAAGGCGTAAAAGCTCTTAAAACTGAAAAAAAAAAAGTAAAAATGCAAAACCGATTAAACGTCTAAAGATGCTGCTGCTGAAGAAACAACCTCCCGACCTTCTTTATGCAATAAAAGCTCGAATGTTCTGTGTACAAAAGATTACGTATTGCAGTGTCATCAACACAAATATATATCCTAGCATTTGAAATGAAAACTCCTTACATCCTAAAAACATTGATAAACATTTAAAAGAGGACGATGCGGCGCGACAACGCGATTTACGTCGTAGAAAAGCAGATAGAAATGCAGCGAATGGTTCTGGTGGCATCTGGCAACTGCTACTAATGTTTATATTCATCTTTTCAGGCCAGGGGATGCTGGAATGGCCTGATATCGTTCCAGGTTGATAAGGCATCCACTTGTCATGCTGCTACGTCGACCCGGAAGCAGCGAGATGATGAAGCGGCGCCAGAGTCGTATCTAACGTCACTCGATGTCGCCAAAGGGGCTGCCAGGGGTCACTGGTGTTTCAATATTGCTTCCTCGCTCAAGATACGTTCCTGCAAAGTCATGGCATTCAATTTCAATCTTAATTGAGGCAGGGCGCACCTTTATGTAACGTAATCGAGGGCGATTGCGCATGGACGGCGCCGTCGACCGCGACAACTCCTCCACCACGGCGTCGGGTAAATGAAGGGTAAGTTGGTGAAAGGAATAGCAGGTGAGGAACGCCAGCCTGGTTCCAATTGTGCTGCTTGACTAGAGTCTCGGCCTATGCCCTGCGAGAAGGAGTACAGTATGAATATTAGGGTTTACAAGATGGTCATATGCATAATCAACGTGGTATAACAAAACAAACAGTGCCACGACCCAAAGAGAAAGGCAACGCCGAAAAATCAACCCCAAAAATAATCATAAAATAAACAGAACACCAAAGGCCTCGAGACTCGCTCGTACCGTTTGCTAGGGTTGCAAATTTACTCCTGACGTACCTGGATCCTCGTCACTACCTGGATCTGATGCGAAGATATCGTCATCTCGGGCGTATGGGTCATCGGGCATAAATTGAACCTCAGCACGTGCAATAAAGGCGCGAAGTCGATTAGCGTGTATCTTCATATCTCGAGTCCGGTCATCTGGGTGTTGGATGACGTAGGATGCCGGTCCTATCTTCTTTAGAACTCTCACGGGACCGATCCATCTAGGCGCGAGAGCAAGATTCCCACCATAGTTTGGTGTGCCACGTAGACATACCAGATCACCTTCCTTAAACTCATGCTTACGGCGAGCTCGACGATTGTAGTCAGCAGCCCATCTTTCCCTTGCCTGTCTCGTCGCTGAGAAGGCTGTATTACGTGCCGTCTCCAAGTTCTGACGAAAATCTGGGGCCACATCCTCGTCCACTTCTTGCAAATTCGTACCAACGACTGGAAAGAAGAGATCTCGACCGGTAAGAAGGTATAACGGAGTATCACCTACACTGCGATGCACTGAAGTGTTAAGTGCAAACCGGACGTACGGCAGCAGATCATCCCAATCCTCTGGATGGTCCATATGAAGTGTAGCGATAGCATCTTTCACCACTCGGTTGACTCTCTCTACCATACCATTAGCCTGGGGGTGGTATGCTGTAGAATACATCGTTCTAGTCTTCATAATTTCACACACCCTCTGAAATAACGTATTTTTAAATTCTCGGCCGTTATCTGATAAGAGTACTTTGGGCGGCCCGAATAAAGTGATAATTTTTTTTATAAAAGCATCAGCTACAACCTCTGCATCCTTAGAAACTAGCGGAATCAATTGAACAAATCTGGTGAAATGGTCCACTATGACCAGCACAAATCTATTACCTTTATCCGAGCTACCCAGATCCAACAAATCGGCAGAAACACGTTCCAAGGGAGCACTTACATCAGGCATATGCTGAAGCATAGCACGGCTAGCTAAACCTTTTCGTTGTTGACATGCTGCACAAGACAGTACGTATCGTCTAGTCTCAGCTAACATTCCAGGAAAGTAGTATCGATCTCGTAGACGACAGTAAGTACGAAAGATACCTGGGTGTGCAACGGTTGGATCATTATGAGCATACTCTAGGGCGTGTTCTCTTAGACTCCTAGGTATCACTAACTGACAAATCAGACGCTCTGGAAGCGTTCTAAGATGATACAAAACATCGTCCCTCAACTCAAATTCATCCAGAGGCAATGGAAGTCGTCTCCTGGGGAGCCTCTTTTCAGATAGGTACCCTATCAATTCACTCCACAAGGGGTCCCTGCGCTGTTCTGCCGCCACTCTCTGAGGATCCAAAAGTGGATTAGATTCCTGATTAATGGGATTAACATTCCTACTTAAGAGATCTGGGACGTTATGAGCACGCCCCGGTTTGTAACTAAGGACATAATCATAACACGAGAGCTCGTGACTCCAACGAGTCATCCGCGCAGACGCTGTGGGTTGCTTAAACACAGATACCAAAGGCCTATGATCAGTGAATATCAAGAACTTGCGACCATAAACATATGGGTGGAAATGACGTACCGCCTCCACCACGGCAAGAGCCTCTAAATCAACTGTGGCGTAATTCCTTTCTGCATCACGGAGCTTTCTTGAAAAATAAGCTACAGCCTGAGGGGTGTCGTCATCCGCTTTCTGGATTAGACATGCACCAATTGCGACTCCAGAGGCATCTGTATGGACTTCAAAACTACGGGAAAAGTCAGGCTTCCTCAAGCAAGGAGCCGATGTCAACGCTTTCTTTAAAGTCTCAAACGATTCCTGTTCACTTTCCTTCCAACGAAATTTAACATCTTTACGAAGTAGGTGGGTGAGGGGAGCTGCTACTTGAGCATATTGTGGAATATGCTTCCTAAAAAATCCTGTAGCACCCAAAAACTGCCTAACCTGACGAGGGGTTCTAGGAAGTGACATTTTTGATATCGCTCTGACTTTCTCCGGGTCTGGAAGAATACCCTTGGGTATTACCAAGTGACCCAAGAAGATAAAGGTGTCGACTGCAAAACGACACTTAGCCACATTCAGTCTGAATCCCGCCTGTGACAGAAGGTCCAATACCTCACTTAGGTGTTCAAGGTGCTCCTCGAATGAATTAGAATAAATCACTACGTCATCAAGGTATGCCAAAGCATGCTTACCTAATATTGGATTCAAGACGGCGGAAATGGCACGCTGGAAAGTGGACGGAGCCGTAGTAAGCCCAAATGGCATGCGCTTAAATTGAAACAAGCGAGCTCCGTCGCTGAATGCCGTCTTCAGACGGTCCTCGGGCGCGACTTCTATGGTCCAATATGCCGATTTAGCATCCAGCAAGGTATACCACTGGGTTCCCGCGAGTTCATCTATCGCCTGATCCATCCTGGGAATAGGATAAGTATCATTAGTAGTGATTTTATTCAGATGTCGATAATCAACACAGAATCTGGTTGAACCATCTTTCTTACGAACTAAAACAACGGGTGAAAGCCAAGGAGAGGAGGAATGCTCAATAAGGCCGTCTTTTAACATTTGGTCGCACTCTGACCGTATGTGAGCTCGAGTGCTTTCAGGCAATCTCCACTGCTTAGTTCTAATGGGAACATCTGTGGTAGTATGTATATGATGCTGTAGATGAGGTAAGACTCCCATCGGAGCGTCCGCATCAAAAAGTGCAGAGTATTTCTCCAATAAGTGCAAGATCTCACCTCGTCTAATGGACGAAAGATGGTCTAATTCAGCTCGTGGAATCTCCATCATTGGGTCACCATCCTTACCAATAGTAGACACTTCAAACGAGCACTGTGGGAAAACGTCAAAGTCATTTGAAGAATAGCCAAAATCACCTAAGCCAAAAGAGTAATCAAAATCATCTTCAAAATCAGTAAAGTCAACATTGGAAGGATTGCTTACCTCCTGCACCACGCACTCAGGGTGAATCTGTTTGGTACCTAAATTGTCATTTCGATCTATCGAGGGGTGCGCACGGGTATGAGGGGTGAAAACTTCTGTTACCGGAGACAAATTGGCCAACCTGAAACCTTGCTCAAGAACAACTGGCGTCCCATGATCATTGACCACCCAGACATGGCAACGTCCATCAGCTATGTGCACAACACTGTGTGGAATTAATACCTGCGCTGTCCTCCCCACGATTTCTGCCAGAGCTACGGAAGCATCTGTGACATCGCAAGGGATGAAACGACCGGCCTTCGAAGGGCATATGATCGTATGAGCGCATTCTGCTGCCAAGGCCTCGGATGCGGCGTCACTTCGACGGCACGTAATAGGCAGGCGGTGGCGAGGCAGGGATATCAGGCCTAGGGAAGCAGTGTCGGTGTAGTAAACCGGTAGCTTAACCCTGTTAAAGAGAACATAGCTGTGAGCAGGTGATTGATTAAAAATGAGCTGAAAATTGAACCGGCGGATAAAGTCTATACCAATTAACATGTCTCCCGGGAAGTTAACATCATCATCCACAACATAAACCTGGTGACGGCACCTTACCCGATCTGAGATTTGGAAGGTTAGCATCGTTACCTCCCTTGTTTGAAAAATGGTACCTGCAGCACCTCGCAGCGGTCTCTCTGACGGTTGCGAGCTGAAATAAGGAAATTGTTTTAGAAAAGACTTTCTGATTAGTGACTTCACTACCACTATCAATGAAACATACCGTTTTGGTTTTATTAACTTGAAGCTCCACCAATGGTCGTCCAGTTTTGACCTTATCTGAGATGGGAGCAGAGTCACTTACTGGCTTAGGATCTCTATGGGTGATCGGTTGTGTTAGCACCGATGTTTGAGCGGTTGTTGACTTGCTGCGGCACTCGATCGCCTCGAAAAAAACAATTTGAAGCTAAATGACCTTGTCTGTTGCATTTTGTGCAACGTACAGTAGCTCGTTGGGCTGCCCAACAATCACGAGTATCATGAGTGTCGATCCTATGAAAATTACAATACTGAGAAGGAGATACAGCTTGTTGCTTAGAGGTAGGTAAAATTCTATTACCCTGAAAATGAAAAGCTCTCTCCCTGGCAACCGAAGTAGTTTTCTCCCTTGAAGAGGAAGAAGGACGAGCACCTGCCTTATCAAAGGTGACAGGGGGTTGCTCAACTTTTCCAGCATTGCATCGAAAATGTCAGAGTTTTTGGGCTGCTTCTACTAGTGTATACAAGGGCTTGTCTTCCGTGAGTATAAGCTTTTCACGGAGCCATGTGGGTAAACCTTCGAGAAATGTACGCCTCATTAGAACATCTGGGGGGCCTAATTCTGAGGAATAATCCCTAATCCCTTGGCATACAACCGTTTCAATGGACAAGAAGAAATCTCGGGGAGTCAGAGCACCCAGAGTATAACTATTTAAATGCTTAAGGAAATCTGTTGAGGAACACGTTCCACGCAACCTTAGCCTTAAAGCTTCTTTGAATTCTACCCAAGAAGAAATGTTATCAAAGATGGCTGAATTAACAATAGCATCCGCTGCCCCACAACAACTAGTGCGTGCCGCTCGAATCAACACAGTATCTGGTGCATATGGATGAGCATTTTCTACATGACGCAACCAGGTTTCTAATTCTTGGTTTCTAAGGAGTGGTTGCGAGGCTGGAATCTCGGCTTTAAAATGAGGAATTGGCTCACGAATGGTTACAAGCTCTGACCTTGATAAAGCATCAGATGGATTAGAGGCAGGACGAATATTGTCATCTGAACTTGTGCTAGCACCTACATTAATTAGCCTAGACAAAGTCGTACACTGCTCTTGGACAGCGATAAATTGCGTCTGGAGGGCCTCGTACTTCTGTGACAATTCCTCATACATGGTTAACCCAATAGTACCCCTTTGTTCTCCATCTATCAAAGTACTATTCCCTGTAAGTGGTTCAGTCGGATTGCTACCTGACGAATCCAAATGTTCATCTGTGTCTGTTTGCCTGTTCCTGGTCCGCTTACCCATTTTCAAGTTATGAATATGAATTTAAAGATTCGCGATCGGTTTTAGCTACTACTACTGACAACACATGTCTCTCGACCCTAATTAATTGAATGAATTATGAGGTAACCACTAGATCGCATCCCACCGCTGGACACCAAATATACAGGTGTAGTAGTGCGGGACGCCCTATACCTGTGGCGAATAGGCGTAGTACCGTTGAATACCAAATAGACGTCCTGCCTACCACTAAACGTAGTGTGCAGATATACGGAATGACAGTGCAATGGCTCAATGCCAAATGAGTATAATATGGAGATGTGTGATGATGAGTATATGCATAGAATTAGCCCGCTTAGCACGTCACTCTTCCTTTGCTGCCACCACCCAGTTATACGTCTGGGAACGTCATGTGTGTGTGGGGGTGTAAGAATCGTGTGCAAGAGAATGTAAGGGAAAAACAGGAGTGTGGGCGTGGATGTATGTGTGTATAATATGCATGTATGAAAGTGGTTTGGTAGCGTGCGAACCGAGGGGGCGTGGTGGGTGTATGAGATGTGTGAATGTATGAACAAATAACTGAACGAATGTGTGAGTGAGTAAACAGTTGAGAGACTGCGTGCTTAAACCGACTCGATGTGTACTAATTATTCATATATGTGCGAGCCTTCAGAGTAATCAACATGAATCTGGAGACTTCAACCATAGGTAAATAGTAATCCTAGTAATCTGAGGCGACTTCAACTCTCAGGTAAGTAGTGATCCAAACCTTTAAAAAACAATGAAACCAGCTTCAAGGTAAGTACATAATTTTTTTCTGTGACCAAGTTTTTATTTAATAATTTATAAATGAATAGGCCAAGAGTATATCCATCGCTCATTCACATATACTGGTGCAATAGATTTAATTTGATAATTATTTTAACGTATGCTCAACCTGTCAGTATTATCAAGATAGAGTTGTATTATTATACTATTGTTAATATCTTTTTTCTTTTCCAGATACAGAATTCAAGTTAATCTTTCTATTCGGATAAAATATTTGAATAATTCTCTTCAGATGGAAAGCTGATATTGATCTCTTCGTTTCAAATACAATATTCAGATTAATACTTTTTTTTCCTGTTTTAAGGTAAAGTATTTCGTATCCTCCTTCAGCCAAAGTATCCACAATGAGAAACAAATTAAAATGATTTAAAATGAATATACAAACTTTAAAATAATAATCATTCACTCGGTATTTAAAACATATGATTCAGAAACACTTCACAGGTAATTTCGTTTATTATGTGCAGAAATACCGTAATCATTAAATAACAGAACAATTGACATACATGTAAAAATAAATGAACTTTATAGTTGTTGGCCTTTGCTCCACAGACGTTCACTCTTAGACACCGTTCAAGATGTGACATGTATATACATAGAAATATCCGATGGTATACAAACAGTAGCAAAAGGGACCTTAACTAACACAATAAAAATAGATAAATAGCGAAACGAATCAACTTAGAAATCGGGGTTGATGTCGCCCCAATAAAATTAATCTAAAATGGATGTGGAGGCGGAAATACCGGAATGATACTAGGCAATATCCTAAAGACTGAATATAGATTAACTTAATAATTGTACTAAAATAACTGCGTATAGGGGCAAGCAGTTATAAACAATTAAAAGAAACGAATTATTAGCTTGACTAATATAAATGAAATATGGCGAATTGACGCAGTCACATAGATGACACCACAATATATAGTTTTCTGCAGAATTTAGTCACGAATAAAGTAAAAAAAAAAAAAAAAAGAAGGCACCTTGTCTATGTTATACCTGGCGTTAATTTTGATGCAATAATCACCACTCTCGACCTGAATTTCACAACTGTACACGACCAATAACTTATCTGATTGCTGGACGAGATGGAAAAATCAGCCAGGGTACTCGAAGAGAGAGAACAGAGCTTTCTGACAAGACAAGCGTGTTGAACAAAGGCTGGAAGCGGGCTCCGCTGGAAGCCCACGTGGCAGCTCTTATATACAGAGCTTTCAAGTTATTTTAAAATACTACGTAAAAGTAAATAAACACGTAAAATAACTAAAAATGAAATACTGTTCTTAAAATGGAATTAGTGAAAAATAAAAATGACTCTTAAAACGCAGGGGTAAAAGAATTGAAAATAAAAAAAACGAATGTAAACAAAAGAATGTCGGGAATAAAATACGCTAAAAAGGCGTAAAAGCTCTTAAAACTGAAAAAATAAGTAAAAATGCAAAACCGATTAAACGTCTAAAAATGCTGCTGCTGAAGAAACAACCTCCCGACCTTCTCTCTGCAATAAAAGCTCGAATGTTCTGTGTACAAAAGATTACGTATTGCAGTGTCATCAACACAAATATATATCCTAGCATTTGAAATGAAAACTCCTTACATCCTAAAAACATTGATAAACATTTAAAAGAGGACGATGCGGCGCGACAACGCGATTTACGTCGTAGAAGAGCAGATAGAAGTGCAGCGAATGATTCTGGTAGCATCTGGCAACTGTAACTAATGTTTATATTCATCTTTTCAGGCCAGGGGATTCTGGAATGGCCTGATATCGTTCCAGGTTGATAGGGCATCCACTTGTCATGTTGCTACGTCGACCCGGAAGCAGCGAGATGATGAAGCGGCGCCAGAGTCGTATCTAACGTCACTCGAAGTCGCCAAAGAGGCTGCCAGGGGTCACTGGTGTTTCAATATTGCTTCCTCGCTCATGATACGTTCCTGCAAAGTCATGGCATTCAATTTCAATCTTAATTGAGGCAGGGCGCACCTTTATGTAACGTAATCGAGGGCGATTGCCCATGGACAGCGCCGTCGACCGCGACAATAACGATAATCAGCGTATTTAGCTGTAATCCTTTCCGTCATCAGAATGGCTTAAACGTGTATTTTACGCATATTTGGCGTTTTCGGGAGCTTTTTTTTTATTTCCCCATTATTCTTTCAATTCCTTTTTGCTCTAATATAACGATAATCAGTGCATTAAATTGTATTCCTTTTCATGATCAAATTGACTAAAAGAGGTATTTTTAGCGTTTTTGTTCTTTTTAGTAGTTGCCTTGCTTTTTTTTTCTTTTTTCCTTTTTTCTCTCATTCACTTTTTGCTCGAATATGACGATAATCAGCGTATTTAGTTGTAATCCTTTCCGTCATCAGAATGGCTCAAACGTGTATTTTAAGGATATTTGGCGTTTTCGGGAGATTTTTCTTTTTTTTATTTCCCCATTTTTCTCTCAATTCCTTTTTGCTCTAATATAACGATAATCAGTGCATTAAATTGTATTTCTTTTCATGATTAAATTGACTAAAATAGGTATTTTTAGCGTTTTTTTTTTTTTTTTTTTAGTAGTTGCCTTGCTTTTTTTTTCCTTTTCTCTCTCATTCACTTTTTGCTCGAATATAACGATAATCAGCGTATTTAGCTGTAATCCTTTCCGTCATCAGAATGGCTTAAACGTGTATTTTAAGCTTATTTGGCGTTTTCGGGAGATTTTTTTTGTTTTTATTTCCCCATTTTTCTCTCAATGCCTTTTTGCTCTAATATATATATCAGTGCATTAAATTGTATTCCATTTCATGATCAAATTGACTAAAATAGTTTTTTTTAGCGTTTTTTTTTTTTTTTTTTTTTTTGAGTAGTTGCCTTTTTTTTTTTTTTTCCTTTTTTTTCTCATTCAATTTTTGGTCGAATATAACGATAAATAGCTGTAATCCTTTCCGTCATCAGAATGGCTCAAACATGTATTTTACGCATATTTGGCGTTTTCGGGAGATTTTTTTTGTTTTTATTTCCCCATTTTTCTCTCAATTCCTTTTTGCTCTAATATAACGATAATCAGTGCATTAAATTGTATTCCTTTTCATGATCAAATTGACTAAAATAGGCATTTGTAGCGTTTTTTTTTTTTTTTGTTGTTGCCTTTTTTTTTTTTTTTCCTTTTCTCTCATTCACTTTTTGCTCGAATATAACGATAATCAGCTTATTTAGCTGTATTCCTTTCCGTCATCAGAATGGCTCAAACGTGTATTTTACGTATATTTGGCGTTTTCGGGAGATTTTTCTTCTTTTTTTTATTTCCCCATTTTTCTCTCAATGTCTTTTTGCTCTAATATAACATGAAATTGTATTCCTTTTCATGGTCAAATTGACTAAAAGAGGTATTTTTAGCGTTTTTTTTTTTTTTAGTAGTTGCCTTGATTTTTTTTTCCTTTTTTCTCTCATTCACTTTTTGCTCGAATAGAACGATAATCAGCGTATTTAGCTGTAATCCTTTCCGTCATCAGAATGGCTCAAACGTGTATTTTACGCATATTTGGCGTTTTCGGGAGATTTTTTTTTTTTATTTCCCCATTTTTCTCTCAATTCCTTTTTGCTCCAATATAACGATAATCAGTGCATTAAATTGTATTCCTTTTCATGATCAAATTGACTAGAATAGGTATTTTTAGCGTTTTTGTTTTTTTAGTAGTTGCCTTGCTTTTTTTTTTTTTTTTTACTCTTTTCTCTCATTCACTTTTTGCTCGAATATAACGGTAATCAGCGTATTTAGCTGTAATCCTTTCTGTCATCAGAATGAAACAGATTACAGTTAATTCGCTAATTTTCGTTATATTAAAGGTTTAAGCAATTAAGAGAAAAAAGGTTAAAAAACTGACAGTAATATATTCGATCCTGAAAATATCCAAAAATGCTTAAAATACACGTTAGAGCCATTCTGATAATGAAACGGATTACAGTTAAATTCGCTGATTTTCGTTATAATAAAGGTTTTAGCAATTGAGAGAAAAAAAGTAGCAAAAAATGAGTAATATATACGATTCTGAAAATACCCAAAAATGCTTAAAGTACACATTAGAGCCATTCTGATAATCAAACGGATTACAGTTAAATTCGCTTATTTTCATAATATTAAAGGTTTTCACAATTGAGAGAAAAAAGGTGCAAAAAAACTGACAGTAATATATATATAAATTCGCTGATTTTCGTTATAATAAAGGTTTTAGCAATTGAGAGAAAAAAAGTAGCAAAAAATGAGTAATATATACGATCCTGAAAATACCCAAAAATGCTTAAAATACACGTTAGAGCCATTCTGATAATGAAACGGATTACAGTTAAATGCGCTGATTTTCGTTATATTACAGGTTTTAGCAATTGAGAGAAAAAAGATGCAAAAAAATAAATGACAGTTAGAGCATTCTGATAATAAACAGATTAAAGTTTAAATTCGCTTGATTTCTATATGAAAGGTTTCAAAATTGAGAGATTAAGTGGAAAAAAATGACAGTAATATATACGATCCTGAAAATACCAAAAAATGCTTAAAATACACGTTAGAGCCATTCTGATAATGAAACGGATTAGAGTTAAATTCGCTGATTTTCGTTATATTATAGGTTTTAACAATTGAGAGAAAAAAAGGAAAAAAAACTGACAGTAACATATACGACCCTGAAAAAAAATGATTAAAATACACATTAGAGCCATTCTGATAATGAAACGGATTACAGTTAAAGTGCTGATTTCGTTATTAAAGGAAAAATTGAGAGAAAATGCAAAAATTGAGATGCTAAAATAGGTGAACAAAAAAATGAAAATATATACAACGATGAAAATACACAAAAAAGCTTAAATTACACGTTCGAGCCATTCTGATAATGAAACGGATTGACGTTAAATGCGCTGATTTTCGTTATATTAAAGAAAAAAGCAATTGAGAGAAAAAAGGTGCAAAAAAAATGACTTATATATACGATCACGAAAATACCTAAAAATGCTAAAAATACACATTAGAGCCATTCTGAAAATGACAAGGATTACAGTTATAAGTGCTGATTTTCGTTATATTAAAGGAAAAACCAAATGAGAGAAAAAAGGTGAAAAAAAAATTACAGTAATATATACGATCTATAAAATACCCCCAAAACGCTTAAAAACACGTTACAGCAATTCTCATAATAAAACGGATTACACTTAAATTCGCTTATTTTAATTATATTGAAGGTTTTAGAAATTGAGAGATATAGGGTGCAAAAAAAGACAGTAATATATACGATCCTGAAAATACCAAAAATTCTTAAAATACACGTTAGAGCCATTCTGATAATGAAACAGATTACAGTTAATTCGCTAATTTTCATTATATTAAAGGTTTAAGCAATTAAGAGAAAAAAGGTTAAAAAACTGACAGTAATATATACGATCCTCAAAATACCCAAAAATGTTTAAAATACATGTTAGAGCCATTCTGATAATGAAACGGAGTACAGTTAAATTCGCTGATTTTCGTTATATCAAAGGTTTTAGCAATTGAGAGAAAAATGGTGCCAAAAAAATAATGACAGTAATATATACGATCCTGAAAATACCCAAAAATGCTAAAAATACATGTTAGAGCCATTCTGATAATGAAACATATTACAATTAAATTCGCTGATTTTCGTTATATCAAAGGTTTTAGCAATTGAGAGAAAAAAAGCAAAAAAAAAAAAAAAAGACTAATATATACGATCCTGAAAATACCCCAAAATGCTTACAACACACGTAAGAGCCATTCTGATAATGAAACGGATTCGAGAAAAAAGGTGAAAAAAATAATATATACGATCCTCAAAATACCCAAAAATACTTAAAATACACGCTTTTCGGATAATAAAACGGATTATAGTAAGATTCACTGATTTTCGTTATATTAAAGGTTTTAGGAATTGAGTTAAAAAGATGCAAAAAAAAGACTAATGTATACGATCCTGAAAATACCTAAAAATGCTTAAAGTACACGTTAGAGTTATTCAGATAATGAAACGAATAACACTTATATTCGCTGATTTTCGTTATATCAAAGGTTTTAGCAATTCAGAGAAAAAAGGTGCAAAAAAATGACAGCAATATACGATCCTGAAAATACCCCAAAATATTAAAAATACACGTTAGAGCCATTCTGATAATGAAACATATTACAATTAAATTCACAGATTTTCGTTATATTAAAGGTTTTAGCAATTGAGAGAAAAAATTAGCAAATAAATGACTAATATATGCGATCCTGAAAATATCCAAAAATGCTTAAAACACACGTTAGAGCCATTCTGATAATGAAACGGATTACAGTTAAATTCGCTTATTTTCATTATATAAAAGGTTTTAGAAATTCAGAGATAAAAGGTGCAAAAAAAAGTAATATATAAGATCCTGAAAATACCCAAAAATGTTTGAAATACACGTTAGAGCCATTCTGATAATGAAACGGATTACAGTTAAATTCGCTGATTTTCGTTATATTAATGGATTTAGCAATTGAGAGAAAAAAGGTGAAAAAAAAATAAAATATACGATCCTCAAAATACCCCAAAATGCTTAATATACATGTTAGAGCCATTCTGATAATGAAACGGATTACAGTTAAAAGCACCGATTTTCTTTATATTAAAGGTTATAGTAATTGAGTGAAAAAATGTGGAAAAAATATGACAGTTTAGAGCCATTCAGACAATGAAACGGATTACAATTAAATTCGGTGATTTTCGTTATATTAAAGGTGCAAAAAAAAAGAAAGTAATAAATACGATCCTGGAAATGCCCAAAAATGCTTAAGATACACAATAGAGCCATTCTGACAATGAAATGGATTACAGTTAAATTCGTTGATTTTCGTTATATTAAAGGTTTTAGCATTTGAGAAGAGAAAAGTTCAAAAGAAAAAAAAATGACAGTAATATATATGATCCTGAAAATACCCAAAAATGCTTAAGATATACGTTTGAGCCCTTCTGATAATGAAACGGATTACAGTTAAAATCGCTGATTTTCGTTATAGTAAAGGAGAAATTGAGAGAAATAATGTGAAAAAAAATGACAGTAATGTATGCGATCCTCAAAATACCCAAAAATGCATAAGATACACGTTAGAGCTATTCTGATAATGATACGGGTTACAGTTAAATTTGTGGATTTTCCTTACATAAAAGGTTTTAGCAATTGAGAGAAAAAAGTTGTAAAAGAAATGACAGTAATATATACGATCCTGAAAATACCCAAAAATGCTTAAAATACACGTTAGAGCCATTCTGATAATGAAGTTGATCACAGTTAAATTCGCTGATTTTCGTTATATTAAAGGTTTTAGAAACTGAGAGAAAGAAGGTGAAAAAAAAATAAAATTACTAATATATACGATCCTGAAAATACCCAAAAATGCTTCAATATACGTTAGAGCCATTCTGATAATGAAAAAGATTACAGCTAAATTAGCTGATTTTCGTTATATTGAATGTTTTAGCAATATAGAGGAAAAAGGTGCAAGAAAAAAATAATATATACGATTCTGAAAACACCCAAAAATA
>NW_028234412.1:40128709-40141209 GCF_977035675.1 Penaeus japonicus
ATAACTCTTCACGTGTACTTTAAAAGCATTTTTATAGGTATTTTCATCAGGATCGTATACATTAGTCTTTTTTTTGCATCTTTTTAACTCAATTCCTAAAACCTTTAATATAAAGAAAATCAGTGGAATCAACTATAATCCGTTTTATTAATTCCCGAAAAGCGTGTATTTTAAGTATTTTTTGGTGTATTTTTGAGGACGTTATATATTATTTTTCTTTCTCTATCCATCACCTTTTTTATTCTTGTCCCTCGAATCCGTTTCATTATCAGAATGGCTCTTACGTGTGTTGTAAGCATTTTGGGAGTAATTTTCAGGATCGTATATATTAGGTCTTTTTTTTTTTTTTCTCTCAATTGCTAAAATCTTTGATATAAACGAAAATCAGCGAATTTTAATTGTAATATGTTTCATTATCAGAATGGCTTCTTTCTCTAACATGTACTTTTTAGCATTTTTGGGTATTTTCCCCAGGATCGTATATATTACTGTCATCATTTTTTTGGCACCATTTTTCTCTCAATTGCTAAAACCCTATAATATAACGAAATCAGCGAATTTAACTGTACTTTCTTTACTCATTTACTACTACTTCCGTTTCATTATCAGAATGGCTCTAACATGTATTTTAAGCATTTTTGGGTTATTTTGAGGATCGTATAAATTACTGTCATTTGGTTTCATCCGTTTTTTCTGTCAATTTTGTTTCACTTTAGATAAAACGAAAATAAAATGCAGCTCTTTTTAAATTAAATGTAATCCGTTTAATTATCAGAAAGGTTCTTTAAGTATTTTTTTTTTTCGGTATTTTTTTTTTTTTTCGGTATTTTTTTCTGCCCTTTTTTCTCTCAATGGTTTTTCCTTAATATAACGAAAATCAAAAAAACGCTTTTAACTGTAAATCAGTTTTTCTTATCAGAATGGCTCTAACGTGTATTTTAAGCATTATTTTTGGGTATTTTGCAGGAGTATCGTATATATTATTGTCATTTTTATTCAACCAATATTTCTCGTAATTGGCTTTTCCTTTAAATTATAACGAAAATCAGCGCATTTAACAATAATCCTTTTAATTATCAAAATAGCTCTAACGAGTATATTAATCATTTTTGGGTATCTTCAGGATGGTATATATTACTCTTTTTATTTTTTTTTTTTTAGCTCCTTTTCTCTCTCAATATGCTTTAAAACCTTTAAATATAAGGAAAATCAGAGCTTTTAACTGTAATCCGTTTCATTATGAGAATGGCTCTAACGTGTATTTTAAGAATTTTTGGATATTTTCAGGATCATATATATTACTCTCTTTTTTTTGCATCTTATGTCTTTTTTTTTTTTTTTTTGCACCTTCTTAACTCAATTCCTAAAACTTTAAATATAACGAAAATCAGTAAATTTAAACATTTTTGGGTATTTTTAGAATCGTACATATTGTCTTTTTTATGCTTTTTTCTCCCAATTATTAAAACCTTTAATATAATGAAAATCAGTGAATCTAACTATAATCCGTTTTATATTATCAGAAAAGCTCTAACGTGTATTTTAAGCTTTTTTGGGTATTTTTTAGAATCGTATATATTATTTTTTCACCTTTTTTCTCTCAATTGCTAAAACCTTTAATATAACGCAAATCAGCGAATATCACTGTAATCTGTTGCATTATCAGAATGGCTCTTACGTGTATTTTAAGCATTTTGGCTTTTTTTCAGGATCGTGCATTTTTTTTTTTTTTTTGCACCTTTTTTCTCGAAATTCCTTTTTCCTTTAATATAACGAAAATCAGCGCATTTAACTGTAATCCGTTTCATTATCAGAATGGCTCTTACGTGTATTTTAAGCATTTTGGGGTATTTTCAGGATCGTATATATTACTGTCAGTTTTTAACCTTTTTTTCTCATAATTGCTTAAACCTTTAATATAATGAAAATCATCGAATTTAACTGTAATCCGTTTCATTATCAGAATGGCTCTAACGTGTATTTTAAGCATTTTGGGTATTTTCAGGATGGTATATTTTACTTTTTTTGTTCACCTTTTAGCTCTCAATTTCTAAAACCTTTAATATAATTAAAATAAGCGAATTTAACTATAGTCCGTTTCATTATCAGAATGGCTCTAACGTGTATTTTAAGCATTTTTCGGTATTTTCAGGATCGTATATATTACTCAAATTTTGTTTAAGCTTTTTCTCTGAATTGTTATAAACTTTAATATAACGAAAATCACCGAATATAAGTGTAATTCCTTTAATTATCTAAATGGCTCTAACGTGTATTTTAAGCATTTTTTGGTATTTTACTGTCATTTTTTTCCACCTTTTTAACTCAATTCCTAAAACCTTTCATATAACGAAAATCAGTGAATCTAACAATAATCCGTTTTATTATCTGACAAGCTCTAACGTGTATTTTAGGCATTTTTGGGTATTTTCAGGATCGTATATATTACTGTCATTTTAATTTTTGCGCCTTTTTTTCTCTCAATTGCTAAAACTTTTAATATAACGGAAATCAGCAAATTTAACTGTAATCCGTTTCATTATCAGAATGGCTCTAACGTGTATTTTAAGCATTTTTTGGGGTATTTTCAGGATCGTATACATAACTGTCATTTTTTTGCACCTTTTTTCTCTCAATTGCTAAAACCTTTAATATAACGAAAATCAGCGTTTTAACTGTAATTCGTTTCATTATCAGAATGGCTCCAACGTGTATTTTAAGAATTTTTGGGTATTTTGTTCAATTGTGAAAACCTTTAACATAACGAAAATCAGCGAATTTAACTGTAATCCGTTTAATTTTCATAATGGCTCTAACGTGTATTTTATTTTATTTATTTTTTTTGGTATTTTCAGGATCGTATATATTACTGTCTTTTTTGCACCTTATATCTCTCAATTTCTTAAACCTTTAATATAACGAAAATCAGCGAATTTAACTGTAATCCGTTTTATTATCAGAATGGCTCTAACGTGTATTTTAAGCATTTTTGGATATTTTCAGGATCGTATATATTACTGTCAGTTTTTTAACCTTTTTTCTCTTAATTGCTTAAACCTTTAATATAATGAAAATTAGCGAATTAACTGTAATCTGTTTCATTATCAGAATGGCTCTAACGTGTATTTTAAGAATTTTTGGTATTTTCAGGATCGTATATATTACTGTCTTTTTTTTGCACCTTATATCTCTCAATTTCTAAAACCTTCAATATAATGAAAATAAGCGAATTTAAGTGTAATCCGTTTTATTATGAGAATTGCTGTAACGTGTATTTTAAGCATTTTGAGGATCGTATATATTACTACAATTTTTTTTTACCTTTTTTCTCTCAATTGGTTTTTCCTTTAATATAACGAAAATCAGCACTTTTAAGTTTAATCCCTTTTATTATGAGAATGGCTCTAACGTTTATTTTAAGTATGTTTCGTATATATAACTGTCATTTTATTTTTATTTTTGCACCTTTTTTTCTCTCAATTGCATTTTCCTTTAATATACCGAAAATCAGCGCTTATAACTGTAATCCATTTCATCAGCACAATAGATCCAACGTGAATTTAAGCATTTTTGGTATTTTCTTATTCATTTTACTTCACAAATATGTTTTAAAAATTTCCAATTCTAAACAAAAATATAATTCAAAAGTGCAAACATAAAACACCATTTTTCTATCAATTGGTTTTTCCTTTAATATAACGAAAATAAGTGCTTTTAAATGTAATCTTTTTCATTATTAGTATTGCTCTAACGTGTATTTTAAGTATTTTTTTTTTTTTTGCATTTTTTTCTCTTAATTGGTTTTCCCTTTTATATAACGAATATTAGCACTTTTACTGTAATCCGTTTCATATATTTTGGGTATTTTGAGGATCGTATATGTTACTGTGGGGGGGGGGGACATTTTTTTTGGTGGGTTTGCACTGTCGGAGGTTTTTTTTCTCTCAATTAGTTTTTCTGTGAATTCAATATAAAGAAAATCAGTGCTTATAACTGTAATCCGTTTCATTATATGATTGGCTCTAACGTGTATTTTAAGCATTTTTGGGGTATTTTGAGGTTGTATATATTAGGGGCTGCTCTATTTTTTCTATTATTTTTCCACCCATATTTTCTCTCAATTGGTTTTTTCCATAAATATAACGAAAATCAGCGCTTTTAACTGTAATCCGTTTCATTATCAAAGGGCTCTTACGTGTATTCTAAGTAATTTTTCCCGGTATTTTGAGGATCGTATATATTACTGTAATTTTTTATTTTTGCGCCTTTTTTCTCCTCAATTTATTTTTCTTTTAATAAAAATAAAAACGGCGCTTTTAACTGTAATCCGTTTCATTATCAGAATCGCTTTAACGTGTATTTTAAGTATTTTTATGTATTTTGAGGATCGTATATATTACCGTCATTTTTTTTAACCCTTTATCTCTCAATTTCTGAAACCATTAATATAATTGAAATAAGCGAATTTAACTATAATCTTTTTTTTATTATCAGAATGGCTCTAACGTGTATTTTAAGCATTTTTCAGGATCGTATATATTACTGTCAGTTTTTTGCCCTTTCACTGGTCTCTTTCTCTACAGGGTCAATTGCTAGGGGGTGGGGGGGAGACCTTAATATAATGAAAAATAGCGAATTAACTGTAATCCGTTTCTTTATCAGAATGGCTGTAACGTGTATTTTAAGCATTTTTGGGTATTTTGAGGATCGTATATATTACTGTCAGTTTTTTTGCACCTTTTTTCTCTCAATTGTGAAAACCTTTAATATTATGAAAATAAGCGAATTTAAC
Organism: Penaeus japonicus; assembly: GCF_977035675.1. Classification (NCBI taxonomy): domain Eukaryota; kingdom Metazoa; phylum Arthropoda; class Malacostraca; order Decapoda; family Penaeidae; genus Penaeus; species Penaeus japonicus. Next base: position 40,133,502 of record NW_028234412.1, read on the forward strand.
TGTAATCCGTTTGATTATCAGAATGGCTCTAATGTGTACTTTAAGCATTTTTGGGTATTTTCAGGATCGTATATATTACTCATTTTTTGCTACTTTTTTCTCTCAATTGCTAAAACCTTTATTATAACGAAAATCGGCGAATTTAACTGTAATCCGTTTTAGTATCAGAATGGCTCTAACGTGTATTTTAAGCATATTTGGATATTTTCAGGATCGAATATATTACTGTCAGTTTTTTAACCTTTTTTCTCTTAATTCTTTAATCGAGCTTAAACCTTTAATATAACGAAAATTACGAATTAACTGTAATCTGTTTCATTCTGATGACAGAAAGGATTACAGCTAAATACGCTGATTACCGTTCTATTCGGTCCGAGCAAAAAGTAAATGAGAGAAAAAAGTAAAAAAAAAAAAAAAAAGCAGGCAACTACTAATAAACAAAACCAGAAATAAACAAAAACGCTAAAAATACCTATTCTAGGGAACTCATTTTGATCATGAAAAGGAATACAATTTAATGCACTGATTATCGTTATATTGGAGCAAAAAGGAATTGAGAGAAAAATGGGGAAATAAAAAAAAAATCTCCCGAAAACGCCAAATATGCGTAAAATACACGTTTGAGCCATTCTGATGACGGAAAGGATTACAGCTAAATACGCTGATTATCGTTCTACTAGAGCAAAAAGTGAATGAGAGAAAAAAGGAAAAAAAAAATCAAGGCAACTACTAAAAAAGAAAAAAACGCTAAAAATACCTATTTTAGTCAATTTGACCATGAAAAGGAATACAATTTAATGCACTGGTTATCGTTATATTAGAGCAAAAAGAAATTGAGAGAAAAATGGGGAAATAAAAAAAAAGAAAAATCTCCCGAAAACGCCAAATATACGTAAAATACACGTTTAAGCCATTCTGATGACGGAAAGGAATACAGCTAAATAAGCTGATTATCGTTATATTCGAGCAAAAAGTGAATGAGAGAAAAAAGGGGAAAAAAAAGCAAGGCAACTACTAAAAAAACAAAAACGCTAAAAATACCTATTTTAGTCAATTTGATCATGAAAAGGAATACAATTTAATGCACTGATTATCGTTATATTAGAGCAAAAAAGAATTGAGAGAAAAATGGGGAAATAAAAAAAAGAAAAATCTCCCAAAAACGCCAAATATACGTAAAATACACGTTTGAGCCATTCTGATGACGGAAAGGATTATAGCTAAATACGCTGATTATCGTCATATTCGAGCAAAAAGTGAATGAGAGAAAAAAGGAAAAAAAAGCAAGGCAACTACTAAAAAAAAACAAAAACGCTAAAAATACCTATTTTAGTCAATTTAATCATGAAAAGAAATACAATTTAATGCACTGATTATCGTTATATTAGAGCAAAAAGGAATTGGGAGAAAAATGGGGAAATAAAAAAAAAATCTCCCGAAAACGCCAAATATGCGTAAAATACACGTTTGAGCCATTCTGATGACGGAAAGGATTACAGCTAAATACGCTGATTATCGTTATATTCGAGCAAAAAGTGAATGAGAGAAAAAAGGAAAAAAAAAGCAAGGCAACTACTAAAAAGAACAAAAATCCTAAAAATACCTCTTTTAGTCAATTTGATAATGAAAAGGAATACAATTTAATGCACTGATTATCGTTATATTAGAGCAAAAAGGAATTTAAAGAATAATGGGGAAATAAAAAAAAATCTCCCGAAAACGCCAAATATGCGTAAAATACACGTTTAAGCCATTTTGATGACGGAAAGGATTACAGCTAAATACGCTGATTATCGTTATTGTCGCGGTCGACGGCGCTGTCCATGGGCAATCGCCCTCGATTACGTTACATAAAGGTGCGCCCTGCCTCAATTAAGATTGAAATTGAATGCCATGACTTTGCAGGAACGTATTATGAGCGAGGAAGCAATATTGAAACACCAGTGACCCCTGGCAGCCTCTTTGGCGACTTCGAGTGACGTTAGATACCACTCTGGCGCCGCTTCATCATCTCGCTGCTTCCGGGTCGACGTATCAACATGACAAGAGATTTGCCCTATCAACCTGGAACGATATCAGGCCATTCCAGAATCCCCTGGCCTGAAAAGATGAATATAAACATTAGTTACAGTTGCCAGATGCTACCAGAATCATTGTTAATATCTTTTTTCTTTTCCAGATACAGAATTCAAGTTAATCTTTCTATTCGGATAAAATATTTGAATAATTCTCTTCAGATGGAAAGCTGATATTGATCTCTTCGTTTCAAATACAATATTCAGATTAATACTTTTTTTTTCCTGTTTTAAGGTAAAGTATTTCGTATCCTCCTTCAGCCAAAGTATCCACAATGAGAAACAAATTAAAATTATTTAAAATGAATATACAAACTTTAGAATAATAAACATTCACTCGGTATTTAAAACATATGATTCAGAAACACTTCACAGGTAATTTCGTTTATTATGTGCAGAAATACCGTAATCATTAAATAACAGAACAATTGACATACATGTAAAAATAAATGAACTTTATAGTTGTTGGCCTTTGCTCCACAGACGTTCACTCTTAGACACCGTTCAAGATGTGACATATATATACATAGAAATATCCGATGGTATACAAACAGTAGCAAAAGGGACCTTAACTAACACAATAAAAATAGATAAATAGCGAAACGAATCAACTTAGAAATCGGGGTTGATGTCGCCCCAATAAAATTAATCTAAAATGGATGTGGAGGCGGAAATACCGGAATGATACTAGGCTGAATATAGATTAACTTAATAATTGTACTAAAATAACTGCGTATAGGGGTAAGCAGTTATAAACAATTAAAAGAAACGAATTATTAGCTTGACTAATATAAATGAAATATGGCAAATTGACGCAGTCACATAGATGGCACCACAATATATAGTTTTCTGCAGAATTTAGTCACGAATAAATTAAAAAGAAGGCACCTTGCCTATGTTATACCTGGCGTTAATTTTGATGCAATAATCACCACTCTCGACCTGAATTTCACAACTGTACACGACCAATAACTTATCTGATTGCTGGACGAGATGGAAAAATCAGCCAGGGTACTCGAAGAGAGAGAACAGAGCTTTCTGACAAGACAAGCGTGTTGAACAAAGGCTGGAAGCGGGCTCCGCTGGAAGCCCACGTGGCAGCTCTTATATACAGAGCTTTCGAGTTATTTTAAAATACTACGTAAAAGTAAATAAACACGTAAAATAACTAAAAATGAAATACTGTTCTAAAAATGGAATTAGTGAAAAATAAAAATGACTCTTAAAACGCAGGGGTAAAAGAATTGAAAATAAAAAAACGAATGTAAACAAAAGAATGTCGGGAATAAAATACGCTAAAAAGGCGTAAAAGCTCTTAAAACTGAAAAAATAAGTAAAAATGCAAAACCGATTAAACGTCTAAAGATGCTGCTGCTGAAGAAACAACCTCCCGACCTTCTCTCTGCAATAAAAGCTCGAATGTTCTGTGTACAAAATATTACGTATTGCAGTGTCATCAACACAAATATATATCCTAGCATTTGAAATGAAAACTCCTTACATCCTAAAAACATTGATAAACATTTAAAAGAGGACGATGCGGCGCGACAACGCGATTTACGTCGTAGAAGAGCAGATAGAAGTGCAGCTCTAATATAACGATAATCAGTGCATTAAATTGTATTCCTTTTCATGATCAAATTGACTAATAGAGGTATTTTTAGCGTTTTTGTTCTTTTTAGTAGTTGCCTTGCTTTTTTTTCCTTTTTTCTCTCATTCACTTTTTGCTCGAATATAACGATAATCAGCGTATTTAGCTGTAATCCTTTCCGTCATCAGAATGGCTCAAACGTGTATTTTACGCATATTTGGCGTTTTCGGGAGATTTTTTTTTTATTTCCCCATTTTTCTCCCAATTCCTTTTTGCTCTAATATAACGATAATCAGTGCATTAAATTGTATTCCTTTTAGTGATCAAATTGACTAAAATAGGTATTTTTAGCGTTTTTTTTTTTTTTAGTAGTTGCCTTGTTTTTTTTTCTTTTTTCCTTTTTTCTCTCATTCACTTTTTGCTCGAATATAACGATAATCAGCGTATTTAGCTGTAATCCTTTCCGTCATCAGAATGGCTCAAACGTGTATTTTACGCATATTTGGCGTTTTCGGGAGATTTTTTTTTTATTTCCCCATTTTTCTCCCAATTCCTTTTTGCTCTAATATAACGATAATCAGTGCATTAAATTGTATTCCTTTTCATGATCAAATTGACAAAAATAGTTTTTTTTAGCGTTTTTTTTTTTTTTTTTTAAGTAGTTGCCTTTTTTTTTCTTTCTTTCTTTTTCTTTCCTTTTTTCTCATTCACTTTTTGGTCGAATATAACGATAAATAGCTGTAATCCTTTCCGTCATCAGAATGGCTCAAACATGTATTTTACGCATATTTGGCGTTTTCGGGAGATTTATCTTTTTTTTTATTTCCCCCATTTTTCTCTCAATTCCTTTTTGCTCTAATATAACGATAATCAGTGCATTAAATTGTATTCCTTTTCATGATCAAATTGACTAAAATAGGTATTTTTAGCGTTTTTGTTTTTTTAGTAGTTGCCTTGCTTTTTTTTCCCTTTTTTCTCTCATTCACTTTTTGCTCGAATATAACGATAATCAGCTTATTTAGCTGTATTCCTTCCGTCATCAGAATGGCTCAAACGTGTATTTTACGTATATTTGGCGTTTTCGGGAGATTTTTCTTCTTTTTTTTATTTCCCCATTTTTCTCTCAATTTCTTTTTGCTCTAATATAACGATAACCAGTGCATTAAATTGTATTCCTTTTCATGGTCAAATTGACTAAAATAGGTATTTTTAGCGTTTTTTTCTTTTTTAGTAGTTGCCTTGATTTTTTTTTTCCTTTTTTCTCTCATTCACTTTTTGCTCTAGTAGAACGATAATCAGCGTATTTAGCTGTAATCCTTTCCGTCATCAGAATGGCTCAAACGTGTATTTTACGCATATTTGGCGTTTTCGGGAGATTTTTTTTTTATTTCCCCATTTTTCTCTCAATTCCTTTTTGCTCCAATATAACGATAATCAGTGCATTAAATTGTATTCCTTTTCATGATCAAATTGACTAGAATAGGTATTTTTAGCGTTTTTGTTTTTTTTAGTAGTTGCCTTGCTTTTTTTTTTTTTTTTACTTTTTTCTCTCATTCACTTTTTGCTCGAATATAACGGTAATCAGCGTATTTAGCTGTAATCCTTTCTGTCATCAGAATGAAACAGAATACAGTTAATTCGCTAATTTTCGTTATATTAAAGGTTTAAGCAATTAAGAGAAAAAAGGTTAAAAAACTGACAGTAATATATTCGATCCTGAAAATACCCCAAAATGCTTAAAATACACGTAAGAGCCATTCTGATAATGAAACGGATTACAGTTAAATGCGCTGATTTTCGTTATATTAAAGGTTTTAGCAATTGAGAGAAAAAAGGTGAAAAAAATAATATATACGATTCTAAAAAATACCCAAAAATGCTTAAAATACACGTTAGAGCTTTTCTGATAATAAAACGGATTATAGTTAGATTCACTGATTTTCATTATATTAAAGGTTTTAATAATTGAGAGAAAAAAGCATAAAAAAGACAATATGTACGATTCTAAAAATACCCAAAAATGTTTAAATTTACTGATTTTCGTTATATTTAAGGTTTTAGGAATTGAATTAAGAAGGTGCAGAAAAAAAAGACATAAGATGCAAAAAAAAAAGAGAGTAATATATATGATCCTGAAAATATCTAAAAATTCTTAAAATACACGTTAGAGCCATTCTGATAATGAAACGGATTACAGTTAAAAGCTCTGATTTTCCTTATATTAAAGGTTTTAGCAATTGAGAGAGAAAAGGAGCTAAAAAAAAAAAATAAAAAGACTAATATATACGATCCTGAAAATACCCAAAAATGCTTAAAATACACGTTAGAGCCATTCTGATAATAAAACGGATTACAGTTAAATTCGCTGATTTTCGTTATATTAAAGGGAAAGCCAATTACGAGAAAATTGGTTGAATAAAAATGACAATAATATATACGATCCTCAAAATACCCAAAAATGCTTAAAATACACGTTAGAGCCATTCTGATAATGAAACTGATTACAGTTAAAAGCGTTGATTTTCGTTATATTAAAGGAAAAACCAATTGAGAGAAAAAAGGGCAGAAAAAAATACCGAAAAATACCGAAAAATACTTAAAGAGCCTTTCTGATAATTAAACGGATTACAGTTAAAAGAGCTGATTTTCGTTTTATTAAAGGGAAAACAAATTGACAGAAAAAAGATGGAAAAAAAAGACAGTAATATATACGATCCTCAAAATACCCAAAAATGCTTAAAATACATGTTAGAGCCATTCTGATAATGAAACGGAGTACAGTTAAATTCGCTGATTTTCGTTATATTATAGGTTTTAGCAATTGAGAGAAAAATGGTGCCAAAAAAATAATGACAGTAATATATACGATCCTGAAAATACCCAAAAATGCTAAAAATACATGTTAGAGCCATTCTGATAATGAAACATATTACAATTAAATTCGCTGATTTTCGTTATATCAAAGGTTTTAGCAATTGAGAGAAAAAAAGCAAAAAAAAAAAGAAAAAAGACTAATATATACGATCCTGAAAATACCCCAAAATGCTTACAACACACGTAAGAGCCATTCTGATAATGAAACGGATTCGAGAAAAAAGGTGAAAAAAATAATATATACGATCCTCAAAATACCCAAAAATACTTAAAATACACGCTTTTCGGATAATAAAACGGATTATAGTTAGATTCACTGATTTTCGTTATATTAAAGGTTTTAGGAATTGAGTTAAAAAGATGCAAAAAAAAGACTAATGTGTACGATCCTGAAAATACCTAAAAATGCTTAAAGTACACATTAGAGTTATTCAGATAATGAAACGAATAACACTTATATTCGCTGATTTTCGTTATATCAAAGGTTTTAGCAATTCAGAGAAAAAAGGTGCAAAAAAATGACAGCAATATATACGATCCTGAAAATACCCCAAAATATTAAAAATACACGTTAGAGCCATTCTGATAATGAAACATATTACAATTAAATTCACAGATTTTCGTTATATTAAAGGTTTTAGCAATTGAGAGAAAAAATTAGCAAATAAATGACTAATATATGCGATCCTGAAAATATCCAAAAATGCTTAAAACACACGTTAGAGCCATTCTGATAATGAAACGGATTACAGTTAAATTCGCTTATTTTCATTATATAAAAGGTTTTAGAAATTCAGAGATAAAAGGTGCAAAAAAAGTAATATATAAGATCCTGAAAATACCCAAAAATGTTTGAAATACACGTTAGAGCCATTCTGATAATGAAACGGATTACAGTTAAATTCGCTGATTTTCGTTATATTAATGGATTTAGCAATTGAGAGAAAAAAGGTGAAAAAAATTAAAATATACGATCCTCAAAATACCCCAAAATGCTTAATATACATGTTAGAGCCATTCTGATAATGAAACGGATTACAGTTAAAAGCACCGATTTTCTTTATATCAAAGGTTATAGTAATTGAGTGAAAAAATGTGGAAAAAATATGTCAGTTTAGAGCTATTCAGACAATGAAACGGATTACAATTAAATTCGGTGATTTTCGTT
>NW_028234412.1:40146209-40149911 GCF_977035675.1 Penaeus japonicus
TAATATTATATATATATTGTGTGTGTGTGTGTGTGTGTGTGTGTGTGTGTGTGTGTGTGTGTGTGCGTGTGGTGTGTGGTGTGGTGTGTGTGTGTGTGTGTGTGTGTGTATGTGTGTGTGGTTGTTTGTGTGTAATGTGTGCGTGTGTATGTTTGTAACCACACCTACACCCCCCACAAAACCTGAAATGAAAGGAACACTGAAATTTTACCGCAATAAGTATAACACTGCGGAACCGATGCAAAATATTATAACATAAGTTAGGGGTGAACTGATGTTTTTGTAGAAATAAAGAACACTTCATAAAAATTTACATTTGTTTTTGTCAGAAGACTCAAGTAAAACAAAGGGCGTCTTTGGTAGGGCCGACGGAGCGCCGCATCCGCCGCCATTTTTTTTTTTTTCCCAGGCGTTTTTCCAAGTGCTCAAACTAAATAACCAAAAATGCTTGAAAAAAAAATAAAAAAAAAAAAAAATACACGTTGGAGCCATTCTGATAATGAAACGGATTACCAGTTAAACGCTGATTTTCGTTATATTAAAGGAAAAAACAATGAGATAAAAAGGTGAAAAAAAAAAATGACATAATATATTACATTCCCAAAACACCCAAAAATTCTTGAATACCGTTTTTTTTTTTTTTAAGAGCCTTTCTGATAATGAAACTGATTACAGTTAAAAGCGCTGATTTTCGTTATATAATGGAAAAACCAATTGAGAAATAAGAGTGCAAAAAACAAAATGACAGTAATATATACGATCCTTCAAAAACCAAAAATGCTTAAATACACGTTAGAGCCATTCCGAAAAGGTAACGATTACAGTAAAAACCCTCTTTCGTTATAATACAGAAAAACCAATTGAGAGAAAAAAGGTGACTAGTATAAAAAATGTCAGTAATATAACGATCCTCAAAATACATATAAATGCTTAAAGAGCCATTCTGATTAATGACACGATTAAGTTAACATGCTGCTTTTCGATACATTAGAAAGATCAAAATGAGAGAAAAAAGGTGCATAAAATATAAAAAATGACAAGTAATATATATAACCCCAAAAATGCTTAAAATAACACGTTAGAGCAATTCTGAAATCAAACCAAACCGATTACAGTTATTATGAGCCGATTTTCGTTTATATTAGGGGAACAACAATTGAGAGAAACAAAAACACGCGTCCATATAACGATCCTCAAAATACCCAAAAATGCCTTAAAATACACGTTAGAGCCATTCTGATAATAAAACGTATTACTTTTAAATGAGCTGATTTCCTTATATTAAAGGAAGATCATTGAGAGAAAAAGCTAAAAATTTTAAAATGACAGTAATATATACGATCCTCAAAATACCAAAATATAACCAAAAGCCATTTCTGATAATGAAACGGATTACAGCTAAAAGCGCTGATTGTCGGGTTCCTAAAGAAAAACCAATTTCAGAAAAAAAAAGGAGCAAAAGTAAAAAAATTCATATCATATATACATCCTCAATATACCCAAAAATCTATAATACACGTTAGATGCAATTCTGAGACTGTAACGGATACAGTTAAAAAGTTGTAAAAGAAAAGACCGTAATATATACCGATCCTAATACCCAAAAATGCTTAAAATACACGTGTAGAGCCTTCGGATAATGAAGTTGACACAGTTTAAATATCGCTGAACTTTCGTTATAATTAAAGGTTTTAGAAACTAGAGAAAGAAGGTGGAAAAAAAAAAAAATTACTTAATATAGACGATCCTGAACATACCCAAAAATGCGTCAAAAAACGTTAGAGCCATGTCTGAATAATGAAAAAGATTACAGCTAAATCAGCTGATTTTCGTTATATTGAATGTTTAATGCAATATAGAGGACAAACGTGCAAGAAAAAAATAATTTATTACGATTCTGAAAACCACCCATCAATACACATTAGAGCCATGATAATGAAAACTGAAATTACAGTTAAATTCACTTATTTTCGTTACATTTAAAGGTTTAGCACTTGAAGACAAAATGCAAAAAAAAATAATATATATATAATATAATATATATGAGTCTGAAAATAACCAAACATACACGGTTAGAGCAATCTGATAATGAAACGGATTACAGTTTATTCGCTTATTTTCCGTATATTTTAGGGATTTAGCAAATGAAGAAAATTGCTTAAAAAACATGATTTAGGAGCATTCTGATAATGAAACGGATTACAGTTTATAAGCACCGAATTTCTTATATTAGAAGGTTATAGTAATTGAGTGAAAAAATGTGAAAAAAATATGACAGTTTAAGAGCCATTCAGACAATGAAAACGGACTACAATTAAATTCGGGTGATTTTCGTTATATTACAGGTGCAAAAAAAAAAAGAAAGTAAAAAATACGATCCTGAAAATACCCAAAAATGCTTACAATACTCGTTAGAGCCCATTCTGATAATGATCAAAATGGATTACATTTAAATTCGTTTATTCGTTATAATTAAAAGGTTTTAGCAATTGAGAGAAAAAGGTGCAAAAAAAAGACTAATATATACGATCCTGAAAATACCCAAAAATTCTTAAAATACACGCTAGAGCCCTTCTGATAATGAAACGAATTACAGTTAAATTCGCTATTTTTCGTTGTATGAAAGGTTTTAGCAATTGTGAGAAAAAAGTGCAAAAAAAAGTAATTAATGCGATCTGGAAAATACCCAAAAATGCTTTATATAAATAAACGTTAGAGCCATTCTGATAATGAAACGAATTACAGTTATCTGAGCCATTTCGATAAATGAAGGGGAAAAACAATTGAGAGAAACCAAAACGCAGTCATATATACGATCCTCAAAATACTCACCCAAAATGCTTAAACACACGTTTAGAGGCCATTCTGATAATAAAACTGCGTATTACAACAGTTAAATTGAGCTGATTTTCCTTATATTAAAAGGGAAGAATCAATTGAGAAGAAAAAAGGCTAAAAATTTTAAAAAATGACCAGTACTATATACGATCCTCAAAATACCAAAATATATACCAAAGAGCCATTCTGATAATGAAACGGATTACAGCTAAAAGCGCTGATTTTCGTTTTCTTAAAGGAAAAACCAATTCAGAGAAAAAAAAGGAGCAAAAGTAAAAAAATTATAGTAATATATACGATCCTCAATATACCAAAAATGCTTATAATACACGTTAGAGCAATTCTGATACTGTAACGGATTACAGTTAAAAAGTTGTAAAAGAAATGACAGTAATATATACGATCCTGTAATACCCAAAAATGCTTAAAATACACGTTAGAGCCATTCTGATAATGAAGTTGATCACAGTTAAATTCGCTGATTTTCGTTATATTAAAGGTTTTAGAAACTGAGAGAAAGAAGGTGAAAAAAAAAAAAAAATAACTAATATGATAGGTTCCTGAAAATACCCAAAAAAGCTTCAATATAACGTTTAGAGCGCTGCTGATATGAAAAAGATTACAGCTAAATTACTGAATTTCGTTATATTGAATGTATTAGCAATATAGAGGAAAAAGGTGCAAGAAAAAAATAATATATACGATCTGAAAAACCACACATAAATCACATTAGAAGCCATTGATAATGAAACGGATTACAGTTTGAAATTCACTTTATTATTTCGATACATTCAAGGTTTTAGCACATGCGAGAAAAAAAGATGCAAAAAAAAATAAAATGATAATATATGATTCTGAAAATAA
>NW_028234412.1:40150011-40155011 GCF_977035675.1 Penaeus japonicus
GAAACAAGTTGAAAAAAAATCCGAAAAACGCAAAATTTTTAAATATTAAAGATTTGTACTGCGGAAAGTAAAGCTTACCTAAAAAGATTAAATTGCAAAAATGCACCAAAAAATTTAGATCCTGAAAAACGCCAATTAAATCCGTTACTTTGATAATGAAAGGATTACGTAATGCGTGAGTATTTAAAAATTTAGAATACAGAAAAAGAAAAAAATCACGATTGAAACAAAAAAAAAATCTTTAAAAAAAAAAAAAAAAAAAAAAAAAAAAAAAACGTTGAGCCTTTGATAATGAAGATTACAGTAATGCCTGTTTTTAATTAAAGTGCAATTGCGAGAAAAAGGCAAAAAATGCACGATCCTGAAAAAAACAAAAAGCCTAAATACAGTTAGAGCCATTGAAAAACGGATACAGTAATGCGGATTTCGTTATTTAAAGGAAAGCATTGCAGAAAAGTGCAAAAAATGCACGATCCTGAAAAAGCAAAAATAAATACACGTTGAGCCATTCTATATGAAATTAAGTTATGGCTGATTCGTTTATAAGATTTAGATGCGAAAAAAGGTGCAAAAAAAAAAATCACGATTGAAAAAAGCAAAGCTAAAACACGTAGAGCCATTGATATGAAAGGATTCAGTTAATGCGTGATTTCCGTTATTAAGGATTTAGCATGCGAGAAAAAGGTGCAAAAAAAAATGCCGATCTGAAAAGCCAAAAATGCTAAAATACGTTAGACTTTGATATGAACGGATTACGTTAATGTGATTGTTATATAAGGAAGCAATTCGAGAAAAAAGGGAAAAAAAAATGACATCCTGAAAAAAAATGCTAAATACAGTAGAGCATTCGTAATGAAACGGATTACAGTAAATGCTGATTCCGTATATTAAAGAAAAGCAATTCGAGAAAGTGCAAAAAAAAATGCACATCCTAAAAAAGAAAAATGCTAAAATCCGTTAGAGCATTTAAATGAAACGATTACGTTAAGCGTGATTTGTTATTAAGAAGAATTGGAGAAAAAAGTGCAAAAAAATGCAGATTCTGAAAAAAGAAAAATGCTAATAATTTAGGCATTTGATAATGAAATGTAAGTTAAATGGTGTTCGTTTTATTAAGGAAAAAAGCAATTGCGAGAAAAAAAGGTGTAAAAAAAAAAATGACGATTGAAAAAAGCCAAAAAATGTTAACTAAGTTAGAGTTTGTAATGAAACGGATTACAGTTAATGGTGATTTAATTATATAAAGGTTTTAGAAATTTTGGGCGAGAAAAGGTACAAAAAAAAAAATGTGATCCTGAAAAAAAGAAAAACTGCTTAATTACAGTTTAGAGATTTGTTATGAAAGGTTTACGTTTAAAATGCGGCGAATTTACGTTATATTAATGGATCAATCAAGTGGAGAAAAAAAGGTGCAAAACAAAATGCCGATCTGAAAAAAAAAGCAAAAAGACCTAAAAAAACAGTTGAGATTTGTATGAAAACGGGATCGTTAAATGCGTGATTTTTGTTTATATTAAGGTAAAGCAATTGCGAGAAAAAGGTGCAAAAAAAAACATGAGGATCTGAAAAAGAAAATGTAGAATGCGTTAGAGATTTGATAATGAAATGGATTACAGTTTTAATGGTGATTTGTTATATTAAAGGATATGGCAAATGGAGAGAAAAGGTAAAAGAAAAATTGCACTTGGATCCTGAAAAAAAGCCAAAATATTGCCCTAAAATAACGTTAGGATTTGCCATTACATAATGAAACGGATTGCCGTTAAATGCGCTGTATTTTCCGTTTATTTATTAAAGGATTTAGCAAAGATTGCGATGAAAAAAGGTGTTTCCAAAAAAAAAAAATAATGCGTCTGAAAAAAACGCCACAGCCCAAAAATGCCTTAAAAATACACGTTAGAAGCCATTCTGATAATGAAAACGGATTACAGTTAAATGCGCTGAATTCCGTTTATATTAAAGGAAAAAGCAATTGCGAGAATAAAGGTGCAAAAAAAAAAAATTTGAAAGTGAAAACGATCCTGAAAAAAAAAAAGCAAACAATGGCCTAAATAACACGTTAGAGCCATTTTGATAATGAGAACGGATTACAGTTAAATGGCCGCTGATTTCCGTTATTTATTAAAGGAAGGAAAAGAATTATTGAGAAGAAAAAAAGGTGCAAAAAAAAATATGGCGATCTGAAAAAAAAAAAAAAATGACCTAAACTAATCACGTTAGGAGCCATTCTGATTAATGAAACGGAATAATACAGTTAAATGGTGATTTCGTTATATTAGGATTTAGCAATTGCGAGAAAAAAGGTGCACAAAAAAGAAAAAAAAAAATAATGGATCCAGAAAAAAGCCAAAAAATGCCTAATAATTACACGTTAGAGCCATTTGATAATGAAACGGGATTACAGTTAAATGCGCTGATTTCCGTTTATTTAAAGGAAAAAGCAATTTGCGAAGAAAAAAGGTGATACACAACAAAATGCCTCGATCCAGAAAAAGAAAAAAAAAAAGCAAAAATGCTAAAATACACGTGCCATTCTGATATTAAACGGATTCTACAGTTTAAATGCACGTTCCGTTATATCTAAAGGATTTAGCAATTGCGGAGGGAAAAAAGGTGCAAAAAAAAAAAAATGGCACGATTGCAAAAAAAACCAAAAATAATAAAATACACGTTAGAGTATTCTGAAATATGACACGGATTACAGTTAAGTACGCCGCTTTCCGTTATAAAAAAGGATTTAGCAATTGCGAGAACCAAAGGTTGCAAAAAAAATGCACGATCCTGAAAAAAACGCCAAAATGCCTAAAATACACGTTAGAGCCATTTCGGATAATGAAACGGATTACAGTAAATGCGCTGATTTCGTTATATTTAAAGGATTTAACGCATTGCGAGGGAAAGAAAAGGTGAAAAAAAAATGCTCGATCTGAAATAAACGCCAAAAATGCCCTAAAAATACACGTTAGAGCCATTTTGATAATGAAACGGATTACAGTTAAATGCGCTGATTTCCGTTATATTAAAGGGATATTAGATTACGCGAGAAAAAAGGTGCAAAAAAAAAATGATGCAAAGATCCTGAAAAAAGCAGCCAAAATGCCTAAAAATACACGTTTAGAGCCATTTCTGATAATGAAAGGTTACAGTTAAATGCGCTTCGATTTCCGTTATATTAAAGGATTTAGCAATTGCGTAGAAAAAAGGTGCAAAAAAAAAAAAATGCAACGATCCTGAAAAAAAGAAATGCTAAAATACAGTTAGAGCATTATGATAATGTAAACGGATTACGTTAAATGCGCTGATTTCCGTTAAATAAAAGGAGATTAGCAATAGCGAGAAAAATATAGGTGCAAAAAAAAAACATGCAAACGATCCTGATAAAAGAAAAATCTAAAGATTACGTTAAATGGTGATTTTCTTGTTATATTCACGGATTTAGAATTGCGAGACAAAAGATGAAAAAAAAAATGAAAGATCTGAAAAAAAGAAAATGCTAATACACGTTAGAGCATTCTGTGTTGAAAAAGGGATTACAGTTAAATGCGCTGATTTTAGTTATATTAAGGGATTGCAAGACTTGCGAGAAAAAAGTTTGCACAAAAAAAATGCACGATTGAAAAAATTCAAAAATGCCTAAATAAGTTTAGAGCCATTTCTGATAATGAAACGGATTACAGTTAATGCGTGATTTCCGTTATATTAAAAGGAAAAAGATTGCGATGAAAAAAGGTGCAAAAAAAAAATTGCACGATTGAAAAAAAACCAAAAAATGCCTAAAATACACGTTGGTGCCATTCTGATATGAACGGGATTACAGTTTAATGCGCTTGATTTCCGTTATATTAAGGATTTTAGCAATTGCGAGAATAAAAAAAAAAATAGAAGGTTGCAAAAAAAAAAAAAAAAGAAATGCACGATCCTGAAAAAGCAAAAAAAATGCCTAAAATACACGTTAGAGCCCATTATGATAATGAAAGGATTACAGTTAAATGCGCTGATTTGTTATATTATAAGGGTTTAGCAATTGCCGAGAATAAAGGTAGTGAAAACAAAAAGATCCTGAAAAAACAACTAAAATACCTAAATTACTACGTTAGAGCCATTCTGATACTGAAACGGATTAAGTGAAATGCGCTGATTTCCGTTATATTCAAGGATTTAGCAAATGGAGAAAAAAGGTGCAAGGAAAAAAAAAAAATGCACGTCCTGAAAAAAACCAAAAAAAAAATCCCTAATAATACAGTTAGAGCCATTTGTTTAATGACAACGGATTTTCCAGTTAAATGCGCTGATTTCCATTATATTTAAAGGATTTAGAATTGCGAGAAAAAAGGTGGAAAAAAAAAAATGCACGATCCTGTAAAAAAAAGCCAAAAATACTAAAAATACACGTTAGAGCAATTCTGATAATGAAAGGATTACAGTTAAATGCGTGATTTGTTATATTAAAGGAATTTAGCAATTGCGAGAAAAAAGGGTGAAAAAAAAAAAAAAAAAAAAATAAAAAAAAGGCACGATCTGAAAAAAAAAAAAATGCTAAAAACGTTAGAGCCATTCTGATAATGAAAGGATTACAGTTAAATGCGCTGATTTCCGTTATATAAAGGAAAAAAAGCATTGCGAGAAAAAAGGTGCTAAAAAAATAAAAAATGCACGATCTGAAAATAAGCCAAAATGCTAAAATACGTTAGAGCCAATTGATTAATGAAAGGAATACAGTTAAATGCGTGTTATTTCCGGTTATATTAAAGGATATTAGCAATTGCGGAGAATATAATGGTAGAAAAAAAAAAATGCAACCGAATTGAAAAAACCGCCAAAAATACCTAAAATACACGTTAGAGCCATTTGATAATTCAACGGATTACAGTTAAATGCGCTTAAAAGAATTCCGGTATATTCAAGGATTAGCAATTGCCGAGAAAAAAGGTGACAAAAAAAAAAATGAGATCTGAAAAAAAGCAAAAAATGCCTAAAATACGTTAGGAGCCATTCTGATA
>NW_028234412.1:40165011-40195011 GCF_977035675.1 Penaeus japonicus
TCCAGACGCATCGCCGGGAGGGAGAGTCTCTGCCATAGACACTCTGCGAGGTGCATCCCACAGGTCCTGCTTCACTAACTGTCGGGGCATATTGGGCAGGGCGAGCGGCAGTGGACCACCCCATCATTTTGGCATGTGGTCAAATGAGACCCGCACAGCATGCCATGGTATGCTGGTCGCGCAGATGCTTGGTATGGTTAACAGTGCCATGACTTCCCTCCATGTGTGCTCGAAACTGAGCCCATTGTTTGGACTATTTACCTACTGACCACTCCTTCGATGAAAGGCCTCTGGCGATTGGTAGCTGCAGAGACGTCCTTGTTCTGGAATGCCACGGGCCAACGGGGTAAATTTGTCTCGACTTGTGTGAACGACACAGGCAGGTTTCCTTAGTTACCAAGAGGGAAAGGCGGAAAAGTAATATTATTGTGTTATGAAAGTCACGCATCATTAGTGCGCAATTTATCTTGTCCATGAATGTTTTCGCCCTGTGCGCATTTTTTTCAAAGGGATTGTGGTTTGATGAGGAACAAAAAACAGGTTTGCTATTGATCTATGAGGGAATTTTTCGATAACAATTCACTGGTTCCTGATAATAAGAAGGGGTGAAAGTCACTGCCTTTTAATTGGTGTATCTTTCAAAAGAATTCCCGTTGATTTAGGCGTCCTACTTTTTTTTGGAGATAATGTAGCAGCCAGGGAGATGCTTGGCCCCTCATCCGGAAGGGTAAATAGCTTTCCGATTTAAGCATTGCATTTAAAACCTTCCAAAGAGAACCTTTTTATGAGGATGCAGCCGGCAGCATGACACAAATTCCCTTGCAAAGATGAAAAGGAAAAAGGAAAAAGAGGAATTAGAGAAAAAATGTGAAAAAAAATGCAAGTAAGATAATACAATCCTGAAAAAAATTAAATTATAAAATAACCGTTAGAGCCATTCTGATAGAGAAAACAGATTAAAACTAAAATTGTTTTGTTTTCTCCGTTAGATTAAAGGAAAAAAGGAAATTGAGAGAAAAAATGTGAAAAAAAAAACAATTCAAGTAATAGTAAAAAACCCAAAAAATTGATTGTGAATACACGTTAGAAACGTTCCTTCACACAAATGAACGGATTACAGTATATACATGCGCCTGAAGGATTATTCGTTAGAATAAGGAAATGAAGCGGAATATACTGATGTAAAAGAAAAAAGGTAGAAGAAAAAAAAAAGCAAGTAATATATACGAATCCTGAAAAAACTAAAAATGGATTAAAATAACAACGTTATAGAGCCAATTCTGATAATGAAAACGGATAACAGTATAAACTATCTTTGATTTTCCGTAAGATTTAACAGGAAAAAAGGAATTGAGAGACAAAATGGAATAAAAAAATGCAAGTATATCAATAATACGATCCTGAAGATGAACCACAAAAAATGCATTAAAATACACCGTTACAAGCCATTCCGTATCCTGAAATAATGAAACTGGTTACACAGTTAAAAATTCTGTTGATTTTTTCGCGTTTAGATTAAAAAAAAGGATACCAAAAGAGAATTTGAGTAGAAAAAAGGTGAAAAAAAAAAAAATAATGCAACGTAATATTATACTAATCCTGTAAAAGGCCGAAAGAAAAATGGATTAAAATACCGGTTAAATTCTGATAATGAAACGTAATAACAGTTAAATAGTCGCAAAATTTCGTTAGATTCAGGGAAAAAAAGACTGAGAGAAAAAAGGTGCAAAAAAAAAAAAAAAAAAAAAAAAAAAAAAAAATGCTACCGTAATGATATACGATCCTGAAAAAAAGATTAAAATACACGCCAGAGCCATTCTTATAAAATAACAACGGATTCACAGTTTTTAAATTCCCGTTGTGATTTCCCGTTAGCATTAAAAGAAAGAAGGAATTTGAAGGAGAAAAAAGGTGAACAAATAATACAAAAACATATAGGATCCTATGAAAAAAAAAGCATTAAAATACCACCCCGTTTAGAGCCCATTTCGCTCGCTTTGATAACTGGAAACGGATTAATTTATCTTAAATTCTTGCGTCCCTTGATTCCTTCGTTCAGACTTGAAGGGAAAAAAGGAATTGTATAAGACAAAAAAGGTGCGGTAAAAAGACATGAACATACAAGACTAATCATATATGATACCTTAAAAATACACCAAAAATGTATTAAAAATACATCTGTATAGGAATATATGGATTTCCCGTCCACTTCTGGATCTATTTGAAAAGGAACTTATCTAGTTTAAACTCATTGATTTTTTGTTAGAAAACGGAAAAAGGGAATGGAGAGAAAAAAGGTGCAAAAAAGCAAATAATATAAACGATCCTTAAAATAACCCAAAAATGATTAAAATACACGGTCTTTGAAGCCGTTAAATGCGCTGAATTTCGTTAGATTAAGGGAAAAGGTAATTGAGAGAAAAAAGGTGCAAAAAATGCAAATAATATATACGATCCTTAAAATACCCAAAAATGATTAAAATACACGTTTGAGCCGTTAAATGCGCTGAATTTCGTTAGATTAAGGGAAAAAGGAATTGAGAGAAAAAAAGGTGCAAAAAAAAATTAAATACACGTTAGAGCCATTCTGATAATGAAACGGATTATAGTTAAAATATTGATTTTCGTCAGATTAAAGGAAAAAGGAATTCAGAGAAAAAAGGTGAAAAAAAAACATTGCAAGTAATATATACGATCCTTAAAATACCCAAAAATGATTAAAATACACGTTAGAGCCGTTCTGATAATGAAAAGGATTACAGTTAAACGCGCTGAATTTCGTTAGATGAAAGGAAAAAGGAATTGAGAGAAAAAAGGTGCAAAAAAGAAAAGAAAAGAATGCAAGTAAAATATACGACCCTAAAAATACTCAAAAATGATTAAAATACACGTTAGAGCCGTTCTGATAATGAAACGGATTACAGTTAAATGCGCTGAATTTCGTTAGATTAAAGGAAAAAGGAATTAAGAGAAAAAAGGTGAAAAAAAAACAAGTAATATATACAATCCTGAAAAAAACAAAAATGATTAAAATACACGTTAGAGCCGTGATGATAATGAAACGGATTACAGTTAAATGCGCTGAATTTCGTCATTATCAGAATGGCTCTATCGTGTATTTTAGGCATTTTTGGCGTTTTTTCAGGATCGTAGATTTTTTTTTTGCAACTTTTTTCTCACAATTGCTAAATCCTTTAATATAACGGAAATCAGCGCATTTAACTGTAATCCGTTTCATTATAAGAATGGCTCTATCGTGTATTTTAGGCATTTTTGGCTTTTTTTCAGGATCGTGCATTTTTTTTTTGCACCTTTTTTCTTGCAATTGCTTTTTCCTTTAATATAACGGAAATCAGCGCATTTAACTGTAATCCGTTTCATTATCAGAATGGCTCTAACGTGTATTTTAGGCATTTTTGGCTTTTTTTCAGGATCGTGCATTTTTTTTTTTTTGCACCTTTTTTGTCGCAATTGCTTTTTCCTTTAATATAACGGAAATCAGCGCATTTAACTGTAATCCGTTTCATTATCAGAATGGCTCTAACGTGTATTTTAGGCATTTTTGGCGTTTTTTCAGGATCGTGCATTTTTTTTTTGCACCTTTTTTCTTGCAATTGCTAAATCCTTTAATATAACGGAAATCAGCGCATTTAACTGTAATCCGTTTAATTATCAGAATGGCTCTAACGTGTATTTTAGGCATTTTTGGCGTTTTTTCAGGATGGTGCATTTTTTTTTTGAACCTTTTTTCTCGCATTTTCTAAATCCTTTAATATAACGGAAATCAGCGCATTTAACTCTAATCCGTTTCATTATCAGAATGGCTCTAACGTGTATTTTAGGCATTTTTGGCTTTTTTTCAGGATCGTGCATTTTTTTTGCACCTTTTTTCTCGCAATTGCTAAATCCTTTAATATAACGGAAATCAGTGCATTTAACTGTAATCCGTTTCATTATCAGAATGGCTCTAACGTGTATTTTAGGCATTTTTGGCGTTTTTTCAGGATCGTGCATTTTTTTTCACCTTTTTTCTCGGAATTCCTTTTTTCTTTAATATAACGGAATTCAGCGCATTTTACTGTAATCCGTTTCATTATTAGAATGGCTCTAACGTGTAGTTTAGGGATTTTTGGCTTTTTTTTTCAGGATCTTGCAATTTTTTTTTATGCACCTTTTTCTCGCAATTGCCAAATCCTTTAATATAACAGAAATCAGCGCATTTAACTTTAATCCGTTTCATTATCAGAGTGGCTCTAACGTGTATTTTAGGCATTTTTGCCTTTTTTTCAGGATCGTTCAATTTTTTTTTTTTTGCATTATTTTCTCGCAATTGCTTAATCTTTTAATATAACGGAAATCAGCGCATTTAACTACAATCCGTTTCATTATCAGAATGGCTCTAACGTGTATTTTCGGCATTTTTGGCGTTTTTTCAGGATCGTGCATTTTTTTTTGCACCTTTTTTCTCGCAATTGCTTTTTCCTTTAATATAACGGAAATCAGCGCCATTAACTGTAATCCGTTTCATTATCAGAATGGCTGTAACGTGTAATTTTGGTTAATTTTTGGCGGTTTTTTCAGGATCGGCATTTTGTTTTTGCACCTTTTTTCTCGCAATTGCTTTTTCCTTTATATACATCGGAAATCAGCGCATTTACTGGTAGGCCGGTTTCTAGGATCGAGAATGCGCTAAAGTGTAATTTTAGGAATTTTTTGGCTTTTTTTCAGGTCGTGCATTTTGTCAGATTTTTTTTTTTTGCACCTTTTTTCTCGCTATTGCTGTTTCCCTTTAAATGAGCGAAATCTGCGCATTAACTGTAATCCGGGTGCATTATTCAGAATGGCTCTAACGTGTATTTTAGGCATTTTCTTGGCGTTTTTCAGATCGTGCTTTGTTTTTTTTTTGCACCTGCTTTCTCGCATTGCTTTTTCCTTTAAGATAATGGGATATAATCACGCATTTAAACTGTAATCCACCCCGCTCTTTATCAGCATTGGTTCTAACATGTTATTTTAGGTATTTTTGGCGGTTGTTTCATGGAGCGTCATTTTTTTTTGTTGCTACCTTTTTCTCCGCAATTTCCTAAATCCTGTAGCACGTTACAACGAAAATCAGCGGCTGTTAACTCTAATCCGTGTCATTATCCCAAGGCGCTAACGTGTATTTTAGGCATTTGTGGCTTTTTTCAGGTATCGTGCCATTTGTTTTTGGCACCCGTTTTTTCTCGCAATGGCGAATTCCGTTTAGATAATCGGAATCACGCATTTTCGGTAATCCGTTCAGAAGGGCTCCTAACGGGGATTGGAGGGATGGGGGGCGGTGTGGGTTTTCAGGTCTGCATTTTGTTGGCAACCTTTTGTTCGCCGCATTTGCGTAATCCTTTAGTTAACGGAATTCAGCGCTTTTTAACTGTATATCCGGTTCATTTTCAGAAATGGCGCGAACGTGTATTTTAAGGCATTTGGCTTGTTGCAGGATCTGGCAGTTTTTGTTGCTCCTTTTGTTCTCGCAATTGGGCGAAATTCCGTTATTATAACGGGAAATAAGCGCATTAACTGTAAGCTGTTTATTATCGGGAATGGCTCTAACGTTGATTTTATGCAGTTTTGCTTGGTGCAGGAGGCGGGCAGGTGTTTGTGCACCTTGTGGTCTCGCATTAGCGAAATCCTTTTATATAACGGATAATCAGCGCATTTAACTGTAATCCGTGTCATTAGCAGAAGGTCTCTAACGTGGAATGTTAGGGCATGTGGGCGTGTTTTCCAGGATCGTGCATGGTGTTTGTTTTTGGCAACCTGTATGTTCTCGCAAGTGCATATCCCTGGTAATGATAACGGAAATCAGCGGCGACTTAAATGGGAAAGGGAATCCGTTGCATTATCAGAATGGCTCCTAACGTGTATTTTTAGGCGATTTTTGGCGGTTTTTCAGGATGAGCGCTGCAAAGTTTTATTTTTTGCACTCTGTTTTTCTCGCCAATTGTCCGAAATCCTTTATAATAACGGTAAAATTAGCGACATTTGTAACTGGGATCGTATTCATTATCAAGAATGGCTCTAACGTGTATTTTAGGACATTTTTCGGTCGTTTTTTTTCATGTGATTTGTTTAGCATATTTTTTTTTTTGCAAATGTTTTTTCCCGCAATTGCGTGTGTTCCTTTTTTATAAACGGATTCAATCTATGTCGCATTTTTAACTGTAATCCGTTTCATTGTATACAGGAATGGCCTTTCTAACGTGTATTTGTAGGTTAATTTTTGGCTTTTTGTTTTCAGGAGTCGATGCATTAAATATTTTTTTTTGTTTGCACCCTTTTTTTCTCGCATATTGCTAAAAAATCCTGTAATATAACGGTAAATCGAGCGCTAAGTACTGTAATCCGTTTCAGTATCAATAATGCGCAGTTTCTAACGCTGTATGTTTAGGCATTTTTGGCTTTTTTTAGGATCGTGCATTTTGGGTTTTGTTTTGATTAGCACCTTTTTTTCTTCGCAATTGCCTATAATCCTGTATAAATATAACGGTAATCAGCGCAATCTTTAACTTAATCTTTTTTCATTATCAGAATGGCTCTATTCGTGTATTTTAGGCTATTTTTTGGCTTTTGTTCATGATTCGTGCATTTTTTTTTTGGCACCAGTTTTCGTCGCAAATTGTCATAAAATCCTTTAATTATAACGGAAGGATATATGCGCATTTGAACTGTGTACATCCGTTTTCATTATCAGGGAAGGGTTATTATCTATCGTGTTATTTTGAGGCATTTTTTGGTCTTGTTTTTCAGGATCGGCATTTTTTGTTTGTTGTTTTGCACCTTTTTCTGGCGCAATTGCTAAAATCCTTTAATATAAAACGGAATATCAGCGCATTTTAACTGTAATCCGTTTCTATTATCAGAATGTGGCCTTCTATCGTGTATTTTAGGCATTTTGGCGTGTGTTTTCAGGATCATGCAGTGCTGTTTGGTTTTGCACCTTTTTTCTCGCGCATTGGTCTAATTTTCCTTTACATATAACGGAAATCATCGCGGCTTTTAAACGGTTATCCGTTGATTGTCAGATGGCTTCTTAATCGGGTATTTTAGGCATTGTTGTTTTTTTCAGGAATCGTTTGCATTATTTTTTTTTGCACCTTTTTCTCGCAATTCGCTCATTCGTTAATATTACGGGAATATCAGCGCATTTCACTGAATACGTTTCATTTGTCAGCAAAATGGCTCTAACGTATATATTAGGAATTTTTTTCGCTCTCTTTTTTCAGGATTGTAGCATTTGTTTTTTTTTGCATCTCTTTTTTCTCGCAATTGTTTTCTAATGTCCTTTGATATAACGGAATTATACAGCGCATTTAACTTTAAATCCGTTTCATTTTATCATGAATGTGTCTTTCTAACGATTATTTTAGGCTATTTTTGCGTTTTCAGAGTGAATTTTTTTATCACCTTATTCACATCCTAAAAAATACGAAATCAGCGCATTAACTGACCATTATCGATTCTATGATAGACTAGGATTAGCGTAATCTATTTCCTTAATTAAGGAAATAGCAATTCTAAATAATTTCAAAAAAAGCTACGTTTTAAAATATGCCTAATGCTAATCCTTTAATAAACGGAAATCGCGATTCTTAAAGGAAAAAGCAATTGCGAGAAAAAAGGGGAAAAGAAATGCACGATCCTGAAAAAAAAAAAAAAAATGCCTAAAATACACGTTAGAGCCATTCTGATAATGAAACGGATTACATTTAAATGCGCTGATTTCCGTTATATTAAAGGATTTAGCAATTCCGAGAAAAGGTGCAAAAAAAAAAAATGCCCGATCCTGAAAAAAAAAAAGCAAAATCACACTGCATAAATATACAGTTAGAGCCATTCTGATAATGAAACGGATTACAGTTAAATGTGCTGATTTCCCTTATATTAAAGAAAAAGTAATTGCGGAAAAAAGTGAACAAAAAAAATGCACGATCCTGAAAAAAAGTCAAAATGCCTAAAATACACGTTAGAGCCATTCTGATAATGAAACGGATTACAGTTAAATGCGCTGATTTCCGTTATATTAAAGGAAAAAGCAATTGCGAGAAAAAAGGTGCAAAAAAATGCACGATCCTGAAAAAAAAGCCAAAAATGCCTAAAATACACGTTAGAGCCATTCTGATAATGAAACGGATTACAGTTAAATGCGCTGATTTCCTTTATATTAAAGGAAAAAGCAATTGCGAGAAAAAAGGTGCAAAAAAAAAATGCACGATCCTAATAAAAAGGCAAAAATGCCTAAAATACACGTTAGAGCCATTCTGATAATGAAACGGATTACAGTTAAATGCGCTGATTTCCGTTATATTAAAGGATTTAGCAATTGCGAGAAAAAAGGTGCAAAAAAAAAAATGCACGATCCTGAAAAAAGCCAAAAATGCCTAAAATACACGTTAGAGCCATTCTGATAATGAAACGGATTACAGTTAAATGCGCTGATTTCCGTTATATTAAAGGAAAAAGCAATTGCGAGAAAAAAAATGCAAAAAAAAATGCACGATCCTGAAAAAAAAACAAAAATGCCTAAAATACACGTTAGAGCCATTCTGATAATGAAACGGATTACAGTTAAATGCGCTGATTTCCGTTATATTAAAGGATTTAGCAATTGCGAGAAAAAAAGGTGCAATAAAAAATGCACGATCCTGAAAAAAGCCAAAAATGCCTAAAATACACGTTAGAGGCATTCTGATAATGAAACGGATTACAGTTAAATGCGCTGATTTCCGTTATATTAAAGGAAAAAGAATTGGGAGAAAAAAGGTGCAAAAAAAAAATGCACGATCTTGAAAAAAAAGCCAAAAATGCCTAAAATACACGTTAGAGCCATTCTGATAATGAAACGGATTACAGTTAAATGCGCTGATTTCCGTTATATTAAAGGATTTAGCAATTGCGAGAAAAAAGGTGCAAAAAAAAATGCACGATCCTGAAAAAATGCCTAAAATACACGTTAGAGCCATTTTGATAATGAAACGGATTACAGTTAAATGTGCTGATTTCCCTTATATTAAAGGATTTAGCAATTGCGAGAAAAAAGGTGCAAAAAAAATGCACGATCCTGAAAAAAAGCCAAAAATGCCTAAAATACACGTTAGAGCCATTCTGATAATGAAACGGATTACAGTTAAATGCGCTGATTTTCGTTATATTAAAGGAAATAGATATTGCGAGAAAAAAGGTGCAAAAAAAAATGCACGATCCTGAAAATACCCAAAAATGCCTAAAATACACGTTAGAGCACTCTGATAATGAAACGGATTACAGTTAAATTCGCTGATTATCGTTATATTCAATGAAAAAGGAATTGCGAGAAAAAAGGTGCATAAAAAAAATGCACGATCCTGAAAAAAGCCAAAAATGCCTAAAATACACGTTAGAGCCATTCTGATAATGAAACGGATTACAGTTAAATGCGCTGATTTCCGTTATATTAAAGGAAAAAGCAATTGCGAGAAAAAGGTGCAAAAAAAAAAATGCACGATCCTGAAAAAAAGCCAAAAATGCCTAAAATACACGTTAGAGCCATTCTGATAATGAAACGGATTACAGTTAAATGCGCTGATTTCCGTTATATTAAAGGATTTAGCAATTGCGAGAAAAAAGGTGCAAAAAAAAATGCACGATCCTGAAAAAAAAGCCAAAAATGCCTAAAATACACGTTAGAGCCATTCTGATAATGAAACGGATTACAGTTAAATGCGCTGATTTCCGTTATATTAAAGGAAAAAGCAATTGCGAGAAAAAAGGTGCAAAAAAAAATGCACGATCCTGAAAAAAAAAAAAATGCCTAAAATACACGTTAGAGCCATTCTGATAATGAAACGGATTACAGTTAAATGCGCTGATTTCCGTTATATTAAAGGATTTAGCAATTGCGAGAAAAAAGGTGCAAAAAAAATGCACGATCCTGAAAAAAAAGCCAAAAATGCCTAAAATACACGTTAGAGCCATTCTGATAATGAAACGGATTACAGTTAAATGCGCTGATTTCCGTTATATTAAAGGAAAAAGCAATTGCGAGAAAAAAGGTGCAAAAAAAAATGCACGATCCTGAAAAAAAAACAAAAATGCCTAAAATACACGTTAGAGCCATTCTGATAATGAAACGGATTACAGTTAAATGCGCTGATTTCCGTTATATTAAAGGAAAAAGCAATTGCGAGAAAAAAGGTGCAAAAAAAAAATGCACGATCCTGAAAAAAAGCCAAAAATGCCTAAAATACACGTTACAGCCATTCTGATTTTCGTTATATTAAAGGAAAAAGCTATTGCGAGAAAAAAGGTGCAAAAAAAAAAAAATGCACGACCCTGAAAAAAAGCCAAAAATGCCTAAAATACACGTTAGAGCCATTCTGATAATGAAACGGATTACAGTTAAATGCGCTGATTTCCGTTATATTAAAGGATTTAGCAATTGCGAGAAAAAGGTGCAAAAAAAAATGCACGATCCTGAAAAAAAGCCAAAAATGCCTAAAATACACGTTAGAGCCATTCTGATAATGAAACGGATTACAGTTAAATGCGCTGATTTCTGTTATATTAAAGGAAAAAGCAATTGCGAGAAAAAAGGTGCAAAAAAAAAATGCACGATCCTGAAAAAAAAGCCAAAAATGCCTAAAATACACGTTAGAGCCATTCTGATAATGAAACGGATTACAGTTAAATGCGCTGATTTCCGTTATATTAAAGGATTTAGCAATTGCGAGAAAAAAGGTGCAAAAAAAAAATGCACGATCCTGAAAAAAGCCAAAAATGCCTAAAATACACGTTAGAGCCATTCTGATAATGAAACGGATTACAGTTAAATGCGCTGATTTCCGTTATATTAAAGGAAAAAGCAATTGCGAGAAAAAAGGTGCAAAAAAAAATGCACGATCCTGAAAAACAGCCAAAAATGCCTAAAATACACGTTAGAGCCATTCTGATAATGAAACGGATTACAGTTAAATGCGCTGATTTCCGTTATATTAAAGGAAAAAGCAATTGCGAGAAAAAAGACACAAAAAAAAGGCACGATCATGAAAAAAAGCCAAAAATGCCTAAAATACACGTTAGAGCCTTTCTGATAATGAAACGGATTACAGTTAAATGAGCTGATTATAGTTATATTAAAGGAAAAAGCAATTGCGAGAAAAAAGGTGCAAAACAAAATGCACGATCCTGAAAAAAAGCCAAAAATGCCTAAAATACACGTTAGAGCCATTCTGATAATGAAACGGATTCCAGTTAAATGCGCTGATTTCCATTATATTAAAGGATTTAGCAATTGCGAGAAAAAAGGTGCAAAAAAAATGCACGATCCTGAAAAAAAGCCAAAAATGCCTAAAATACACGTTAGAGCCATTCTGATAATGAAACGGATTACAGTTAAATGCGCTGATTTCCGTTATATTAAAGGATTTAGCAATTGCGAGAAAAAAGGTGGAAAAAAAATGCACGATCCTGAAAAAAAGCCAAAAATGCCTAAAATACACGTTAGAGCCATTCTGATAATGAAACGGATTACAGTTAAATGCGTTGATTTCCGTTATATTAAAGGAAAAAGCAATTGCGAGAAAAAAGGTGCAAAAAAAAAAAAATGCACGATCCTGAAAAAAGCCAAAAATGCCTAAAATACACGTTAGAGCCATTCTGATAATGAAACGGATTACAGTTAAATGCGCTGATTTCCGTTATATTAAAGGAAAAAGCAATTGCTAGAAAAAAGGTGCAAAAAAAATGCACGATCCTGAAAAAAAGCCAAAAATGCCAAAAATACACATTAGAGCCATTCTGATAATGAAACGGATTACAGTTAAATGCGCTGATTTCCGTTATATTAAAGAATTTAGCAATTGCGAGAAAAAAGGTGCAAAAAAAAAATGCACGATCCTGAAAAAAAGCCAAAAATGCCTAAAATACACGTTAGAGCCATTCTGATAATGAAACGGATTACAGTTAAATGCGCTGATTTCCGTTATATTAAAGGATTTAGCAATTGCGAGAAAAAAGGTGCAAAAAAAAAAAATGCACGATCCTGAAAAAAAGCCAAAAATGCCTAAAATACACGTTAGAGCCATTCTGATAATGAAACGGATTACAGTTAAATGCGCTGATTTCCGTTATATTAAAGGAAAAAGCAATTTCGAGAAAAAAGGTGCAAAAAAATGCATATCCTGAAAAAAAACAAAAATGCCTAAAATACACGTTAGAGCCATTCTCATAATGAAACGGATTACAGTTAAATGCGCTGATTTCCGTTATATTAAAGGATTTAGCAATTGCGAGAAACAAGGTGCAAAAAAAAAAGCACGATCCTGAAAAAAGCCAAAAATGCCGAAAATACACGTTAGAGCCATTCTGATAATGAAACGGATTACAGTTAAATGCGTTCATTTCCGTTATATTAAAGGAAAAAGCAATTGCGAGAAAAAAGGTGAAAAAAAAATACACGATCTTGAAAAAAAGCCAAAATTCCCTAAAATACACGTTAGAGCCATTCTGATAATGAAACGGATTACAGGCTCTAACGTGTATTTTAGGCATTTTTGGCTTTTTTCCGGATCGTGAATTTTTTTTTCATCTTTTTTCTCGTATTTGCTAAATCCTTTAATATAACGGAAATCAGCGCATTTAACTGTAATCCGTTTCATTATCAGAATGGCTCTAACGTGTATTTTAGGCATTTTTGGCTTTTTTTTCAGGATCGTGCATTTTTTTTTTTGCACCTTTTTTCTCGCAATTGCTAAATCCTTTAATATAACGGAAATCAGCGCATTTAACTGTAATCCGTTTCATTATCAGAATGGCTCTAACGTGTATTTTAGGCATTTTTGGCTTTTTTTCAGGATCGTGCATTTTTTTTTTTTTGCACCTTTTTTCTCGCAATTGCTTTTTCCTTTAATATAACGGAAATCAGCGCATTTAACTGTAATCCGTTTCATTATCAGAATGGCTCTAACGTGTATTTTAGGCATTTTTGGCTTTTTTTCAGGATCGTGCATTTTTTTTTTGCACCTTTTTTCTCGCAATTGCTTTTCCCTTTAATATAACGGAAATCAGCGCATTTAACTGTAATCCGTTTCATTATCAGAATGGCTCTAACGTGTATTTTATGCATTTTTGGGTTTTTTTCAGGATCGTGCATTTTTTTTTTTTGCACCTTTTTTCTCGCAATTGCTAAATCCTTTAATATAACGGAAATCAGCGCATTTAACTGTAATCCGTTTCATTATCAGAATGGCTCTAACGTGTATTTTAGGCATTTTTGGCTTTTTTTCAGGATCGTGCATTTTTTTTTTTGCACCTTTTTTCTCGCAATTGCTAAATCCTTTAATATAACGGAAATCAGCGCATTTAACTGTAATCCGTTTCATTATCAGAATGGCTCTAACGTGTATTTTAGGCATTTTTGGCTTTTTTTCAGGATCGTGCATTTTTTTTTGCACCTTTTTTCTCGCAATTGCTTTTTCCTTTAATATAACGGAAATCAGCGCATTTAACTGTAATCCGTTTCATTATCAGAATGGCTCTAACGTGTATTTTAGGCATTTTTGGCTTTTTTTCAGGATCGTGCATTTTTTTTTTGCACCTTTTTTCTCGCAATTGCTAAATCCTTTAATATAACGGAAATCAGCGCATTTAACTGTAATCCGTTTCATTATCAGAATGGCTCTAACGTGTATTTTAGGCATTTTTGGCTTTTTTCAGGATCGTGCATTTTTTTTTTGCACCTTTTTTCTCGCAATTGCTAAATCCTTTAATATAACGGAAATCAGCGCATTTAACTGTAATCCGTTTCATTATCAGAATGGCTCTAACGTGTATTTTAGGCATTTTTGGCTTTTTTTTCAGGATCGTGCATTTTTTTTTTGCACCTTTTTTCTCGCAATTGCTTTTTCCTTTAATATAACGGAAATCAGCGCATTTAACTGTAATCCGTTTCATTATCAGAATGGCTCTAACGTGTATTTTAGGCATTTTTGGCTTTTTTTCAGGATCGTGCATTTTTTTTTTTTGCACCTTTTTTCTCGCAATTGCTAAATCCTTTAATATAACGGAAATCAGCGCATTTAACTGTAATCCGTTTCATTATCAGAATGGCTCTAACGTGTATTTTAGGCATTTTTGGCTTTTTTTCAGGATCGTGCATTTTTTTTTTGCACCTTTTTTCTCGCAATTGCTTTTTCCTTTAATATAACGGAAATCAGCGCATTTAACTGTAATCCGTTTCATTATCAGAATGGCTCTAACGTGTATTTTAGGCATTTTTTGCTTTTTTTCAGGATCGTGCATTTTTTTTTGCACCTTTTTTCTCGCAATTGCTTTTTCCTTTAATATAACGGAAATCAGCGCATTTAACTGTAATCCGTTTCATTATCAGAATGGCTCTAACGTGTATTTTAGGCATTTTTGGCTTTTTTTCAGGATCGTGCATTTTTTTTTTGCACCTTTTTTCTCGCAATTGCTTTTTCCTTTAATATAACGGAAATCAGCGCATTTAACTGTAATCCGTTTCATTATCAGAATGGCTCTAACGTGTATTTTAGGCATTTTTGGCTTTTTTTCAGGATCGTGCATTTTTTTTTTTGCACTTTTTTTCTCGCAATTGCTTTTTCCTTTAATATAACGGAAATCAGCGCATTTAACTGTAATCCGTTTCATTATCAGAATGGCTCTAACGTGTATTTTAGGCATTTTTGGCTTTTTTTTCAGGATCGTGCATTTTTTTTTGCACCTTTTTTCTCGCAATTGCTTTTTCCTTTAATATAACGGAAATCAGCGCATTTAACTGTAATCCGTTTCATTATCAGAATGGCTCTAACGTGTATTTTAGGCATTTTTGGCTTTTTTCAGGATCGTGCATTTTTTTTTTGCACCTTTTTTCTCGCAATTGCTTTTTCCTTTAATATAACGGAAATCAGCGCATTTAACTGTAATCCGTTTCATTATCAGAATGGCTCTAACGTGTATTTTAGGCATTTTTGGCTTTTTTTCAGGATCGTGCATTTTTTTTTTGCACCTTTTTTCTCGCAATTGCTTTTTCCTTTAATATAACGGAAATCAGCGCATTTAACTGTAATCCGTTTCATTATCAGAATGGCTCTAACGTGTATTTTAGGCATTTTTGGCTTTTTTTCAGGATCGTGCATTTTTTTTTTGCACCTTTTTTTCTCGCAATTGCTTTTTCCTTTAATATAACGGAAATCAGCGCATTTAACTGTAATCCGTTTCATTATCAGAATGGCTCTAACGTGTATTTTAGGCATTTTTGGCTTTTTTTCAGGATCGTGCATTTTTTTTTTGCACCTTTTTTCTCGCAATTGCTTTTCCTTTAATATAACGAAAATCAACATATTTAACTGTAATCCGTTTCATTATCAGAATGGCTCTAACGTGTATTTTAGGCCTTTTTGGCTTTTTTTCAGGATCGTGCATTTTTTTTTTTGCATCTTTTTTCTCGCAATTGCTTTTTCCTTTAATATAACGGAAATCAGCGCATTTAACTGTAATCCGTTTCATTATCAGAATGGCTCTAACGTGTATTTTAGGCATTTTTGGCTTTTTTTCAGGATCGTGCATTTTTTTTTTTTGCACCTTTTTTCTCGCAATTGCTTTTTCCTTTAATATAACGGAAATCAGCGCATTTAACTGTAATCCGTTTCATTATCAGAATGGCTCTAACGTGTATTTTAGGCATTTTTGGCTTTTTTTTCAGGATCGTGCATTTTTTTTTTGCACCTTTTTTCTCGCAATTGCTTTTCCTTTAATATAACGGAAATCAGCGCATTTAACTGTAATCCGTTTCATTATCAGAATGGCTCTAACGTGTATTTTAGGCATTTTTGGCTTTTTTTCAGGATCGTGCATTTTTTTTTTTGCACCTTTTTTCTCGCAATTGCTTTTTCCTTTAATATAACGGAAATCAGCGCATTTAACTGTAATCCGTTTCATTATCAGAATGGCTCTAACGTGTATTTTAGGCATTTTTGGCTTTTTTTCAGGATCGTGCATTTTTTTTTTTGCACCTTTTTTCTCGCAATTGCTTTTTCCTTTAATATAACGGAAATCAGCGCATTTAACTGTAATCCGTTTCATTATCAGAATGGCTCTAACGTGTATTTTAGGCATTTTTTTTTTCAGGATCGTGCATTTTTTTTTGCACCTTTTTTCTCGCAATTGCTTTTTCCTTTAATATAACGGAAATCAGCGCATTTAACTGTAATCCGTTTCATTATCAGAATGGCTCTAACGTGTATTTTAGGCATTTTTGGCTTTTTTTCAGGATCGTGCATTTTTTTTTTGCACCTTTTTCTCGCAATTGCTTTTTCCTTTAATATAACGGAAATCAGCGCATTTAACTGTAATCCGTTTCATTATCAGAATGGCTCTAACGTGTATTTTAGGCATTTTTGGCTTTTTTTCAGGATCGTGCATTTTATTTTTGCACCTTTTTTCTCGCAATTGTTTTTTCCTTTAATATAACGGAAATCAGCGCATTTAACTGTAATCCGTTTCATTATCAGAATGGCTCTAACGTGTATTTTAGGCATTTTTGGCTTTTTTTCAGGATCGTGCATTTTTTTTTGCACCTTTTTTCTCGCAATTGCTTTTTCCTTTAATATAACGGAAATCAGCGCATTTAACTGTAATCCGTTTCATTATCAGAATGGCTCTAACGTGTATTTTAGGCATTTTTGGCTTTTTTTCAGGATCGTGCATTTTTTTTTTTTTGCACCTTTTTTCTCGCAATTGCTTTTTCCTTTAATATAACGGAAATCAGCGCATTTAACTGTAATCCGTTTCATTATCAGAATGGCTCTAACGTGTATTTTAGGCATTTTTGGCTTTTTTTCAGGATCGTGCATTTTTTTTTTTTGCACCTTTTTTCTCGCAATTGCTTTTTCCTTTAATATAACGGAAATCAGCGCATTTAACTGTAATCCGTTTCATTATCAGAATGGCTCTAACGTGTATTTTAGGCATTTTTGGCTTTTTTTCAGGATCGTGCATTTTTTTTTTTTTTGCACCTTTTTTCTCGCAATTGCTTTTTCCTTTAATATAACGGAAATCAGCGCATTTAACTGTAATCCGTTTCATTATCAGAATGGCTCTAACGTGTATTTTAGGCATTTTTGGCTTTTTTTCAGGATCGTGCATTTTTTTTTGCACCTTTTTTCTCGCAATTGCTTTTTCCTTTAATATAACGGAAATCAGCGCATTTAACTGTAATCCGTTTCATTATCAGAATGGCTCTAACGTGTATTTTAGGCATTTTTGGCTTTTTTTCAGGATCGTGCATTTTTTTTTTGCACCTTTTTTCTCGCAATTGGCGCATTTAACTGTAATCCGTTTCATTATCAGAATGGCTCTAACGTGTATTTTAGGCATTTTTGGCTTTTTTCAGGATCGTGCATTTTTTTTGCACCTTTTTTCTCGCAATTGGCGCTTTTAACTGTAATCCGTTTCATTATCAGAATGGCTCTAACGTGTATTTTAGGCATTTTTGTTTTTTTTTTCAGGATCGTGCATTTTTTTTTTTTTTTGCACCTTTTTTCTCGCAATTGCTTTTTCCTTTAATATAACGAAAATCAGCGCATTTAACTGTAATCCGTTTCATTATCAGAATGGCTCTAACGTGTATTTTAGGCATTTTTGGCTTTTTTTCAGGATCGTGCATTTTTTTTTTGCACCTTTTTTCTCGCAATTGCTTTTTCCTTTAATATAACGAAAATCAGCGCATTTAACTGTAATCCGTTTCATTATCAGAATGGCTCTAACGTGTATTTTAGGCATTTTTGGCTTTTTTTCAGGATCGTGCATTTTTTTTTTTTTGCACCTTTTTTCTCGCAATTGCTTTTTCCTTTAATATAACGAAAATCAGCGCATTTAACTGTAATCCGTTTCATTATCAGAATGGCTCTAACGTGTATTTTAGGCATTTTTGGCTTTTTTTCAGGATCGTGCATTTTTTTTTTTGCACCTTTTTTCTCGCAATTGCTAAATCCTTTAATATAACGAAAATCAGCGCATTTAACTGTAATCCGTTTCATTATCAGAATGGCTCTAACGTGTATTTTAGGCATTTTTGGCTTTTTTCAGGATCGTGCATTTTTTTTTTTTTGCACCTTTTTTCTCGCAATTGCTTTTTCCTTTAATATAACGGAAATCAGCGCATTTAACTGTAATCCGTTTCATTATCAGAATGGCTCTAACGTGTATTTTAGGCATTTTTTTTTTTTTCAGGATCGTGCATTTTTTTTTTGCACCTTTTTTCTCGCAATTGCTAAATCCTTTAATATAACGAAAATCAGCGCATTTAACTGTAATCCGTTTCATTATCAGAATGGCTCTAACGTGTATTTTAGGCATTTTTGTTTTTTTTTCAGGATCGTGCATTTTTTTTTTTTGCACCTTTTTTCTCGCAATTGCTTTTTCCTTTAATATAACGAAAATCAGCGCATTTAACTGTAATCCGTTTCATTATCAGAATGGCTCTAACGTGTATTTTAGGCATTTTTTTTTTTTTCAGGATCGTGCATTTTTTTTTTTTTGCACCTTTTTTCTCGCAATTGCTTTTTCCTTTAATATAACGGAAATCAGCGCATTTAACTGTAATCCGTTTCATTATCAGAATGGCTCTAACGTGTATTTTAGGCATTTTTGGCTTTTTTTCAGAATCGTGCATTTTTTCTTTTTTGCACCTTTTTTCTCTCAATTGCTTTTTCCTTTAATATAACGAAAATCAGCGCATTTAACTGTAATCCGTTTTGTAGTAGTGCGGGACGCCTTATACCTGTGGCGAATAGGCGTAGTACCGTTGAATACCAAATAGACGTCCTGCCTACCACTAAACGTAGTGTGCAGATATACGGAATGACAGTGCAATGGCTCAATGCCAAATGAGTATAATATGGAGATGTGTTATGATGAGTATATGCATAGAATTAGCCCGCTTGGCACGTCACTCTTCCTTTGTTGCCACCACCCAGTTATACGTCTGGGAACGTCATGTGTGTGTGGGGGTGTAAGAATCGTGTGCAAGAGAATGTAAGGGAAAAACAGGAGTGTGAGCGTGGATGTATGTGTGTATAATATGCATGTATGAAAGTGGTTTGGTAGCGTGCGAACCGAGGGGGCGTGGTGGGTGTATGAGATGTGTGAATGTATGAACAAATAACTGAACGAATGTGTGAGTGAGTAAACAGTTGAGAGACTGCGTGCTTAAACCGACTCGATGTGTACTAATTATTCATATATGTGCGAGCCTTCAGAGTAATCAACATGAATCTGGAGACTTCAACCATAGGTAAATAGTAATCCTAGTAATCTGAGGCGACTTCAACTCTCAGGTAAGTAGTGATCCAAACCTTTAAAAAACAATGAAACCAGCTTCAAGGTAAGTACATAAATTTTTTCTGTGACCAAGTTTTTATTTAATAATTTATAAATGAATAGGCCAAGAGTATATCCATCGCTCATTCACATATACTGGTGCAATAGATTTAATTTGATAATTATTTTAACGTATGCTCAACCTGTCAGTATTATCAAGATAGAGTTGTATTATTATACTATTGTTAATATCTTTTTTCTTTTCCAGATACAGAATTCAAGTTAATCTTTCTATTCGGATAAAATATTTGAATAATTCTCTTCAGATGGAAAGCTGATATTGATCTCTTCGTTTCAAATACAATATTCAGATTAATACTTTTTTTTCCTGTTTTAAGGTAAAGTATTTCGTATCCTCCTTCAGCCAAAGTATCCACAATAAGAAACAAATTAAAATGATTTAAAATGAATATACAAACTTTAAAATAATAATCATTCACTCGGTATTTAAAACATATGATTCAGAAACACTTCACAGGTAATTTCGTTTATTATGTGCAGAAATACCGTAATCATTAAATAACAGAACAATTGACATACATGTAAAAATAAATGAACTTTATAGTTGTTGGCCTTTGCTCCACAGACGTTCACTCTTAGACACCGTTCAAGATGTGACATGTATATACATAGAAATATCCGATGGTATACAAACAGTAGCAAAAGGGACCTTAACTAACACAATAAAAATAGATAAATAGCGAAACGAATCAACTTAGAAATCGGAGTTGATGTCGCCCCAATAAAATTAATCTAAAATGGATGTGGAGGCGGAAATACCGGAATGATACTAGGCAATATCCTAAAGACTGAATATAGATTAACTTAATAATTGTACTAAAATAACTGCGTATAGGGGCAAGCAGTTATAAACAATTAAAAGAAACGAATTATTAGCTTGACTAATATAAATGAAATATGGCGAATTGACGCAGTCACATAGATGACACCACAATATATAGTTTTCTGCAGAATTTAGTCACGAATAAAGTAAAAAAAAAAAAAAAAAAGAAGGCACCTTGTCTATGTTATACCTGGCGTTAATTTTGATGCAATAATCACCACTCTCGACCTGAATTTCACAACTGTACACGACCAATAACTTATCTGATTGCTGGACGAGATGGAAAAATCAGCCAGGGTACTCGAAGAGAGAGAACAGAGCTTTCTGACAAGACAAGCGTGTTGAACAAAGGCTGGAAGCGGGCTCCGCTGGAAGCCCACGTGGCAGCTCTTATATACAGAGCTTTCAAGTTATTTTAAAATACTACGTAAAAGTAAATAAACACGTAAAATAACTAAAAATGAAATACTGTTCTTAAAATGGAATTAGTGAAAAATAAAAATGACTCTTAAAACGCAGGGGTAAAAGAATTGAAAATAAAAAAAACGAATGTAAACAAAAGAATGTCGGGAATAAAATACGCTAAAAAGGCGTAAAAGCTCTTAAAACTGAAAAAATAAGTAAAAATGCAAAACCGATTAAACGTCTAAAAATGCTGCTGCTGAAGAAACAACCTCCCGACCTTCTCTCTGCAATAAAAGCTCGAATGTTCTGTGTACAAAAGATTACGTATTGCAGTGTCATCAACACAAATATATATCCTAGCATTTGAAATGAAAACTCCTTACATCCTAAAAACATTGATAAACATTTAAAAGAGGACGATGCGGCGCGACAACGCGATTTACGTCGTAGAAGAGCAGATAGAAGTGCAGCGAATGATTCTGGTAGCATCTGGCAACTGTAACTAATGTTTATATTCATCTTTTCAGGCCAGGGGATTCTGGAATGGCCTGATATCGTTCCAGGTTGATAGGGCATCCACTTGTCATGTTGCTACGTCGACCCGGAAGCAGCGAGATGATGAAGCGGCGCCAGAGTCGTATCTAACGTCACTCGAAGTCGCCAAAGAGGCTGCCAGGGGTCACTGGTGTTTCAATATTGCTTCCTCGCTCATGATACGTTCCTGCAAAGTCATGGCATTCAATTTCAATCTTAATTGAGGCAGGGCGCACCTTTATGTAACGTAATCGAGGGCGATTGCCCATGGACAGCGCCGTCGACCGCGACAATAACGATAATCAGCGTATTTAGCTGTAATCCTTTCCGTCATCAGAATGGCTTAAACGTGTATTTTACGCATATTTGGCGTTTTCGGGAGCTTTTTTTTTATTTCCCCATTATTCTTTCAATTCCTTTTTGCTCTAATATAACGATAATCAGTGCATTAAATTGTATTCCTTTTCATGATCAAATTGACTAAAAGAGGTATTTTTAGCGTTTTTGTTCTTTTTAGTAGTTGCCTTGCTTTTTTTTTTCCTTTTTTCTCTCATTCACTTTTTGCTCGAATATGACGATAATCAGCGTATTTAGTTGTAATCCTTTCCGTCATCAGAATGGCTCAAACGTGTATTTTAAGGATATTTGGCGTTTTCGGGAGATTTTTCTTTTTTTTATTTCCCCATTTTTCTCCCAATTCCTTTTTGCTCTAATATAACGATAATCAGTGCATTAAATTGTATTCCTTTTCATGATCAAATTGACTAAAATAGGTATTTTTAGCGTTTTTAGTTATAATCCTTTCCGTCATCAGAATGGCTCAAACGTGTATTTTAAGGATATTTGGCGTTTTCGGGAGATTTTTCTTTTTTTTATTTCCCCATTTTTCTCTCAATTCCTTTTTGCTCTAATATAACGATAATCAGTGCATTAAATTGTATTTCTTTTCATGATTAAATTGACTAAAATAGGTATTTTTAGCGTTTTTGTTTTTTTTAGTAGTTGCCTTGCTTTTTTTTCCTTTTTTCTCTCATTCACTTTTTGCTCGAATATGACGATAATCAGCGTATTTAGCTGTAATCCTTTCCGTCATCAGAATGGCTCAAACGTGTATTTTACGTATATTTGGCGTTTTCGGGAGATTTTTCTTTTTTTTATTTTCCCATTTTTCTCTCAATTCCTTTTTGCTCTAATATAACAATAATCAGTGCATCAAATTGTATTCCTTTTCATGATCAAATTGACAAAAATGGTTTTTTTTAGCGTTTTTTTTTTTTTGAGTGGTTGCCTTTTTTTTTTTTTTTTTTCCTTTTTTTCTCATTCAATTTTTGGTCGAATATAACGATAAATAGCTGTAATCCTTTCCGTCATCAGAATGGCTCAAACATGTATTTTACGCATATTTGGCGTTTTCGGGAGATTTTTTTTCCCCCCCCCATTTTTCTCTCAATTCCTTTTTGCTCTAATATAACGATAATCAGTGCATTAAATTGTATTCCTTTTCATGATCAAATTGACTAAAATAGGTATTTTTAGCGTTTTTGTTTTTTTAGTAGTTGCCTTGCTTTTTTTTCCCCTTTTTTCTCTCATTCACTTTTTGCTCGAATATAACGATAATCAGCTTATTTAGCTGTATTCCTTTCCGTCATCAGAATGGCTCAAACGTGTATTTTACGTATATTTGGCGTTTTCGGGAGATTTTTCTTCTTTTTTTTATTTCCCCATTTTTCTCTCAATTTCTTTTTGCTCTAATATAACGATAACCAGTGCATTAAATTGTATTCCTTTTCATGGTCAAATTGACTAAAAGAGGTATTTTTAGCGTTTTTTTTTTTTTTTTAGTAGTTGCCTTGATTTTTTTTTTCCTTTTTTCTCTCATTCACTTTTTGCTCGAATAGAACGATAATCAGCGTATTTAGCTGTAATCCTTTCCGTCATCAGAATGGCTCAAACGTGTATTTTACGCATATTTGGCGTTTTCGGGAGATTTTTTTTTTATTTCCCCATTTTTCTCTCAATTCCTTTTTGCTCCAATATAACGATAATCAGTGCATTAAATTGTATTCCTTTTCATGATCAAATTGACTAGAATAGGTATTTTTAGCGTTTTTGTTTTTTTAGTAGTTGCCTTGCTTTTTTTTTTTTTTTTTTTACTTTTTTCTCTCATTCACTTTTTGCTCGAATCTAACGGTAATCAGCGTATTTAGCTGTAATCCTTTCTGTCATCAGAATGAAACAGATTACAGTTAATTCGCTAATTTTCGTTATATTAAAGGTTTAAGCAATTAAGAGAAAAAAGGTTAAAAAACTGACAGTAATATATTCGATCCTGAAAATATCCAAAAATGCTTAAAATACACGTTAGAGCCATTCTGATAATGAAACGGATTACAGTTAAATTCGCTGATTTTCGTTATAATAAAGGTTTTAGCAATTGAGAGAAAAAAGTAGCAAAAAATGAGTAATATATACGATCCTGAAAATACCCAAAAATGCTTAAAGTACACATTAGAGCCATTCTGATAATCAAACGGATTACAGTTAAATTCGCTTATTTTCATAATATTAAAGGTTTTCACAATTGATCCTCAAAATACCCAAAAATGCTTAAAGTACACATTAGAGCCATTCTGATAATCAAACGGATTACAGTTAAATTCGCTTATTTTCATAATATTAAAGGTTTTCACAATTGAGAGAAAAAAGGTGCAAAAAAACTGACAGTAATATATACGATCCTCAAAATACCCAAAAATGCTTAAAATACACGTTACAGCCATTCTGATAAAGAAACGGAT
This sequence comes from Penaeus japonicus, assembly GCF_977035675.1. Classification (NCBI taxonomy): domain Eukaryota; kingdom Metazoa; phylum Arthropoda; class Malacostraca; order Decapoda; family Penaeidae; genus Penaeus; species Penaeus japonicus. Next base: position 40,189,006 of record NW_028234412.1, read on the forward strand.
TACAGTTAATTAGCTAATTTTCGTTATATTAAAGGTCTTAGCAATTGAGAGAAAAAAGGGCAAAAAACTGACAGTAATATATACGATCCTGAAAAATGCTTAAAATACACGTTAGAGCCATTCTGATAATAAAAACAGATTATAGTTAAATTCGCTTATTTCAATTATATTAATGGTTTCAGAAATTGAGAGATAAAGGGTTAAAAAAAATGACGGTAATATATACGATCCTCAAAATACATAAAAATACTTAAAATACACGTTAAAGCGATTCTGATAATGAAACGGATTACAGTTAAAAGCGCCGTTTTTCTTTATATTAAAAGAAAAATAAATTGAGAGAAAAAAGGCGCAAAAATAAAAAATTACAGTAATATATACGATCCTCAAAATACCGAAAAATTACTTAGAATATACGTAAGAGCCCTTCTGATAATGAAACGGATTACAGTTAAAAGCGCTGATTTTCGTTATATTAATGGAAAAACCAATTGAGAGAAAATAGCTGGAAAAATAATAGAAAAAATAGAGTAATATATACAATCCTCAAAATACCCAAAAATGCTTAAAATACACGTTAGAGCCAATCATATAATGAAACGGATTACAGTTATAAGCACTGATTTTCTTTATATTGAAGGAAAAACTAATTGAGAGAAAAAAAGTGCAAACAAAAAAAATGACAGTAACATATACGATCCTCAAAATACCCAAAATATATGAAACGGATTACAGTAAAAGTGCTGATATTCGTTATATAAAAGGGAAAACCAATTAAGAGAAAAAAATGCAAAAAAAAAAAATGCTTAAAATACACGTTAGAGCAATACTAATAATGAAACAGATTACATTTAAAAGCACTTATTTTCGTTATATTAAAGGAAAAACCAATTGATAGAAAAATGGTGAATGAATAAAATACCAAAAATGCTTAAATTCACGTTGGATCTATTGTGCTGATGAAATGGATTACAGTTATAAGCGCTGATTTTCGGTATATTAAAGGAAAATGCAATTGAGAGAAAAAAGGTGCAAAAATAAAAATAAAATGACAGTTATATATACGATCCTCAAAATACCAAAACATACTTAAAATAAACGTTAGAGCCATTCTGATAATAAAAGGGATTAAACTTAAAAGTGCTGATTTTCGTTATATTAAAGGAAAAACCAATTGAGAGAAAAAAGGTAAAAAAAAATTATAGTAATATATACGATCCTCAAAATGCTTAAAATACACGTTACAGCAATTCTCATAATAAAACGGATTACACTTAAATTCGCTTATTTTCATTATATTGAAGGTTTTAGAAATTGAGAGATATAAGGTGCAAAAAAAAGACAGTAATATATACGATCCTGAAAATACCAAAAATTCTTAAAATACACGTTAGAGCCATTCTGATAATGAAACAGATTACAGTTAATTCGCTAATTTTCATTATATTAAAGGTTTAAGCAATTAAGAGAAAAAAGGTTAAAAAACTGACAGTAATATATACGATCCTGAAAATATCCAAAAATGCTTAAAATACACGTTAGAGCCATTCTGATAATAAAACGGATTACAGTTAAATTCGCTGATTTTCGTTATATTGAAGGTTTAAGAAATTGAGAGATATAAGGTGCAAAAAAGACAGTAATATATACGATCCTGAAAATACCAAAAAAAAAAATAAATAAATAAAATACACGTTAGAGCCATTATGAAAATTAAACGGATTACAGTTAAATTCGCTGATTTTCGTTATGTTAAAGGTTTTCACAATTGAGAGAAAAAAGGTGCAAAAAAACTGACAGTAATATATACGATCCTGAAAATACCCAAAAATGTTTAAAATACGCGTTGGAGTCATTCTGATAATGAAATGGATTAAAGTTAAATTCGCTCATTTTCGTTATATTAAAGGTTTTAGCAATTGAGAGAAAAAAGGTGCAAAAAAATGACAGTTATGTATACGATCCTGAAAATACCCCCAAAAATGCTTAAAATACACGTTAGAGCCATTCTGATAATGAAACGGATTACAGTTAAATTTGCTGATTTCCGTTATATTAAAAGTTTTAGCAATTGAGAGAAAAAAGGCGCAAAAATTAAAATGACAGTAATATATACGATCCTGAAAATACCCAAAAATGCCTAAAATACACGTTAGAGCTTGTCTGATAATAAAACGGATTATTGTTAGATTCACTGATTTTCGTTATATGAAAGGTTTTAGGAATTGAGTTAAAAAGGTGGAAAAAAAATGACAGTAATGTATACAATCCTGAAAATACCAAAAAAAAAATGCTTAAAATACACGTTAGAGCCATTTAGATAATTAAAGGAATTACACTTATATTCGGTGATTTTCGTTATATTAAAGTTTATAACAATTCAGAGAAAAAGCTTAAACAAAATTTGAGTAATATATACGATCCTGAAAATACCGAAAAATGCTTAAAATACACGTTAGAGCCATTCTGATAATGAAACGGACTATAGTTAAATTCGCTTATTTTAATTATATTAAAGGTTTTAGAAATTGAGAGCTAAAAGGTGAACAAAAAAAGTAAAATATACCATCCTGAAAATGCCCCCAAATCCTTAAAATACACGTTAGAGCCATTCTGATAATGAAACGGATTACAGTTAAATTCGATGATTTTCATTATATTAAAGGTTTAAGCAATTATGAGAAAAAAAGGTTAAAAAACTGACAGTAATATATACGATCCTGAAAATACCCCAAAATGCTTAAAATACACGTAAGAGCCATTCTGATAATGAAACGGATTACAGTTAAATGCGCTGATTTTCGTTATATTAAAGGAAAAAGGAATTGCGAGAAAAAAAGGTGCAAAAAAAAAAAAAATGCACGATCCTGAAAAAAAGCCAAAAATGCTTAAAATACACGTAAGAGCCATTCTGATAATGAAACAGATTACAGTGATATTCGCTGATTTTCGTTATATTAAAGGTTTTAGCAATTGAGAGAAAAAAGGTGAAAAAAATAATATATACGATTCTAAAAAATACCCAAAAATGCTTAAAATACACGTTAGAGCTTTTCTGATAATAAAACGGATTATAGTTAGATTCACTGATTTTCATTATATTAAAGGTTTTAATAATTGAGAGAAAAAAGCATAAAAAGAAAAAAAGAGAGTAATATATATGATCCTGAAAATATCTAAAAATTCTTAAAATACACGTTAGAGCCATTCTGATAATGAAACGGATTACAGTTAAAAGCTCTGATTTTCGTTATATTAAAGGGAAAGCCAATTACGAGAAAATTGGTTGAATAAAAATGACAATAATATATACGATCCTCAAAATACCCAAAAATGCTTAAAATACACGTTAGAGCCATTCTGATAATGAAACTGATTACAGTTAAAAGCGTTGATTTTCGTTATATTAAAGGAAAAACCAATTGAGAGAAAAAAGGGCAGAAAAAAATACCGAAAAATACCGAAAAATACTTAAAGAGCCTTTCTGATAATTAAACGGATTACAGTTAAAAGAGCTGATTTTCGTTTTATTAAAGGGAAAACAAATTGACAGAAAAAAGATGGAAAAAAAAGACAGTAATATATACGATCCTCAAAATACCCAAAAATGCTTAAAATACATGTTAGAGCCATTCTGATAATGAAACGGAGTACAGTTAAATTCGCTGATTTTCGTTATATTATAGGTTTTAGCAATTGAGAGAAAAATGGTGCCAAAAAAATAATGACAGTAATATATACGATCCTGAAAATACCCAAAAATGCTAAAAATACATGTTAGAGCCATTCTGATAATGAAACATTACAATTAAATTCGCTGATTTTCGTTATATCAAAGGTTTTAGCAATTGAGAGAAAAAAAAGCAAAAACTAAAAAAGACTAATATATACGATCCTGAAAATACCCCAAAATGCTTACAACACACGTAAGAGCCATTCTGATAATGAAACGGATTCGAGAAAAAAAGGTGAAAAAAATAATATATACGATCCTCAAAATACCTAAAAATACTTAAAATACACGCTTTTCGGATAATAAAACGGATTATAGTTAGATTCACTGATTTTCGTTATATTAAAGGTTTTAGGAATTGAGTTAAAAAGATGCAAAAAAAAAGACTAATGTATACGATCCTGAAAATACCTAAAAATGCTTAAAGTACACGTTAGAGTTATTCAGATAATGAAACGAATAACACTTATATTCGCTGATTTTCGTTATATCAAAGGTTTTAGCAATTCAGAGAAAAAAGGTGCAAAAAAAAATGACAGCAATATATACGATCCTGAAAATACCCCAAAATATTAAAAATACACGTTAGAGCCATTCTGATAATGAAACATATTACAATTAAATTCACAGATTTTCGTTATATTAAAGGTTTTAGCAATTGAGAGAAAAAAATAGCAAATAAATGACTAATATATGCGATCCTGAAAATATCCAAAAATGCTTAAAACACACGTTAGAGCCATTCTGATAATGAAACGGATTACAGTTAAATTCGCTTATTTTCATTATATAAAAGGTTTTAGAAATTCAGAGATAAAAGGTGCAAAAAAAAGTAATATATAAGATCCTGAAAATACCCAAAAATGTTTGAAATACACGTTAGAGCCATTCTGATAATGAAACGGATTACAGTTAAATTCGCTGATTTTCGTTATATTAATGGATTTAGCAATTGAGAGAAAAAAGGTGAAAAAAATTAAAATATACGATCCTCAAAATACCCCAAAATGCTTAATATACATGTTAGAGCCATTCTGATAATGAAACGGATTACAGTTAAAAGCACCGATTTTCTTTATATTAAAGGTTATAGTAATTGAGTGAAAAAATGTGGAAAAAATATGACAGTTTAGAGCCATTCAGACAATGAAACGGATTACAATTAAATTCGGTGATTTTCGTTATATTAAAGGTGCAAAAAAAAAAGAAAGTAATAAATACGATCCTGGAAATGCCCAAAAATGCTTAAGATACACAATAGAGCCATTCTGACAATGAAATGGATTACAGTTAAATTCGTTGATTTTCGTTATATTAAAGGTTTTAGCATTTGAGAAGAGAAAAGTTCAAAAGAAAAAAAATGACAGTAATATATATGATCCTGAAAATACCCAAAAATGCTTAAGATATACGTTTGAGCCCTTCTGATAATGAAACGGATTACAGTTAAAATCGCTGATTTTCGTTATAGTAAAGGAGAAATTGAGAGAAATAATGTGAAAAAAAATGACAGTAATGTATGCGATCCTCAAAATACCCAAAAATGCATAAGATACACGTTAGAGCTATTCTGATAATGATACGGGTTACAGTTAAATTCGTTGATTTTCCTTACATAAAAGGTTTTAGCAATTGAGAGAAAAAAGTTGTAAAAGAAATGACAGTAATATATACGATCCTGAAAATACCCAAAAATGCTTAAAATACACGTTAGAGCCATTCTGATAATGAAGTTGATCACAGTTAAATTCGCTGATTTTCGTTATATTAAAGGTTTTAGAAACTGAGAGAAAGAAGGTGAAAAAAAATAAAATTACTAATATATACGATCCTGAAAATACCCAAAAATGCTTCAATATACGTTAGAGCCATTCTGATAATGAAAAAGATTACAGCTAAATTAGCTGATTTTCGTTATATTGAATGTTTTAGCAATATAGAGGAAAAAGGTGCAAGAAAAAAATAATATATACGATTCTGAAAACACCCAAAAATACACATTAGAGCCATTGATAATGAAACGGATTACAGTTAAATTCACTTATTTTCGTTACATTAAAGGTTTTAGCACTTGAGAGAAAAAAGGTGCAAAAAAAATAAAATGATAATATATATGATTCTGAAAATAACCAAAAATACACGTTAGAGCCATTCTGATAATGAAACGGATTACAGTTTAATTCGCTTATTTTCGTTATATTTAGGGATTTAGCAAATGAGAGAAAATGCTTAAAATACATGTTAGAGCCATTCTGATAATGAAACGGATTACA
>NW_028234412.1:40205011-40207511 GCF_977035675.1 Penaeus japonicus
ATATATGTATATATATATATATAGTTATATTGTTTTATTTATAGATAGAATATATATATATATATATATATACATTATATATATATATATAGATATACTACTATATTCTATTTATATAATATATTTTTGTAATTATAATCTGCTTCATAGGTTATAATATGTATATATATATAAATATATATATATATATAATTTATAATATATATATTATATATACATATATAAAACATTTATATATATATATTATATATATATATATATATATATATATATATAGATAATATATACATAATATATATATATATATATATATATATATATATATATATATATATGATGAATATATATATATATATATATGTATATAGATATATATAATTTATATATATATATATATATATATATATATATATATATATTTACATACCACACAACAAACCACCACACACACACACACAACAACACACACACACACACACAAATCTATATATAAAAATAATGATATAGATATATATATATATATATATAAATATATAAAACTATATATATTATATAGATAGTATATATATATAAGATAATATATAATATTAATATATATATATATATATATATGCATGTGTGTGTGTGTGTGTGTGTGTGTATGTATGTATGTATGTATGTATGTATGTATATATATATATTAAAGGATTTAGGAATTGCGAGAAAAAAGGTGCAAAAAAAAAAAAAATGCACGATCCTGAAAAACCAAGAGCCAATAAATAGCCCTACGATCTGAAATACCACGTTTAGACCACATTCTGATAATGAAACGGATTAAGAGCCCAGTTAAATTCTGATAATGAAAAGGATTTCAGTTTTAAATGCGCTGAATTTCCGTAATATATAAGGTATTTTAGCCCAAGCCCGAGAGAAAAAAGGTATCAACACCCACCCCCTTCACGAACTGAAACCCACCCAACCCCAAAATCCGTTAAATAAAGGAATATATATTAGAGCAATTGCTAGATAATGAAACGGATTCAGTTAAAGCATGTTTCCTTATAAACCGGATTAGGCCTAGCGAGAAAAAGGAGCAAAGGTGCAAAAACCAAAATGCACGATCCAGTGAAAAAAACAAAAAACAAAACAAAAGCCATAAATGCCTCCAATATACACGTAGCAGCCTTCTGATATATGAAGGAAGGCCCGGATTACAGTTAAATAAATGCGCGCTGAGTGTGATTTCCCGTGTTGTCTGTATGTAAGGTATTATGTATGAAGTATATATATATATTTAAAAGGTATTTAGGCATTGCGAGAAAAATGTGTCACAACGAGGTGTGCAAAAAAAAAAAAATGCACGATCCTGAAAAAAAACAAAAATGCCTAAAATACACGTTAGAGCCATTCTGATAATGAAACGGATTACAGTTAAATGCGCTGATTTCCGTTATATTAAAGGATTTAGCAATTGCGAGAAAAAAGGTGCAAAAAAAAAAAAATGCACGATCCTGAAAAAAAAACAAAAATGCCTAAAATACACGTTAGAGCCATTCTGATAATGAAACGGATTACAGTTAAATGCGCTGATTTCCGTTATATTAAAGGATTTAGCAATTGCGAGAAAAAAGGTGCAAAAAAAAAAAATGCACGATCCTGAAAAAAACCCAAAAATGCCTAAAATACACGTTAGAGCCATTCTGATAATGAAACGGATTACAGTTAAATGCGCTGATTTCCGTTATATTAAAGGATTTAGCAATTGCGAGAAAAAAGGTGCAAAAAAAAAAAAAATGCACGATCCTGAAAAAAAACAAAAATGCCTAAAATACACGTTAGAGCCGTTCTGAAACGGATTACAGTTAAATGCGCTGATTTCCGTTATATTAAAGGATTTAGCAATTGCGAGAAAAAAGGTGCAAAAAAAAAAAAAAATGCACGATCCTGAAAAAAAGCCAAAAATGCCTAAAATACACGTTAGAGCCATTCTGATAATGAAACGGATTACAGTTAAATGCGCCAATTGCGAGAAAAAAGGTGCAAAAAAAAAAATGCACGATCCTGAAAAAAAAACAAAAATGCCTAAAATACACGTTAGAGCCATTCTGATAATGAAACGGATTACAGTTAAATGCGCTGATTTCCGTTATATTAAAGGATTTAGCAATTGCGAGAAAAAAGGTGCAAAAAAAAAAAAAATGCACGATCCTGAAAAAAAACCAAAAATGCCTAAAATACACGTTAGAGCCATTCTGATAATGAAACGGATTACAGTTAAATGCGCTGATTTCCGTTATATTAAAGGATTTAGCAATTGCGAGAAAAAAGGTGCAAAAAAAAAAAATGCACGATCCTGAAAAAAAAGCCAAAAATGCCTAAAATACACGTTAGAGCCATTCTGATAATGAAACGGATTACAGTTAAATGCGCTGATTTCCGTTATATTAAAGGATTTAGCAATTGCGAGAAAAAAGGTGCAAAAGAAAAAAATTGCACGAGCCAGAAAAAAAGTAAAAAATGC
>NW_028234412.1:40217511-40243554 GCF_977035675.1 Penaeus japonicus
TAGTTGACTAAGCCTTGCCATTTTATTGCTGAACCTAGATCATGTACTTTACATTTTAACTTTGCACCGTGTCCATGATGTGACTCTCCAGCGACCATTAGCTCATAGTCTCTACCGAGAGAAGTATTCTTAAGTGCTTGATGCATCGCATTCCTCTCAGCAACAGCAGAGTGATTGATCGGAGACGAGAAAGTGAGAAGGAAGAATAGGGACGACATCTCATCCCATAGCCACTAAGTACTTAGCTCCTTGGTTTGTTGCCTTTTCACTTTTGTTCTTAGAGTTGTAAAAAACAGTGACGTGAAAGTTCACAATTTTCATTAATATTTTGATTTTTTTTGGTTGATTAGCTTTTTTTTTTCTTCATTCCGTATATGAACTGCTGCCAGTGTTAAGCTCCGATGACATGGAGCCACAGATTCAAAGATTTTGATGTCGAAGAAAGGCTCTCTTTTCCACGTGTCCAGATTCCCATTTAGCACATGGGCTGCAAAACTATGGTCTGGGTTGGGCGTGGTATGGATTACTATGGCATCGTTTCGCGAAGGTCCTTGTACGAGTGTTCTGAGAAGAAGGAGCGCGGTGCGTTGATGGTATTTCCAGACGAATCGCCGAGGGGGAGGAGGAGAGCATCTGCCAATAGACGAGCCTCTGCGTGGTGCCAGTCACAGTCCTGCTTCACTGTCGTGGGCATATTTGGGCCATGGGCGAGCGGCAGGTGGTCCACCCATTTGGCATGTGTTCAAAATGAGACGCAACAGCACATGCCGATGATATGCTGTCGCGCTCAGATGCTGGTATTGCTTAACAGTGCCATGAGCTTTCCTCCATGAGTGCTCGAACTGAGCACCATTGTTGGTGACTATTACCTACTGACCACTCCTCCGATTGAAAGCTCTGGCGATGGTAGCGGCGCAGAGATCGTCCTTGTTTCTGAAGTGCCACGGGACAACGGGTAAATTTGTCTCGACTTGATGTGAACGACACAGGCAGGTGTTCCTGTAGTTACCAAGAGGAAAGGGCGGAAAAGTAATATTAATTAGTGTAGGATAACGTACACGCATCATTAGTGACGCAATTTATTCTTGTCATGAATGTTCGCCCTTCGCATTTCAAAGGGGCATGTGGTTTGATGAGGACAAAACATACAGTGTTTTGCTATTGATCATGAGGAATTTCGATAACAATCACTGGTTCTGAAATAAGAAGGGGTTGGAGAAGTCACGGGCCTTTTAAGGTTGGTGGATCTTTCAAAAAGAATTCCCGTTGAATTGCAGGCGTTCCATAATAAATATATGATGGCGTGATTACTGGATATTGAGGTGCCACTGTACTCAAGTGTAAACTATTTACATTTTTGGAGATAATGTAGCAGCCAGGAGATGCTTTGCCACTCTCGGAGAAGGGTAAAATAGCCTTTCCGGATTTAGCATGGCAGTTAAATCCTTCCAAAGAGATACCTTTTTATGATGAGAATGCAGTCGCAGCCATGACAGCTAAATTCTTGCAAAGAGAAAAGGAAACAAGGAAAAAAAGAATTGAGAGAAAAAAAAATGGTTTGAAAAGAAAAATGCAAGTAATATATACAAACCTGAAAAAAATTAAAATTAATTAGAAATACACGTTAGAGCCATTCTGATAATGCTACAAGAGTTTAAAACTAAAATCGTTGTTTTCCGTTAGATTAAAGGAAAAAGGAATTGATTAGAAAAAAAGTGTGAAAAAAAAATAAACACAATATCAAGTAATGTAATAACCCCAAAATGATTTGATATGCACGTTAGAACCGTTTCCTCCATAATGAAACGGATAATTACCAGTTAAATGCTGCTGGGAATTTCGTTAGAATAAGGGAAAAGGAATTGAATGCAAACAAAGGTAGATAAAAAATGCAAGTAATATATAGCCGATCCTGAAAAAACTAAAAATGATTACAAATACACGTTAGAGCCTTCTGAATAAAGAAACGGATTACAAGTTAAAATCCTTTGATTTTCGTAAGATTAACTGGAAAAAAGGAATTGATATAAAAATGGGTAAAAAAAATAGCAAGTGAAATATAATATCCCTGAAGATACCCAAAAATGATTAAAAATACACGTTACAGGCCCATTCTGATAATGGAAACGGTTGTTACAGAGTAAAATCGGTTGATTTTATCGTGTAGATTAAAAGGAAAAAGAGAAATTGAGAGAAAAAAGGTGAAAAGAAAAATGCAAGTAATATAGTACTATCCTTACAAAGGCCGAAAAAAAACAAATATATTAATAATACAGGTTAAAGCCGTTCTGATAATGAAACGGTATTACAGTTAAATGCGCAAAATTTCGGTTAGATTCAGGGAAAAAAGAACTGAGAGAAAAAAGGTGCAAAAAAAAAAAAAAAAAACAAAAAGAAATGCAACGTAATATTATTACGATCTTTGGAAAAAAAGATTAATATACACGTCAGAGCCATTCTGTATAATCTAAAACAGGATTGTCAGTTAAATTCGTTGATTTCCGTTAGACTTAAAAGAAGAAGGAACTTGAGAGAACAAAAAGGTGAAAAAAAAAAAATACAAATAACATATAGGCATCCTGGAAAAAAAAAGATAATACAAACTACCACGTTTGAGTAGAGGCCATTCTGATAATGAAACGGAATTACAGTTAAATGGCGCGATTTTCGTTAGATTGAGGGAAAAGGGAATTGATAGAAAAAAAGGACGGAAAAAAGAATGTCAAGTAATATATAATGATCCTTTAAATACTCAAAAATGATTAAAATTACACTGTTTAGAGCCATTCTGATATTGAAAAGGAATACGAGTTAAACTTCCATTGATTTTTGTTAGATTAAAGGAAAAAGGACATGGAGAGGAACAAAAAAGGGCTGGCAAAAAAGAGGCAAATAATATATACGATCCTTATTTATACCCCATAAATGATTAAACAGACATCGTTTGTAGCCGTTAAATGCGGTCTGAATCTGAATTTCGTTAGTATTTAAGGAAAAGAGTAAATTGAGATAAAAAAGGTGCAAAAAAATGCAAATAAATCTATACGAATCCTTAAAATAACCCAAAAAATGATTAAACATACACGTTTGAGCCGTTTTACAACTGCGCCCTGGAATTTCGTTAGATTAAGGGGAAAAAGGAATTGAGAGAAAAAAAGTGACAAAGAAAAAAGATGTTAAATACACGTTAAGAAGCCATTCTGATAATGAAAACGGATTTATATCGTTTTCAAAAATATTGATTTTTTCGTCAGATTAAAGGGAAGAAAAGGAATTCAGAGAAAAATAGGTGAAAAAAAAAAACATTTGACAAAGTAATATATACGACCTTAAAATACCCAAAAATGATTATAAAATACACGTTTAGAGCCGTTCTGATAATGAAAGAGGATTACAGTTTTTTAAACGCGCTGAATTTCGTTTAGATGAAGAGGAAAAAGGATATTATAGAGAGTAAAAAAAGGGTGCAAAAAAAAAAAAAAAAAAAAGAATGCAAGTAAAATATTAGCGAAACCTAAAAATACTCCAACAAATGAATTAAAATACACGTTTAGCGCCATTCTGATAATGAAAGACGGATTACAGTTAAAAAAATGGAATAATACGCTTGAAATTTCGTTTAGATTAAAGGAAAAAGGAATATTATAAAGAGAAAAAAGGCTGAAAAAATAAAACCAAGTATATATATACAATCTGAAGATGAAAAAAACAAAAATGATTAAAATACACGTAGAGCCGTGATGATCTAAGCAACGATTACAGTTAAATGCGCAGAATTTCGTTTAGATTAAAGGAAAATGAATTAAGAGAAAAAAAAGGTGAAAAAAGCAAGTAATATATACAATCCTGAAAAAAACAAAAATGATTAAAAATACACGTTAGAGCCGTGATGATAAATGATAACGGAATGGATTACAGTTAAATGCGCTGAATTTCGTCAGATGAATGGAGAATGGAATCGTGAGAAGAAAGGTGCAAATAAATGCAAGTAAAATATATACGATTACCTAAAAAAAAAAAAAAAAAAATATTAATTATACACTTGTAGAGCCAATTCTGATATTGAAACGGATTTCAGTTAAAATCATAGATTTTTTTTAGATTAAAGGAAAAAGTAATGAAAAAAATGGGGAGCAAAAAAAAAAAACTCACAATTGCTAAAATCCTTTAATACTACTACGAAAATCAGACGGCCTTTAACTGTAATCCATTTCATTATAAGGAGATGGCTCTAATCGTGGTTAGGGGTTTTTAGGCATTTTTGGCTTTTTTTTCAGGATCGTGCATAATTACTGGATTTTTTGCAAAACCTTTTTTCTTGCAATTGCTTTTTCCTTTAATATAACGGGATAATCATGCGCTTGTTTAACTGTAATTCCTTTTCATTCACTCAGAATGGCTCCTAACGGTATTTTAAGCTTTTTATGGGAATTTTGAGTATCGCTATCTTGTTTTCAAGGAGTCGTGCATTTTTTTTTTTTTTGCGCCTTTTTTTCTCGCAATTTCGTCTTTTTCCCTCTAATATAACGGAAATCAGCGCATTTAACTGTAATCCGTTTCATTATCAGAATGGCTCTAACGTGTCATTTTAAGGCACTTTTTGGCGTTTTTGCATTTTGAGGAATTCGTATATATTACTGTCATTTGTTTTTTTGCATTTACTTTTTCACTGGCAATTGCTAGAATCCTTTAATATACACGTAAATCAGCGGTTTTTAAACTGTTAATCCGTTTAATTATTCAGAATGGCTCTAAACCGTGTATTTTTAGGCATTTTTGGCGTTATTTTGACGATCGTATGCATTTTACTTTCATTTGAAACCTTTATATTTCTCGCACCTTTTTTTCTCTTAATTGATTTTTTTCCTTTAATATATACGGAAATCAGCGCATTTAACTCTAATCCCGTTTTCATTATCAGAATGGCTTCTAACGTGTATTTTAGGCCACTTTGTTTGGGCTTTTTAGAGTGGGGGGGTATCGTAGCATTTTCTTTTTGCACCCAATTTTTTTCTCGCAACTGGCTTTTCCCTTTAATATAAAGGAAGAATCAGGCGCATTTGAACTGTAAATCCTTTCAATTATCAGAATGGCTCTTCGTGTATTTTAGGTCATTTTTGGCGTTATTTTCAGGATCGGGCATATTACTGGTTTTTTCACCTTTTTTCTCCTCGGAATTCCTTTTTTCCCTTTAATATAAACGAAAATCAGAAGTTCTAGCTGCACTTTTAAAACTGTAATCCGTCATTCAATTAGTTAGAATGGTTCTCTAACGTGTTAGTTTTAAGGGATTTCTTGGCTTTTGTGTGAGGATCCGGTATATATTACTGCAATTTTTTTTTATCTGCACCTTTTTCTGCGCCAATTGCCAAATCCTTTAATAATAAGCAGAAAATTCAGCGACTTTTTAACTTTAATCTCGTTTCATTATCAGAGTGGGCTCTATACGTGTATTTTAGGCATTTTTTTTGCCTGTGGGTATTGTTCCGCAGGTATCGTATCAATTTTTTGTTTTTCATTATAAAAAAAAATTGCAATCCTATTTTGCGCAATTCAAACGCCAACAATCGTTTTTTATCTCCCTTCATTTTAATAAACGAAATCAGCGACATTTAACTGTAATTCCGTTTCAATTATCAGAATGGCTCTAACGTGAATTTTTTTTTCTTCGCGGCATTTTTTTTCTGGCTTTTTTTTTTTTTTCTTTCGTGATCGTTAGATTACTCGTTCCATTCATTTTTTTATTTATTGCCACCTTTTTCTCGCAATTGTGCTGTCTTTCCTTTAAGTATAATCTCGGAAAATAGAACATCAAGCGCCATTTAACTTTAATCACCATTTCATTTATCAGAATGGCTGTAACGTGTATTTTAGATGCATTTTTGGCTTTTTTAAAGATTCCAGGATAGTGCATCTGTCTTTTTTTTGCAGAATCCTTTTTTCTCGCAATTGGATTTTTTTTTTTTTCCTTTAATATAAGAGAAATCAGCGATTATAACTGTAATCCTGTTTCATTATCAGAATGGCTCTAAACGTATACACTTTTAAGGCATTTTTTGGCGATTTTTTCAGGATCGTATATATTACTGTTTTTTTTTTTTTTTTTTTTGCATCTTTTTTCTCGCATTGCTAAATCCTTAAATATAACAGAAATCAGCGCATTTAATCAGTAATCCGTTTCATTATCAAAGAATGGCTCTAACGTGTATGTTAGGCATTTTTGGCTTTTTTTTCAAGGATTCGATTGCAATCTTTTTTTTTATGCACCTTTTTCTCGCAATTGCCTAATCCTTTGAATGATAACGGAAATCAGCGCATTTAAATTAAATCCGATTATTCATTATCAGAGTGGCTCTAACGTTTGTATTTTAGGCATTTTTTTGCCTTTTTTTGTATTCAGGATCGGTCAATTATTTTTTTTTTTTGCATTAATTTTCTCGCCAAATTGCTTAATCTTTCTTACTATAACTGAAATCAGCGCATTTAAACTACAAGATCCGTTTTACATTATCAGAATGGCTCTTAACGTGTATTTTCGGCAGTTTTGGCGTTTTTTTCAGGATCCGAATATAATTACTGATTTTTTTTGCACCTTTTTTCTCGCAAACTATGTGTATTTTTTTTTCCTTTAATATAACGGACGGAAATCAGCGCTTTTAACTGTAATCCGTTTCATTTTCAGAATGGCTCTAACGTGTATTTTAGGCAATTTGGGTATTGGCGTTTTTTCAGGTATCGTGGTCATTTTTTTTTCATCTTTTTTTCTCGCAATTGCTAAAATCCTTAAATATAAAACAGAAAATCAGCGCATTTAACTGTAATCCGTTTCATTATCAGAATGGGCTCTAACGTGTATTTTACGGCATTTTTGGCTTTTTTTTAAGGATCGTATAGTTTACTATCATTTTTTTTTTGCACCTTTTTTTTCTCGCAATTTACTTTTTCCTTTAATATACGAGAAAATCAGCGCATTTAACTGTAATTCTGTTTTCATTAATTCAGGCAGAACTGGCTCTACTAACGTTTGGTAAATTTAGCATTTTTGGCTTTTTTTCAGGATCCGTGCATATTTACTTGTCATTTTTGCAAAATTTTGGCATTTTTTCTCGCAATTTGGCTAAAATCCTTTAATATAACGGAAATCAATCAGCGCATTTAATTAGTAATTCCGTTTCGTCTATCGCCAGAATGGCTCTAACGTGTATCAACCTTTAATCTTAGGGATTTTTTGGTTTTTTTTCAGGATCGTGCAATTTTTTTTTTTGCACCTTTTTGTTTCTCGCAATTGCTTTTTTCCTTTAATATAACGGAAATCAGCGCATTTAAACTGTAATCCGTTTCATTATTCCAGAATGGCTCTAACATGAGTATTATTAGGCATTTTTGGGCGTATTTTTTTTTTCCAGGATCGTGTCCATTTTTTATTTAATTTTGCACATTTTTTTCTCGCAATTGTGAATTTTTTTGTTCCTTTAATATAAACGAACAATCAGCGACTTTTTAACTCTAAATCCGTTTCATTATCAGAATGGCTCTTATTATCGTGTATTTTAGGCATTTTATGGTTTTATTCATCTTCCAGGATCGTGGCATTTTTCTCTGTTTTTTACTAGGCACCTTTCTTTCTCTCGAATTGCTTTTTTTCCTTTAATATAACGAAAATCAGTCGCCTGATTTAACTATAATCCGCTTTTCATTATCAGCAATGGCCTCTAATGTGTATTTTAAGGCATGTTTTGGCTATTTTTTCAGACGTTCGAATATATATGTTTTTTTTTTTGCACCTTTTTTCTCAGCAATTGCTAAAAAATCCTTAATACTAATATAACGGAAACAGTCCTAGCATTTAACTGTGTAATCCCGTTTCATTATCAGAATATGGCTCTAACGTGTATTTTTAGGCATTATTTTCTCTGGCTTATTAGTTCAGGATTGTGCATCTGACTTTTTTTGCGTACTCTTTTATTTCTTGGAATTGTAAATCCTTTAATATAACGAAAATCAGCGCATTTAGACTGTAATCGCGGTTTCAGTTCTTCAAGGAATGAGGCGCTTCTAAACGTGTATTATAGGCATTTTGGCATTTTGGGCGTTTCTTTTTAAGGATCGTGCATAATACTTTTTTTTTTTTGCACACTTTTTTTTCTCGCAATTGCTAAATCCTTTTATATAATACGGGATACTCAGCGCATTTAACTGTAATTCCCGTTTCATTATCAGTAATGGCTCCTAACGTCGTATTTTAGGCATTTTTTGGCTTTTTTTTCAGGATCGTACATCTTTTTTTTGCACCTTTTTCCTCGCAATGATGCTAAAATCCTTGCAATATAAACGGAAATCAGCGCATTTTAACTAACTGGAATCCGTTTCATTATCAGAATGGCTCTAACGTGTATTTTAGATGCATTTTTGGCTTTTTTTCAGGATCGTGCATTTTTTTCTCTTTGTTGCACCTTTTTTGTTTCTCGCAATGGCTTAAATCCTTATATATAACGGAAAATCTAGCGCATTTAATCTGTAATCCGTTTTATTATCAGAATTGGCTCTAACGCTGTATTTTAAGGCAGTTTTTTTGGGGTATATATTCTTTTTCCAGGATCGTGCAATTTTTTTTTTTTTGAGCCACCCATTTTTCTCGCAATTGCTAAATCCCTTTAATATAACGGAAATCAGTGCATTTAACTCGCTCAATCCGTTTCATTATCAGACATGGCTCTAACGTGTATTTTATGCATTTTTTGCTTTTCTTCACGGGATCGTGCAATTTTTTTTTAACTATGCACCTTTTTTTCTCGCAATTGGTCTTTTTCCTTTATTATAACGGAAATCAGCGTATCTTAAACTGTAATCCGTTTCATTATTAGAATGGCTCTAACACGCGGTGAATTTTAGGCATTTATGTTTTTTTGTTTGTTTTTCAGGATCGTGCATAGTCAATTTTTTTTGCACCGCTTTTTTCTCGGCAATTGAGGGCCTCAAATCCTTTAATATAACGGAAATCGGGCGCATTTAAACATCTGTAATCCGTTTCAATTATCAGAATGGCTCTAACGTGTATTTTGTTTTTTTGTAAGGCATTTTTGTTTTTTTTATTTAAGGATGCGTGGATTACTGTCATTTTGTTACTTGCACTCTTTTTTTCTCCGGCGCAATTGCTTTTTTCCATTTACTATATAACGGAAATCAGGGCTTTAACTGTAATCCGTTCATTATCAGAAGGCGGCTCTAACGTGTATTTTGGGCATTTTTGGCTGTTTTTTCAGGATCGTGATTTTTTTCTTCTTTTTGCACCTTTTTTCTCGCAAGGCTTGTTTCCTTTAATAATAACGGATATCAGACGCATTAACTGTAATACGTTTCATTATCGCAGTATGGCCTATAACGTGTATTTTCTAGGCCATTTTTTGGCGTTTTTTCAGGATACGTGCAATTTGTTTTTGATGCACCTGTGTTTTTCGCTCGGAATTGCTAACATCCGTTTAATATAACGAAAACATCAGCGCATTTAAACTGTAATCCGTTTCATTATCAGAATTGGCTTCTTGAAACGTTTATTTTTGGCCATTTTTGCTTTTTTTAAAGCATCGTGCATTTTTTTTTCGGCAACCCTTTTTTCATGACAATTGGCTAAACCTCCTTTAATATAACGGATAATCAAAGCACGCATTTAAAACTGTAATCCGTTTCTCATTATCAGAACATGCGCTTCTAACCGAGTATTTTTAGGCATTTTTTGGCGGTTTTTTTCTGTGGTATCGTGCATTTTTTGTTTCACCTTTTTTTCTCGCAATTGCTAGAATCGTTTAATATAACAGAAATTCAGCGCCGATAATTTAACTGTAATCCGTTTCATTATCAGATATGGCTCTAACGTGTATTTTAGGCATTTTTGGCGTTTTTTCATGGGATCGTGAATTTTTTTTTTTATGCCACCTTTATTTATCTCGCAATTCCTAAATCCCATTAATATAACGGAAATCAGCGCAGTAAACTGTAATCCGTTTCATTTACTCCAGAATGGCTCTAACGCTGTATTTTAGCGCATTTTTGGCTTTTTTCAGGATCGTGCATTCTTTTTTTTTTCTGCCACCTTTCTTTTCTCGTCTATTACTAAATCCTTTAATATAACGGAAATCAAGCGCATTTAACTGTAATCCTTTTCATTATCAAATAGCTTTAACGTTAGTATTTCTAAGGCATTTTTGGCTTCTTTTTTTTTTTCTGGATCGTGCATTTTACTTTTTGCAAAACCTTTTTTCTCGCAATTGCTAAATCCTATAATATAACGGAAAATCAGGCCTGCGCATTTAACCTGTAATCAATTTCATTAGTCCAGAATGGCTCTAACGTGTATTTTAGGCAGTTTTTCTTTTGGGCGTTTTTTCCGTTCGTTCGTTTTTTTCAGGATGATGCTGAATTGATTATATTTTTTTGCACCTTTTTTCATAACTCAATTGCTAAATCCTTTAATATATCGGAAATCAGCGAATCAGCGCATTTAACTGTAATCCGTTTCATTATTCAGAATGGGTCTAACGTGTATTTTAGGCATTTTATGGCATTTTTTAATGGATTCGTGCATTTTTTTTGTGCACCGTATTTTCTCGACAATTGCTTTTTCCTTAATATTAACGGGAACTCAGCGCATTTAAACTGTAATAACCGTTTTACCAATTATCAGCAATGGCTCTCTCAACGTGTATTTTAGGCATTTTTGGCTTTTTTATCTGGATCTTGCATTTTTTTTTTGCAACTTTTTTCTGGGCAATTTGCTTTTTCCTGATATACAGTTAAATTGCAGCTGATTTCCGTTGCTATTGAAGGGAAAAAGCAATTGCACTGTAAGAAAAACTAAGGTGCAAAAAAAATTGCACTATCCTGGAAAAAAGCCTCAGCCAAAATGCATCTAAAATACACGTATAGAGCCATTCTGATAAATGGAAAAACGGATTACAGTTAAATGCGCCCCTGATTTCCGTATATATTTAGGGGAAAAAAAAGCAATTTGCGAGAAAATAGGATGCACAAAAAAACAATGCTACGATCCTTAAAAAATCCCAAAAATGCCCTAAAATACACGTTAGAGCCATTCTGAATAAATGAAAACGGATTACCAGTTAAAAATGCGCGCGATTTCCGTAATATTGAAAGGAAACAAGCAATTGCTGAAGAAAAAAATGGTGGAAAAAAAAAGCACGATCCTTGAAAAAAAAACACAAATGCTAAAAACACGATAGAGCCATTTTGGTAATGAAATGGAATACAGATAAAAAACGCTGATTTCCGTTATTATAAAGGAAAAAGAATTCGAGATAAAAAGTACAAAAAAAAGGGTCACGATCCTGAAAAAAAGCCAAACAATGCCTATAATACACGATAGAAGCATACTTTATAATGAAACAGAGTACAGTTAAATGCGTGATATCGTATTTATTTAAAGGATATCGAATTGCGAGAAAAAAAAGGTGCAAAAAAAAAATGCACGATCTAGAAAAAAAAAACACAATGCTAAATACAAGTTAGAGGGTTCTGATAATGAAACGGATTACAGTTTAAATGCGCTGAAATTCCGTTATATATAGGAACAAGCAATTGCGAGAAAAAAAAAGGTGCAACCAAAAAAAATGCACGTCCCTGAAAAAAGCCAAAAATGCCATAAATACACGTTTAGAGCCATTCTGAAAAATGTCTAACGGTTACAGTTAAAAGCGTTGATTTCTTTAAATTAAGGAAAAAGCAATGCGAGAAAAAAATGCCAAAAAAATGACGATCAAAATAAAAAGGCAAAAATGCCCTAAAATACACGTTAGAGCCATTCTGAAATGAACGGATTACCAATAAAAATCGCTGATTTTCATATATTAAAAGTATTAGAAAATTGCGAGAAAAAAAGGGCAATAAAAAATGGGACGTCCTGAAAAAAAGCCATAAATGCCTAAAATTTCACTTAGAGGCATTCTGATAATAAACGGGTTCCAGTTAAATGCCTGATTTCCGTTTTAAATTTAAAAGGGTTTACAATTCGAGGGAGAAAAAAGGTGCAAAAAGAAAAAATGCACGATCCTGAAAAAAAGCCAAAAATGCCTAAAATACACGTTAGAGCCATTCTGATAATGAAACGGATTAAAGTTAAATGCGTTCATATCCGTTATATTAAAGGAAAAACCAATTGCGAGGAAAAAGGTGGAAAAAAAATGCAAGATCCTGAAAAAAAAAGAAATGCCTAAAACACACGTTAGAGCCATTCTGATAATGAAATGGATTACAGTTAAATGCGCTGATTTCCGTTATATTAAAGGATTTAGCAATTGCGAGAGAAAAGGTGCAAAAAAAAATGCACGATCCTGAAAAAAGCCAAAAATTCCTAAAATACACGTTAGAGCCATTCTGATAATGAAACGGATTACAGTTAAATGCGTTGATTTCCTTTTTATTAAAGGAAAAAGAAATTTCGAGAAAAAAGGTGCAAAAAAAAAATGCACGATCCTAATAAAAAGGCAAAAATGCCTAAAATACACGTTAGAGCCATTCTGATAATGAAACGGATTGCAATTAAATGCACTGATTTCTGTTATATTAAAGGATTTAGCAATTGCGAGAAAAAAGGTGCAAAAAAACAATGCA
Organism: Penaeus japonicus; assembly: GCF_977035675.1. Classification (NCBI taxonomy): domain Eukaryota; kingdom Metazoa; phylum Arthropoda; class Malacostraca; order Decapoda; family Penaeidae; genus Penaeus; species Penaeus japonicus. Next base: position 40,230,136 of record NW_028234412.1, read on the forward strand.
CGACCCTGAAAAAAAGCTAAAAATGCCTAAAATACACGTTAGAGATATTCTGATAATGAAACAGATTACAGTTAAATGCGCTGATTTCCGTTATATTAAAGGAAAAAGCAATTGCGAGAAAAAAGGTGCAAAAAAAAAAATGCACGATCCTGAAAAAAAGCCAAAAATCCCTAAGATACACGTTAGAGCCATTCTGATAACGAAACGGATTACAATTAAATGCGCTGATTTCCGTTATATTAAAGGATTTAGCAATTGCGAGAAAAAATGTGCAAAAAAATATGCACGATCCTGAAAAAAGCCAAAAATGCCTAAATTACACGTTAGAGCCATTCTGATAATGAAACGGATTACAGTTAAATGCGCTGATTTCCGTTATATTAAAGGAAAAACCAATTGCGAGAAAAAAGGTGTTAAAAAAAATGCACGATCCTGAAAAAACGCCAAAAAAATCCTAAAATACACGTTAAAGCCATTTTAATAATGAAACGCATTACAGTTAAATGCACTGATTTCCATTATATTAAAGGATTTAGCAATTGCGAGAAAAAAGATGCAAAAAAAATGCACGATCCTGAAAAAAGCCATAAATGCCTAGAAAACACGTTAGAGCCATTCTGGTAATGAAACGGATTACAGTTAAATGCGCTGATTTCCGTTATATTAAAGGAAAAAGCAATTGCGAGAAAAAAGGTGCAAAAAAAAATGCACGATCCTGAAAAAGAGCCAAAAATGCTTAAAATACACGTTAGAGCCATTCTGATAATGAAACGGATTACAGTTAAATGCGCTGATTCCTTTTTATTAAAGGAAAAAGCAATTGCGAGAAAAAAGGGTCAAAAAAAAAAATGCACGATCTTGAAAAAAAGACAAAAATGCCTAAAATACCCCGGTTAGAGCCCCTTCTGAAATGGGAAAAGGTTACAGTGATATCGCTGATTTCCGTTATATTAAAGAAAAGCAATTGCGAAAAAAAGGTGCAAAAAAAAAAAGCCCCATCCCTAAAAAAAGCTTAAATTCCCAAAATACACGTTAGAACCATTCTGTAATGAAAGGATTACGTTAAATGCCCCGATATCCGTTTTATTAAAAGGAAAATAGCATTTCAGAAAAAAGGTGAAAAAAATCACCCATCCTGAAAAAAAAGCGAAAAATGCCTAAAATACACGTTAAAGCCATTCTGATAATGAAACGGATTACAATTAAATTGGCTGATTTTCGTTATATTAAATAAAAAAACAATTATGAGAAAAAAGGTGCAAAAAAAAAAAAAATGCACGATCCTGACAAAAAGCCAAAAATGCATAAAATACACGTTAGAGACATTCTGATAATAAAACGGATTACAGTTAAATGCATGATTTTCCGTATAATAAAGGATTTAGCAATGCGAAAAAAAGGTGAAAAAAAAGCACGATCCTGAAAAAAGCCAAAAATGCCTAAAATAAACCCCTTTGAGTCATTCTGATAAGAAAAAGGATTACAGTTAAAAGCGCTGATTTTTTCCCTTATTTAAAGGAAAAAAGCAATTGGAAGAAAAAAGGTGAAAAAAAAAAATCGATCGTGAAAAAAAGCCAAAAATGCCTAAAATACGCGTTAGAGCCATTCTGATAATGAAACGGATTACAGTTAAATGCGCTGATTTCCGTTATATTAAAGGATTTAGCAATTGTGAGAAAAAAGGTGAAAAAAAAAATTCACGATCCTGAAAAAAAGCCAAAAATGCCTAAAATACACGTTAGAGCCATTCTCATAATGAAACGGATTGTAGTTAAATGCGCTGATTTCCGTTATATTAAAAGATTTAGCAATTGCGAGAAAAAAATGCAAAAAAAAAATTGAACGATCCTGAAAAAAAGCCAAAAATGCCTAAAATACACGTTACAGCCATTCTGTTAATGAAAAGGATTAAAGGATTACAGTTAAATGCGCTGATTTCCGTTATATTAAAGGATTTAGCAATTGCGAGAAAAAGGTGCAAAAAAAATGCACGATCCTGAAAAAAAGCCAAAAATTCCTAAAATACACGTAAGAGCCATTCTGATAATGAAACGGATTACAGTTAAATGCGCTGATTTCCGTTATATTAAAGGAAAAAACAATTGCGAGAAAAAAGGTGCAAAAAAATGCACGATCCTGAAAAAAAGCCAAAAATGCCAAAAATACACGTTAGAGCCATTCTGATAATGAAACGGATTACAGTTAAATGCGCTGATTTCCGTTATATCAAAGGAAAAAGCAATTGCGAGAAAAAAGGTGCAAAAAAAAAAAAATGCACGATCATGAAAAAAAAACTAAAAATGCCTAAAATACACGTTAGAGCCATTTTGATAATGAAACGGATTACAGTTAAATGCGCTGTTTTTCCCTTATATTAAAGGGAAAAAAAGCATTGCCCAGAAATTTGGTGCAAAAAAAACATGCACGATCCTGAAAAAAAGCCAAAAATGCCAAAAATACACGCTAGAGCCATTCTGATAAGAACGGATTTTCATTAAATGCGCTGATTTCGTTTAATAAAAGGATTTAGCAATTGCGAGAAAAAAGTGCAAAATAAAAAATGTTTGGGCCCCGAAAAAAGCCAAAAGCCTAAAATACACCCTTTGAGCCATTCTGATAATGAAACGGATACAATTAAATGCGCGATTTCCGTTATTTTAAAGGGGGGAAAAACAATTGCGAGAAAAAAGATGCAAAAAAAAATGCACGATCCTGAAAAAGCCAAAAATGCCTAAATACACTTAGAGCCATTGATAATGAAACGGTTACAGGTAAAAGGGGCGATTTCCGTTTTATTAAAGGATAGCAATTGCGAGAAACAAGGGGGTTTTTCCCAAAAAAATGCACGATCCTGAAAAAACGCCAAAAAAAACCTAAATACACTTAAGCCATTTGGGTAATGAAACGGATTACAGTTAAATGCGTTTTATTTCCGAAAAATAAAGGAAATTTTGCAACTGCGAAAAAAGGGGCAAAAAAAAAAATGCACGATCCTGAAAAAAAACCAAAAATCCAAAAAATATACGTTAGCCATTCTGATTTGAAAAGATTACAGTTAAATGGGTATTTTCCGTTATATAAGATTTGAGCAATGCGAGAAAAAATCAAAAAAAAACGCACATCCTGAAAAAAAAAAACCAAAATGCCTAAATACACGTTAGAGCATCTGTAATGAAACGATTACGTTAAATGGCTGATTTCCGTATTAAGGAAAAAACAAATTCGAAAAAAGGGTTTAAAAAAAAATTCACATCCTGAAAACAGCCAAAATCCAAAAACCCCGTTAGAGCCTTCTGTAAAAAGAAACGGGATACAGTTAAATGCGCTGATTTCCGTTTTATTAAAAAGGAAAAAGCAAATTTCGAAAAAAAACACAAAAAGGCACGATCATGAAGAAAACCAAAAATTCCTAAATACACGTTAGAGCCTTTCTGAAATGAAACGGATTACAGTTAAAAAGCTTTATTATAGTTATATTAAAGGAAAAGCAATTGCGAGAAAAAAGGTGCAAAACAAAATCACGATCCGAAAAAAAAAACAAAATGCCTAAAAAACCAAATTGAGCCATTCCCGATAATGAAACGGGTTTTCCCGTTAAATGCGCTTATTTCCGTTATATTAAAGGATTTACAATCAGAAAAAGGGGGCAAAAAAAAAAGCACGATCCTGAAAAAAAAAAAATGCATAAAATACACGTAGAGCCATTTTGAAAATAAACGGATTACAGTTAAATGCGCGATTTCCGTTTTTAAAAGAAAGCATTTTCGAAAAAAAGTTGAAAAAAAAATGCACGAACTTTAAAAAAAGCCAAAATGCCCCAATACACTTAGAGCCATCTGAAATGAAACGGGTTACAGTTAAATGCGCGGGTTTCCGTTAAAATTAAGGAAAAAGCAAATTTCTAAAAAAAGGTGCAAAAAAAAAAGCACGATCCCCGAAAAAAATCCAAAAATGCCTAAATAACGTTAGGCCATCGAAAATAAACGGAATACAGTTACATCGTAAATTTTCCCTTATATTTAAAAGGGAAAAAACCCTTTCGAGAAAAAGGGAAAAAAGCACGACCTGAAAAAAACAAAAATGCCTAAAATACACTTAGAGCCATTCGATAATGAAACGGTTACAGTTTTAAAAGCGCTGATTTTCCCTTATATTAAAAAGGGTTTAGCAATGCGAGAAAAAAAAGGGGCAAAAAAAAAGCACGAACCTGAAAAAAACCAAAAATGCCAAATACACGTAAGCATTCGATATGGGAAAAGGGTTACAGTTAAATGCGCTGATTTCCGTTAATCGAAAAGGATTTAGCAATTGCGAGCAAAAAGTGCAAAAAAAAAAATGCACGATCCTGAAAAACGCCAAAAATGCCTTAAATACACGGTTAAGCCATTCTGAAATAATGAAACGATTACAGTTAAACAATGCGTTGATTCTTGTTATATAAAGGATTTTAGCAACGTGCGAAAAAAAGGAGCAAAAAAATACATGCACGATCCTGAAAAAAGCCAAAAATGGCCTAAAATACACGTTAGAAGGCCATTCTGATATTAAACGGATTACAGTTAAATGCGGCTGATTTCCATCTATCTCACCAACAACCCCCGGAGGCTTGCGTGCCCCGCGCGAGCTGGACATCCGCGCCTTATCCCTGTACCACCGTGAATTCCAACACAGCCTTCTCAACCGAGTAATTTCGGCCTAAAAGCAAAAAATCCGAACGAGCCAAAACATAAAGTGCCCCAAAATTTCTCGCCGTCGCTACCCTAAAAAACACCCAGACCTCCACGCCATTCCCAGACATCCGATATCATTAGCAGAATGGCTCTACGAGTTTTTTAGGCCAATAAGCGTTTTTTTCAGGATCGTGCCTTTTTTTTTAGCACCTTTATAACTCGCACAAGCAAACTCCTTTAATATAACGGAAATCAGCGCATCTAACTGTAATCCGTATCATACTCCAATGGCTCTAACGTGTAAATTATAGCGCATTTAGCTTTTTACAGTACGTGCATTTATTTTTTTATTTTTGCACCTTTTTCCTCGCAATAGCTTTTTCCGTTAAAAAAACGAAAATCAAATGCAGTAACGTGTACTTTTAAGGCATTAATGGCTATTTTCAGGATCAAACATTTTTTTTTGCACCTTTTTTCTCGCATTTTCTTTTCCTTAATATAACGGGACATCAGCGCGATTTAATTGAAATCCGTTTCATATCAAATGGCTCTACGTTATTTTTGCATTTTTGGCTTTTTTTCAGGATCGAGGCATTTTTTTTTTTTTGCACCTTTTTCTCGCAATTGCATTTCCTTAAATAAACGGAATCAGCGCATTCACTGAACCGTATTTCATATCAAAAAAGGCACTAACGTGTATATTAGGCATTTTATAGTTATTTTTTCATGATCCGTGCATTTTTTTTTTTGCACCTTTTTTTCTGCAATGCTTTGTCCTTTGGATATAACGGAAATCCCAGCGCATTTTTTTTCAAAAAAAAAAAAAAAAACGTAATCCGTTTCATAATCAGAATAGCTTCTAACGTGTATTTTTGGCACTTTTGGCTTTTTTCAGGATAGTGTACTTTTTTTTGCAACTTTTCTCTCGCAATTGCTTTTTACTTTTAATATAACGGAAATCAGCGCATTACTGTAATACGTTTCATTTATCAGATGGCTCTAACGTGTATTTAAGGCCTTTTTGGCTTTTTTTTAGGATCGTGCAATTTTTTTGTTTTGCACCTTTTTCTCGCAATTGCCTTTTCCCTTTAATATAATTGGAAATCAGCGGAATTTAACTGTAATTCCGTTTTCATTATCAAATGGCTCTATACTGTATTTTTAGGCATTTTTTGGCTTTGGCTCAAGCGGGGAGCCATTTTTTTTTTGCACTTTATTCGCGCAATTGCTTTTTTTCCCTTTGAATATAACGGAACATCAGCGCCATTTAACTGTAATCCGTTTTCATTATATGAATGCTCTAACTGTATTTTAGGCATTTTTTTATTGGCGGGGGGGATTGATGCTGTAATTTTTTTGCACCTTTGGGGAGAGAAATTGCTTTTTCTTTAAATATAACGGAAATCACCGCATTTAACTGTAAATCGTTTCATTATCAAATGCTCTAACGTTTTTTAGGCTTTTTGGCTTTTTTGGATCGTGCATTTTTTTTTTTTTGCATCTTTTTTCCGCAATGCTTTTTTTTTATATAACGGAAAATCATGCATTTTAAATTAATCCCTTTCATATCAGAATGGCTTAACGTGATTTTTTAGCATTTTTTGGTTTTTTTTTAGGATCGTGCATTTTTTTTTGCACCTTTTTTCTCGCAAAATTTCAAAAAACCTTAATATAACGGAAATCAACGCATTACCCGGAATCCCCTTTCATTATCAAAATGGCCCTACGTATATTTACGCATTTTTGGCTTTTTTTTTTAAAGGGGATGATTTTTTTTGCACCTTTTTTCAACAATTTCTAAATCCTTTAATATAACGGGAAAACAGCGCATTTAACTGTAATTTCCCTTTCATTAACAGAAGGGTCTATCGGGGTATTTTTAGGGGATATTTGGCTTTTTTTCAGGATCGTGCATTTTTTTTTCATTTTTTTCTCGCATTTCTAAATCCCTTTTTTTTAAAAGGAAAACACGCCTTTAACACAATCCGTTCATTATGAAAGGCTCTAACGTCTATTTTTGGCATTTTTTTGGGTTTTTTTCAGGATGTGCCGGGGGGGGGATATCTCCAATTGCTTTTTCCCCTTTTAAAATAAAAGGGAAAACCGCGCATTACTTAATCCGTTCATTATCAAATGGCTCTAACGGTTATTTTAAAGCATTTTTGCTTTTTTCAGATCGTCAATTTTTTTGCACCTTTTTTTTTTCGCATTTTTTAAATCCTTAATATAACGAAAACAGCGCATTACTGTAAAACCGTTTCAAAACAGAATGGCTCTAACGTGTATTTAGGCATTTTTGTTTTTTTTCAGGATCGTGCTTTTTTTCACCTTTTTTTTGCAATGCTTTTTCCTTTATTATTTAAGGAAATTAGCGCATGGGACTGTAATCGTTCATTTTTCAAATGGGTCTAAAAGTGTTTTTGCTTTTTGATTTTTTTTAGGGTCGTGCATTTTTTTGCCTTTTTCTAGCAATTGCTTTTTTTTAATAAACGAAATCAGCGCATTTAACTGTAATCCGTTCATTATCAGAAGGCTCTACGTGTATTTTAGGCATTTTGGGGTTTTTTCAAGATCGTGGGATTTTTTTTCCATTTTTTCTCGCAATTGCTATTACCATTTATATAACAAAAACTAGCGCATTTAATTGTAATCCGTTTCATTATCAGAATGGCTCTAACGTGTAATTTAGTTTTTTTTGGGTTTTTTTTCAGGATCGTGCATTTTTTTTGAAACCTTTTTCTCGCAATTCTAAATCCTTTAATATAACGGAAAAAAACCCCATTAACTGAATCCGTTTTTTTATCAAATGCTCTAACGTGTATTAAGCTTTTTTGTTTTTTTTTTTTTAGGATCGTGCATTTTTTTTCAAACCCTTTTTTTTCCCCCAATTTCTTTTTCCTTTTAATAAACTATAATCAGCTCATTTAACTGTAATCCGTTTCATTATCAAAAGGGGTCTAACGTGTATTTAGGCATTTTTTTGGGTTTTCTTCATGACGTCCTTTTTTTTTTTTTTTTTCTCGCAAATTTCTTTTTCCTTTAATATAACGGAAAAACAGCGCATTTTAAATGTAATCCGTTTTCATTATCAGAATGGCTCTAACGGTATTTAGGCATTTTTGGCTGTTTTCAGGCCCTGCATTTTTTTTTACACCTTTTTCTCGCAATTTCCTTTTTCCTAATAAAAAGAAAACAGCGCATTTTAAATGTAATCGTTTTAAATTTTCAAAGGCTCTAACGTGATTTTAGGCATTTTTGTTTTTTTTTAGGGTCGTGCCCTTTTTTTTGCACCTTTTTTCTCGCAATTGCTTAATCCTTAAAAATAACGGGAAACACGCATTTAACGTAATCCGTTTCATTATCAGAATGGCTCCCAACGTTATTTAGGCATTTTTGGCTTTTTTCCCCGGATCGTGCATTTTTTTTTGCACCTTTTTTTTTCCGTTTTCTAAATCCTTTAATATAACGGAAATCAACGCATTTTAAATGTAACCGTTTCATTATCGAATGGGTCTACGATTTTTAGGCATTTTTGGCGTTTTTTTAGGATCGTGCATTTTTTTTTTGCACCTTTTTTTTTCGCATTGCTAAATCCTTAATAAAAAAGGAAATCACGCATTTTAAATGTAATCCGTTTCATTATCAGAATGGCTCTAACGTGATTTTTTGCATTTTTGGCTTTTTTCAGGATCGTGCATTTTTTTTTTTTATCTTTTTCTCGCAAATTTCTTTCCCTTTTATATAACGGAAATCAGCGCATTTTAAATGTATCCGTTTCATTACAGAAGGCTCTAAAGGTATTTTTTGGCCTTTTTTGGGTTTTTTAGGACAACATTTTTATTTTGCACCTTTTTTTTCGCATTGCAAAAACTTTTAAAATAACGAAATCAGCGCATTTAATGTAATTTCCCTTTCATTATCAAATGGGCCCCAGCGTTTTATTTTGGGGAATTTTTTGGGTTTTTTTCAGACGGGGGATTTTTTTTTTTTTTTCACCTATTTTCTCGCAAATTTCTTCCTTAAAAAACGAAACATCGCATTTAACTGTAATCCGTTTCATTATCAAAATGGGTTTAAAGGTATTTTAGGCATTTTAGTTTTTTTTCATATCGTGAAAATTTTTTTTTTTGCACCTTTTCCCCGCATTTTTTTTCCTTGAATATAACGGAAATCAGCGCATTTAACTGTAATCCGTTTCATTATCAGAAACGCTCTAACGTGTAAAAAATTTTTGGGATTTTTGGCTTTTTTCGGATCGGCTTTTTTGCACCTTTTTCTCGCAATTGTTTTTCCTATATAACGGGAAAACACGCATTTAACTGTAATCCGTTTCATTAAACAGAATGGCCTTACGTTATTTTAGGGAATTTTTGGGTTTTTTTCAGGATCGGCATTTTTTTTTCACCTTTCTCGCCCAAATTTCTAAATCCTTTTAAAATAACGGAAATCAGGGGCCCTTTAACTGAATCCCTTTTAAACCTTTTTATTTCATGGCTGTAACGTGTATTTTAGGGATTTTTTGCTTTTTTTTCAGATCGTTTCAATTTTTTTGGGGATTTTTTTCTCGCAATTGCTAAATCTTTTTAAATAACGGAAATACGCATTTAACACAATCGTTCATTTTGAAATGGCCAACGTGTATTTTAGGCATTTTTTTGGGGTTTTTTTCAGGTCGTGAATTTTTTTTTTCACTTTTTTTCTCACAATTGCTAAATCCTTTTAAATAACGGAAAACACGCATTTTAAATGTAATCCTTTCATATCAATGGGTAAAAGCGTAAATTTTGGCATTTTTGGCTTTTTTTTACGACGTTTTTTTTTTCCTTTTTTTTTTCCCAAATTTCTTTTTTTCCCCCATATAACGGAAATCAGCGCATTTTAAATGTAATCCTTTCATTATCAAATACCTAACGTGTAAATTTTTGGGATTTTTTGGTTTTTTCAGGATCGGCAATTTTTTTTGCACCTTTTTTCTCGCAATTGCTAAAACCTTTAAATAACGGAAATCATCGCATTTAATTGAATCCGTTTTCATTATAGAATGTCTAACCCTGTAATTTTTTGGGATTTTTTGGGTTTTTTTAGGATCGTGCACTTTTTTTGCACCTTTTTCTGCAATTGCTTTTTCCTTTAATATAACGGAAATCATCGCATTTAATTGTAACCTTTCATTTTTAAAAAACAGAATGGCCTACCCTGTATTTTTATGCTTTTTGGCTTTTTTTTCAAGATCGTGCTTTTTTTTCACCTTTTTTCCCGCAATTGCTAAACCTTTATTTTAAAGGATATCACGCCCTTTAACTTAAACCCTTTCATTTCAGAAAGGGTCTACGTGTATTTTAAACATTTTAAGCTTTTTTTTAAAGGGTAGGCATTTTTTTTGCCCTTTTTCCGGGGATTTTTCTTTCCTTAATATAACGGAAAACAGCGCATATCACTGTAATCCTTTCATTATCAGAATGGCTCTAACGGATTTTAGCATTTTTGTCTTTTTCAAGATCGTGCATTTTTTTTTTTTCACCTTTTTTCCCCATTGCTTTTTCCTTTTAAAATAACGGAAATCGCGCATTTAAAAATGTAATCCGTTTCATTTCAAATGGCTCTAACGGTATTTTAACATTTTTGGCTCTTTTCAGGGTCGTGCAATTTTTTTTTTTGCCAAACCTTTTTTTTCGCAATTGCTTTTTCCTTTAATATAACGAAATCAGCGCATTAACTGTAATCCGTTTTTTAATACCAGAAGGCTCAAAAGTTTTTCTAGGCATTTATGGCTTTTTTTTAGGATCGTGCATTTTTTTTTTCATCTTTTTTCTCGTATTTGCTAAATCCTTTAAATAATGGAAAAACAGTGCATTTAACTGTAAGCGTTCATTATTAAAATGGCTTTTTAAGGTGTATTTTAGGAATTTTTTGGCGTTTTTTTAGACGTGCATTTTTTTTTAACACCTTTTTTCTCGCAATTGGTTTTTTCTTAATATAACGAAACACGCAATTAAATGTAATCCGTTTCATTATCAGAATGGCCTAACTGTAATTTAGCATTTTTGGCTTTTCAGGGGTCGGGGGGAATTTTTTTTTTCACATTTTTTTTTCGCAAAATTTCAAATCCATTAATATAACGGAAAAATCAGCGTTTTAAAGAATCCGTTTCGTTAAACCCGAAGGCTCTAACGTATCTAGGGATTTTTTGGGTTTTTTTTTTTAGATCTGCTTTTTTTTTTTTCCACTTTTTTTCTCGGATTGCTTTTTTCTTTTAAAATAACGGAAATCAGCGCATTTAATGAAATCTTTTCATTATCAAATATCTCTAACTGTTTTTTTAGGGATTTTTAGCTTTTTTTTCAGGTCGTGCATTTGTTTTTTTGCACCTTTTTTCTCGCAAATGCTAAATCCTTTATAAAAAAATCAGTGCATTTAATTTTCAATCCGTTTCATTAAACAAAGGCTCTAACGTTATTTTAGGCATTGCCTTTTTATTAGGATCGTGCATTTTTTTTTTGCACCTTTTCTCGAAATTTCTTTTCCTTTAATAAAAAAGGAAATCAAAGCATTTAACTTAATCCTTTTTATTATCAAATGCTCAACGTGTAAATTTTTGGAAAATTTTTTGGGTTTTTTTTTAGATCGTCATTTTTTTTTTGCACCTTTTCTCTCGCAATTGCTAATCCTTTAATATAACGGAAATCAGCGCATTTAACCCTTTTAAACCTTTCATTATCAAAGGGGTTTTAACGGTGTTTAGGCAAATTTTTTTTTTTTTCAGGATCTTTCATTTTTTTCCACCTTTTTTTCCTTTGCAAGTTTTTTCCTTTAAATAACGGATATGAACGCAAAATTTTAAATTTAAACCGTTTCATTATCGAATGGCTCAACGTGTATTTTACATTTTTGTTTTTTTCAGATCGTCATTTTTTCTTTTGCACCTTTTTTCCCCCGCAATTGCTAAATCCTTTAATAAAAGGAAATCAGCGCATTTAACTGAATCCGTTTCATTATAAATGCTCAAAAGTGTAATTTTTGGAAATTATGGCTTTTTTCAGGATCGTGCATTTTTTTTTTTTGCACCTTTTTTCTCGAATTTCAAATCCTTTAATATAATGGAAATCAGCGTAAACTGTAAACCGTTTCATATCAGAATGGCTCAACGTTATTTTAGGCATTTTTGCCTTTTTTATTAGGATCCTGCATTTTTTTTTGCATTTTTTTTCCGCAAATTTCTTTTTCCCTTTTAAAATAAAGAAATCAACGCAAATTAAAAAGTAATCGTTACATTATCAGAATGGGTCTAACGTGATTTAGGCATTTTGGCTTTTTTTTTAGGGTCGTGCATTTTTTTTGCACCTTTTTTCCCCGCAATTTCTTTTTCCCTTTTAAAAAACGAATTCAAACGCATTTAACTGTAATTTCCCTTCATTATCAAATCCCTCAACTGTATTTTAGCATTTTTTTTTTTTTTTTCCCAAAATCGTGCATTTTTTTTTTGCACCTTTTTTTTTCGCAAATTGGGTTAAATCCTTTAATTAACGAAATCAGCGCAATACCCGTAATCTGTTTTTTTATCAGAATGCTCTAACGTGTATTTTTTGGCATTTTTTTTTTGGGTTTTTTTCAGGATCGTGCCTTTTTTTGTACTTTTTTTCTCGCAATTGCTTTTTTTTCCCTTTTTTATAACGGAAATCACGGGGGGGGGAAAATGGGGGGTCCATTCATTAAACCCGAATGCTCTAACGTGGATTTTAGGCATTTTTGTTTTTTTTTTCCCGGATCGTGCTTTCACCTCCGCAAATTTCTTTTTCCCTTTCCCTATAACGGGAAAACGCGCATTAACTGTAATCCGTTTTTATTAACAGAATGGCTCTAACGTTATTTTAGGCATTTTTGGCATTTTTTAGGTTTGTGCATTTTTTTTTTGCACCTATTTTCCTCGCAAAATTTCTTTTTTCCCCAATATAACGGAAAAACGCCCCATTTAACTGTAATCCGTTTCATTATCAGAAAAGGCTCTTTAAAGTTTTTTTAGCATTTGGCTATTTTTCAGGATAGTGCTTTTTTTTCACCTTTTTTCCCCCAATTGCTTTTCCTCAATTTTAACGGAAATCAGCGCCCTTTAACTGTTTCAGGAAAAGCAATTGGGCCAGAAAAAGGGCAAAAAAAAATGCCAGATCCTGAAAAAAAAGCCAAAAATGCCTAAAATACACTTAGAGCCATTCTGATAATAACGGGGTTTCAGTTTTAAAAGCGCTATTCCGTTTTATTAAGGGAAAAAGCAATTGCGAAAAATAGGTGCCAAAAAAATGCACGATCCTAAAAAATGCCAAAAATGCTAAAATACACGTTTGAGCCATTCTAAATGAAACGGATTACGTTTAAATGCCTGATTTTTCCCTTATATTAAAGGATTTTCAAATTTTTAGAAAAGTGCAAAAAAAAAATCATTTATCCTGAAAAAAACGCCAAAAATGCCTAAAAACACGTAACCATTCGAAAAGAAAGGATTACTTAATGCCTGATTCCGTTATATTAAGGATTTTGCATTGCGAGAAAAAAGGTGCAAAAATAAAATCCCCGACCAGAAAAAAAAAAACCAAAAATGCCCAAAATAAACGTTAAAGCTATTTTGATAATGAAAAGGATTCAGTTAATGGGGCTGAATTTTCCCCTATATTAAAAGATTTAGTAATACGAGAAAAAGGTGCAAAAAAAAAAATGCACGACCTGAAAAAAAGCCCCAAAATTTCCTAAAATACAC
>NW_028234412.1:40248654-40251154 GCF_977035675.1 Penaeus japonicus
TTTTTTTCTCTACATATTTTCTTTCTTGTGAGGTCATCAGTAGTATCTTTATATATTTATATACTGTAGTTAAAGATATTTGAACACAAACACAAATAATTTCTTTATTGTCTATGTTATTAACTGAATTAAACGTTATTGACCATGTGATTGAAAACATATATTGACTGACAAAAAAAATATTTATATTGATAAATACAATTTTTTTTATTCTGCAATTCTCTGAGATACGTATTCCCCGTCAAGGAGTACGTTAATGCATAAATATTTTTGCATTTAGATTTACAGTATTTGAAAAGAGCTAAACTATATTTCAATTAATCATCAATACGGTTTCATGTATTATTAAAGGGAATTATAAAATATTTTAAACTATTCGAAACCTGTATTAATGGTTCGAGTTATAGCCACATAAAATATTATTGAAAAAATAAAGCATGAATTCTATCCATGCTTGCTTTCTCTCTGTTCTTTATTTACCTTTTCCTCTCTCATTTTCCCTCCGTGTCTTCCATTATATGTTTGTACCCCCCGCCCCTTATCTTTCTCTGTCTCCATATTTTCTCTCTCTTTCTCCTTTCACTCTCTCTAAATCTATGCTCTCTCTTTCTACTTCTTTCTCTCTCTCTAAATCTATATTCTCTCTCTTTCTCCTCCTCTCTCTCTCTAAGTCTATGCTCTCTCTCTTTCTCCTCCTCTCTCTCTCTAAATCTATGCTCTCTCTCTCTCTATCTCCTTATTTCTCTCTCTCTCAATCTATGCTCTCTCTTTCTCCTTCTTTCTCTCTCTCTCTCTCTTTCTCCTTCTTTCTCTCTCTCTAAATCTATGCTCTCTCTTTCTCCTTTTTTTTTCTCTCACTCTTAATCTATGCTCTATCTTTCTCCTTCTTTTTTTTCTCTCACTCTCAATCTATGCTCTCTCTCTTTCTCCTATCTCTCTCAATCTATGCTCTCTCTCTTTCTCCTTCTCTCTTTCTTCCCCTCCACGTACTTTCTACCTCTATCTCTCTCTATATCAATTCCACCAACATAGAGTACCTTTAGGGTTAAGCTTCACTAACTCTAATAAACATTTTCATGAGAAGGAAACTTGTCAAAATCTTGTTTCAAACACGTTTTCTAAAATATAGTTTCAGTGTAGTCTTTCTTTCTTATTTTTCTATTTTCATTATTCTTTCGCCCTTTTCCTCTTTTTATTTTTGTCTCTATTTTTTTTTTCTCATTTTGTCTATTTAATTTTAGACTAAAATAGTTTGTTGTTGTTACTGTTAGCAAAATCACCATTTTACTATTATTCTTATTATTTTATTATAATCAATATTTTTACATTCATATTCTTTATCTCCAATATTACAACTGTCATTACCATCCTTATCATTATCCTTATCTTACACTTTGCTAGGTCTCTGGAGTACCATGGATTGGTGAAGTCGTCAGTCTTGATTTTATTATTATTATTATTTTTTAATGTCATCATTTAACACGTGTGTATATATATATATATATATATATATATATATATATATATATATATATATATATATATATATATATATTAGCTTTTATCTGTTTTATTTATCTTTTTATTATTATTATTATTATTATTATTATTATTATTATTTATGTCTCAAAAGTAATATGGACTGATAGAGGAGTCATTCTTTATATCATTTTTGTCATTTTATCATTTCTTTTTACCTTTCAACTTTATTACCAAATTTTCCGTACTTTTATTCATTTAATTTAAATCTAATCATTTTGGTTATCTGGCAAAAAAAGATATATGTGTATATATATATATATATATATATATATATATATATATATATATATGTATATATATATATATATATATATATGTACATATATATATATATATATATATATATATATATATATATATATATATATATATATATATATATACATAGACATAATATATATTATATATATATATATATAGTTATATATATATCTATATACAGAAATACATAGATATTTATATATATATATATATATATATCATTGTTTCTTGTTTCTGTTTATATGAAAATGTCAACTAATAGACAACTAGTTTTCTTTTTTTCTTTTGTTAAAATTGATGTAGTTTATTACTCTGATAGAGAAATTCGATTTAAAATTACGTTTGTTAAGTTAAGTTTGAATTTATAAAAAGAATAAAAGAATAAAAGAAAAAAACAAAAAACAAATATAGTTACTTCCGAGTATTTTCACTCTTATTGCGAACTGTATTTATGTTCGTATTTATTTTGAAATAGAATCAATAAAAATGAAATAAAATATGAATTAAAAAAGTAATGGGACGTGAGGAATGCTTTAAATGATCAGAATTATGAAAATAATTTCTTTCATTTTTCAAAACATTTACCAAATTGGCACATCTGAACCCGCTTACCATTTTCCATATAGAAAAAAATGAGAAAACAAACAAATAAACAAACAGAAAAAAACGAAAAATAGTAGAGAGAGAGAGAGAGTGA
>NW_028234412.1:40256154-40258654 GCF_977035675.1 Penaeus japonicus
ATGTTAATAGAAGCCCCCCCAAAAAAAAAAACAAAAAAAACAAAGATAAAAAATAAATAAATGAAAAATAATAAAAAATAAAGAAGAAAAATATAATATAAAGAATAACTCCTCTATCGATCCATATCATTCTCAAGACCCGGAAAAAAGAATAAATGAATAAAAGAAAAAAAAGCAACGTGCATAATTGTGATATCGTAGAAATCGTAGAAAGACAACAACAAAGCCTCTGGATTAGAAGTTAGTTGAAGTCGGTAAGTGGGTTCAGGTTAGTCCGATTGAATAGCTGGTTGCTTCTTCTTGTACGTTCTGTTTTCTGAATTATTATTATTACTATTATTATTATTTTTTTTTTTATTTAGCAATGAGTGATCATATAAATCAATATATATATACACAACAAGGATAAAAAAAGGCAATGATTCTATATATATAAAAAAAAGTATCATGAAAATATACCTTTAAGACGATGAAAATAGGAGCGATTATATGTTACGGTGAAAAAAAAAATTATATCTTTCATATTTATGATACGGTATAATGACAGCAATGTATATGAACACTTAAGGACACTTAAGGATTAATAATTTCCAAAAAATCTTTACTGAACAAACATTGATAACAGTAATACACACACACACACACAGAGAGAGACAGAGAGACAGACAGAGAGAAAGAGAGAGAGAGAGAGACAGACAGACAAAGAGAGAGACAGAGAAAGAGAGAGAGAAACACAAACATTAAAAAAAAAAAAAAAAAAAAAAAAAACATAATTACAATCCGAACACAATTCCTTCGGGTAATAATAATAATAGTGATAATATTAATGACTATAATAATAATAGTAATAAGAACAAGAACAAGGACGATACGATTATAGCAATAATAATGAAGGTGGTGATGATGATGAGTATAATAATGATAAAGGATAATGATAATGATAATTTCAAAATTAATCATATTAATAATGATGACAGCAATAATGAGAATAACAACTACAATTATGACGATGATAATAATAGTGATGATGATAAAGATAATATGATGATAGTAAAAATGATGGTAATGATACTCATAACAATAACCATAATGATGATAATGATAATGACAATGATAGAAAAAATAAAATAAAGATAATGATGATTGTAATGTAATGATAACAATAAAAATAACAATAATAATAATAATGATTATAATAATAGCAACAATAACGAAAATGATAATAGCAATAATGGTAATAACAATAATGATAATGATGATGATAATAATAATAATTTTTATCGATGATAATGAAGGTAATAGTGATACTAAGAATGATGATAATAACAAAGACAGTAATAATCATAATAATAACAATACTGACAAAAATAATCTTAAGAATGAAAATGAAGACAGTAATAATGACAATCATGTGTATGCATATGCAAGATCTTTCCCGTCATACAATCATATTCCTTTTTTTTTCGCACGCATCACGTGTCCAATAAATTGCATCTGTCTTTTCGTTATTTCACTTATAATTTCTCGTCTCGCTCCTGCTCTTCTCATGACTTCCTCATTTGATACTCTCTCAGTCCACGGAATTCTCATCATTCTTCTAAGGAACCACATTTCAAAGGCTTTTAATCAGAGTTTACGAAATGTATACTTTTCAATTTTAATCCTTAATAAAATACTAACAAAATTTATTTTATCAAATATCCTGTTGTTTGTAAATTTATGATAATTAAGATATCTTTTATTCTACTGATGACCTCTTGCTAAAAGATGATATACGTATAAAAGAACTACGAATGTAGATAGAGGTATTTTCCATTGCATTATACGTTAATAAAAAAAGGAATAAATAAATAAAAACGATAAGATGAAATAAAAATAAAATAAATAGGAGAAAAATATAAGAAGCGGTATAAATGATATAATTGATATAGAAAATAACTCCTCTGTCGATCCATATCGATCTTACGACCCGGAAAAAATGAAAAAAAACTTGTTATCAATATAATCAATGATATATAATATAAATATATATGTATAATATAAATGATATATAATATAAAAATAATAATCAATATAACAAGTGAAGTCTTTCCTCGGGATAAGTTAACAGGTGTTCGCACTTGCTCGTGTTTGGCGGTTCACGAGCGTCCTCTTCGGAGATAACGTCCCCCGCTCGAGGTCAAAGGTCACTCCGGTCGGCAACTGTCTTAGAAGGGCAGCAACAAAGCCTCTGGATTAGAAGTTAGTTGAAGCCAATAAGTGGGTTCAGGTTAGTCCGGTTTGTAAAATCCCCAAAATAATTCAAATATTCAGGTTACTGAAAATATTCCCCGGCGCTTCCGGTTTCGTTTTTATTATTTTTTTTACTCAAAATATTTGCTTTTAATCAGTTTCCTAAATATATACTTCTCTATTATAATCCTTAATAATATATTAGAAAAATATATTTAAGAAATTTTGATACGTAAGGAAAATTGTGATAATTAATATATGCTTTAAT
>NW_028234412.1:40263654-40266154 GCF_977035675.1 Penaeus japonicus
GAAAAAAAGGAATAAATAAATAAAAATGATAAGATGAAACAAAAATGAATTAAAAAGGAGAAAAATATAAGAAGCGGTATAAATGATAAAAGTGATATAGAAAATAACTCCTCTATCGATCCATATCGGTCTTACGACCCGGAAAAAAATAGATAAATGAAAAAAAACTTGTTATCAATATAATCAATGATATATAATATAAATGAATATATATATATAAATGTATATATAATATATATAAATATAAATATGTATATAATATATATAAATATAAATATGTATATAATATTTATAATTATAAATATATATATGATATAAATAATATATAATATAAAAATAATAATCAATACAACAAGTGAAGTCTTTCCTCGGGATAAGTTAACAGGTGTTCGCACTTGCTCGTGTTTGGCGGTTCACGAGCGTCCTCTTCGGAGATAACGTCCCCCGCTCGAGGTCAAAGGTCACTCCGGTCGGCAACTGTCTTAGAAGGGCAGCAACAAAGCCTCTGGATTAGAAGTTATTTAAAGCCAATAAGTGGGTTCAGGTTAGTCCGATTGAAAAGCTGGTTTGTAAAATGAAGAATAATTCGATTATTCGGATTAATGAAGCTTTATATTTTCCACTTTAAATCCTCAGTAAAGTATTAATAAGATTAAATTTATGAAAATCGATTATTTAGTAGTTATAGTGTGATAATGAATATATATTTTGGCTTACTGCTGACCTATTGCCAAAAGTGGATATAGGTATAAATAAACTACAAATGAAGATACACGTATTTTCCATTGCAAACTTAATTATAATAACTACTGCTTATTAATGTATAAGATTAATGATGTTCAATATAAACAATAACGTTTTACAGATAACCGCAATGCAAGAAAGATGTTAATAAAAGTAAATAAATAAGAATAAATGAATAAATAAGATAATATAAGATAAAAATAAAATGAAAAAGGAGAAAATATAAGAAACGGTATAAATTATAAAAATGATATAGAAAATAACTCCTCTATTGATTCATATCAGTCTTACGATCCGGAATTTTTTTTCTTTAAGAAATGAAAACACACACACACACAAAGAGAAAGCAACGTGAATAATTATGATAACATCAATAAAAGAAATGACAAAAACAGTTATAGCAATATTGATAAAAACGATGAAGATAAATGTAATGAATCCAATAATAATAATAATAATAATAATAATAATAATAATAATAAAAATGTTTTAAGGATAACAATGATAACAACATTGATAGGAACGAACAATAATACACAACAATATATCAGATTGATAATGTGTTGATAAAGGTAAATGACAATCAGTGAATTAATAAATAGATAGAAAGATAGAGAGAGAGAGAGCGAGAGAGAGAGAGAAAGACACACACAGAAAGAGAGAGGGAGCGAGAGACAGACAGAGAGAGAGAGAGAAAGCGAAAGGATAAGAAAAGAGAAAGAGATTAAAGGAATGAAAGTAAAAAGAGAGAAATAGATGTGTAAGAGAGAAAGTTCAGAGAGAAAAAGAGTGAGGAGAAAAAGAAGGGCTGCCAGGGATAAAGGGATGGGGGGGGGGGGTCAAAATATCCAGATGGAAGACACGGAGAGAGGAAGAGAGACAGGAAGAGGGAGATAAAGGGAAATTGAGAAGATGAAATGAAAGAAAAGGAGAGAAAGCAAGCAGGTTTCTTCTTCATGTTTTATTTATTTTTTTCACCAAATAATCTTTCATGTAATCTTAAGCCTAATCATTATTTATGATTACAAAATTATTTTTGTTGAACATAATCAATAATGATATATAAAAAACTATATAAATATCGAAAATGATTATATTTGCAATTATAAATTTCGAAATCACCTTTTATACGTTAAGAAATTAAAAGACTACTTTAAGTCGCATTATATTTCTTTGCATTTTACTAATGGTCACGATTTTATTTTATTTTTCCTTTTTTTTCTTTCTTTTTCTTTTTTTTTTTCTTTTTTTTAAGAAATATGACTGAAAAAGAATGAAATATACTGAGGAAGTATATTCGTCATAAACAGCTGTTTATGTCCCTTTGTCGAATATCAAATTTTCTCGCCAGATGATATAATAACTATATAGTAACATAATAAATAGAAGGATATGTTCATGAATAAGTGAAAATATATGGATGAGTGTGTCTGTGTGTGTGTGTGTGTGTGTGTGTGTGTATATATATATATATATATATATATATATATATATATATATATATATATATATATATATATATATATATACATCTCTTTCTCTCTCTCTATATATATATATATATATATATATATATATATATATATATATATATATATATATATATATATATATATACATATATATATATATGTATATATATGTATGTATATATATATATATATATATATATATATATATATATATATATATATATATATATTATATATATATATATATTATTTTATTTATTATATATATATATATATATATATAT
>NW_028234412.1:40272903-40275403 GCF_977035675.1 Penaeus japonicus
GAGATAAGTAGATAGATTGATAGGTAATAGATATATTATAATATTAATTTAGCTGCATATTACCAATAGACAAGTATCTCTCCACCTTCTATTTTCGTTCTGTTTCGTAAGTTCCGAAGACACTCTGCTCTTCTCCCAATTTCCGTAATCCCTTACGCCATGAAAGCTTCGCTTCTTTATATAGAGGAGACAAAAATATGTTCATTCAAGAATATCTGATATACCTTCTTTTTGCTCTTATACACTTGTACAATATATTATTATACCTAAATGTGTAGACTATGTATATGTATACAGTAACTAATATATACAATATAATATATACATATATCTATATATTTAATATATTAAATATATATATAAATATATATATATAATTATATATATATATGAGATATATATAGACATATTGCATATATATATATTATATATATATAATATTATATATAATATTAAATTATATTATATATAAAGTATATATATATACATAATTACATAATGTATATATATAATAATATATGTATATATATATACATATAACATATGTGTATAATATGTATGTATATATATATATATATATACTATATATAATTATATATCTAAAATATATCTCTCTCTCTCTCTCTCTCGCCACTCTCTCTCACTCTCCTCCAGCCTCCTCCTCTCCAAAACTCCTTCACTATGCCTTTTTTAAAAACTTCAAACATTCTTTTTCTTCTCCTCCCTTATCTTTCGCCGATAGTTTTTGACCAAATGAAGAGATATGAAAATCTCTTGGCGCACCACTTCTCGCAGTCTGTGTTTTTTAATTAGATTTAGTTCACAAGCGGGAGCGAGAAGGTTACGACAGTGATCATAGAACCGGTCCTTGCAGCTTTCTTTTTTTCGTGTTTTTCTTTTCTTTCTTTTTTTTACAAGCAACTGCGTGTTTGCTGTAAGTCTTTCTTTTTATCTTATTTTTATTTTTTGCTTTGTCATTTCGTTCTGCATGTTTTTCGCTATTATATCTCTTATCATTATTTTGTTCTGCGTTTGCCTTTCTTTATCATTCTGGTCCCGATATTGTTGGTTTTCCTTCAATATCTGCAATTTTCGATATTTTTTTCATGTTTGCGCGCTCGGGTTTTTGCTTTGTAAATGTTTTGTTTGTCAGTACGATTGCGTTTGATCGGGTGTCATTTGGGGTCTTTTTTTTTCTTCTTTCTTTTTCTTGCGTTATATCATGTATTCCTCTTTTTAGCTCTCTTTCTCTGTATTCCAAACGTCAATTTTTAAAAATATTTTATGCCGTTTTTTGTCTATGGTCTGTTTGTTAATGTTGATCGGTTTTATAACTACCATCTTCTTTTTCTTCCTCTTAAATAGCTTTTGAACAATATGCATATCTGCTAATTCGTTCCCCATATTTTGCTTTTCAATCTATAGTTTTAAACGCCGTATGTTTGTATGTCCACACATATACTTACACTTTATCATTAGTTTGTCAGGACCTGGCTTACTTCCGAAACATCCGACCATTTAATTTGTATAATGACAGGTCTCTCCTTCGTAATATATGACGAATCTACTGCTAAGCTACACATTGACTTGTCCTTTTGCTGTGCGTTGTGTTGTGTGGTGGGGTGTTTGTGTGTGTTGTGTGTCATGTGGGTGTGCGTTTCGGATGTCTACCAGACTGCGCTGATATTTGCGTGTGTTTTGTGTGTGTGTGTTGTGTGTGGTGCGTGTGTGTGTGTGTGTGTGTGTGCAGGTGTGTGTGCGTGTGTGTTGCCGAATTGTCTTACAAACAGACTGCGCTGATATTTGCATGTGGCACTTGCGTGACTTCTGCATATTGCCGGTAAAAACCATATGAAATTGCGTTATGTTTTTCGATCACAGGGAAATGCCATTTCCGTCTTCTTTCTATCTACCTCAGCCGTATTTTCGTCATATATTATATACGTTGGATATATAACTCTGATTGCTTTTGGAGGGAGTTGATGAATTTTTGTGTTGTCCCCCTGTTTTTTTGTCTTGTGTGCGTGTGTGGTGGGTGCATTTGTTTTGTGTGTGGTACTAGTGTATTAGATACGATTGTGGTGTTTTAAATTATATATATATATATATTTATCTATATATATATATATATAATACATATATATATGTATGTATCTTTTATTATAAGTATATGTGTGTGTGTTTGGGCGTGTGCTTGTGGTTTGTACGTGCCATATCTGTCCTTTGTACATGTATATATGGTTATCTAAGTTACCATGCACTATCACCAAGAAATACAACGTTGTTCTTATATTTAAACAAAATCCAATTTCCGGAACCCTTAATGATAAAGCAATTTCCCCTTTTCCATTCCATACTTCTTAAATCACAGTATCTCAGATATACGCCACGAACACATGTTTTTATTATCCAGTTGACCCCCCATGAAGTTTACTCTTTCTTGAACCCGATTTAAAACTGCCGTAATGAACACGTGCACGCTCTGGAATCGTTAGATCAG
>NW_028234412.1:40280403-40282903 GCF_977035675.1 Penaeus japonicus
CAATTGTCATAATGAACTTTATTAGTCGGGTAAATAATTGTTCCAAGAGATCTCATTCTTGGCAGAAGTAAGAGGAATAACCGCCACGGAAAGAAATGTTTGAAGAGGACTTATTCTTGGTACAAAGAGGAAAAGCTGTTCATTTGTTCATGTTCAGTTGTTCTTGGCAGTTCGTATCCTCGCTGGTAAGAAAATTGATGTTATTGTTGATTGAGACAGAATTGTAAAAAAAAAAGAATAAAATAATAATGATGATAATGATAACAGTAATGGAAGGAAGTCTTAATGCACCTATCGAAATGTAAATTGCATATCTTATATCGTGAAATTATTCATTTCTTTCACATTATTTTCATCGTCCTGGGACTCACAGAGAAATAGCAAGGCGATACTTAAGCTGAATCTTCGTATAAAGCGAAATGAAGCTCGTTTTCCGAGATATGACTCGAGTTGGGGTTCGAGGGCGAGAAACGAGACGGAGGCGAAGAGAAGAGCCACGAGACATGAGTCGTGAGATATGAGTTGTGAGTCACGAGTCGTAAGTTGTCTGGATTCATGGGTTACGAGTCTTTATCCACGAGTTATGAGTTCACCAGTTACGATCTCTGTGTTATGAGGTCGTAAGTCACGAATCGTGAGTTATAAGTCATGAATCATGAGTTATAAGTCACGAATCATGAGTTATACGTCACGAATCATGAGTTATAAGTCACGAATCATGAGCTATAAGTCACGAATCATGAGTTATAAGTCACGAATCATGAGTTATAAGTCACGAATCATGAGTTATTATAAGTCACGATTCATGAGTTATAAGTCACGAATCATGAGTTATAAGTCACGAATCATGAGTTATTATAAGTCACGATTCATGAGTTATAAGTCACGAATCATGAGTTATAAGTCACGAATCATGAGTTATTATGTCACGAATCATGAGTTATAAGTCACGAATCATGAGTTATAAGTCACGAATCATGAGTTATAAGTCACGAATCATGAGTTATAAGTCACGAATCATGAGTTATAAGTCACGAATCATGAGTTATAAGTCACGAATCATGAGTTATAAGTCACGAATCGTGAGTTATAAGTCACGAATCATGAGTTATAAGTCACGAATCATGAGTTATAAGTCACGATTCATGAGTTATAAGTCATGAATCATGAGTTATAAGTCACGAATCATGAGTTATTATAAGTCACGATTCATGAGTTATTATAAGTCACGATTCATGAGTTATACGTCACGAATCATGAGTTATAAGTCACGAATCATGAGTTATAAGTCACGAATCATGAGTTATTATAAGTCACGATTCATGAGTTATAAGTCACGAATCATGAGTTATAAGTCACGAATCATGAGTTATAAGTCACGATTCATGAGTTATAAGTCACGATTCATGAGTTATAAGTCACGAATCATGAGTTATTATAAGTCACGATTCATGAGTTATACGTCACGAATCATGAGTTATAAGTCACGAATCATGAGTTATAAGTCACGAATCATGAGTTATAAGTCACGAATCATGAGTTATTATAAGTCATGATTCATGAGTTATAAGTCACGATTCATGAGTTATACATCACGAATCATGAGTTATAAGTCACGAATCATGAGTTATTATAAGTCATGATTCATGAGTTATAAGTCACGAATCATGAGTTATTATAAGTCATGATTCATGAGTTATAAGTCACGAATCATGAGTTATTATAAGTCATGATTCATGAGTTATAAGTCACGAATCATGAGTTATTATAAGTCATGATTCATGAGTTATAAGTCACGAATCATGAGTTATTATAAGTCATGATTCATGAGTTATAAGTCACGATTCATGAGTTATAAGTCACGAATCATGAGTTATAAGTCACGAATCATGAGTTATAAGTCACGAATCATGAGTTATTATAAGTCACGAATCATGAGTTATTATAAGTCACGAATCATGAGTTATAAGTCACGAATCATGAGTTATTATAAGTCACGAATCATGAGTTATTATAAGTCACGAATCATGAGTTATAAGTCACGAATCATGAGTTATAAGTCACGATTCATGAGTTATAAGTCACGAATCATGAGTTATAAGTCACGAATCATGAGTTATTATAAGTCACGAATCATGAGTTATAAGTCACGAATCATGAGTTATAAGTCACGATTCATGAGTTATAAGTCACGAATCATGAGTTATAAGTCACGAATCATGAGTTATAAGTCACGAATCATGAGTTATTATAAGTCACGAATCATGAGTTATTATAAGTCACGAATCATGAGTTATAAGTCACGAATCATGAGTTATTATAAGTCACGAATCATGAGTTATTATAAGTCACGAATCATGAGTTATTATAAGTCACGAATCATGAGTTATTATAAGTCACGAATCATGAGTTATTATAAGTCACGAATCATGAGTTATTATAAGTCACGAATCATGAGTTATAAGTCACGAATCATGAGTTATTATAAGTCACGAATCAT
>NW_028234412.1:40297903-40304598 GCF_977035675.1 Penaeus japonicus
CGAGAGAGAAAACAAGAACGAGAACGAGAATGATGAGAGACGAGAGGAGCGAGAGGGAAAACAAGAACGAGAACGAGAGTGATGAGAGACGAGAGGAGCGAGAGGGAAAACAAGAACGAGAACGAGAGTGATGAGAGACGAGAGGAGCGAGAGGGAAAACAAGAACGAGAACGAGAGTGATGAGAGACGAGAGGAGCGAGAGGGAAAACAAGAACGAGAACGAGAGTGATGAGAGACGAGAGGAGCGAGAGGGAAAACGAGAACGAGAACGAGAGTGATGAGAGACGAGAGGAGCGAGAGGGAAAACGAGAACGAGAGTGATAAGAGACGAGAGGAGCGAGAGGGAAAACGAGAACGAGAACGAAAGTGATGAGAGACGAGAGGAGCGAGAGGGAAAACGAGAACGAGAGTGATGAGAGAGGAGAGGAGCGAGAGGGAAAACGAGAACGAGAACGAGAGTGATGAGAGACGAGAGGAGCGAGAGGGAAAACGAGAACGAGAGTGATGAGAGAGGAGAGGAGCGAGAGGGAAAACGAGAACGAGAACGAAAGTGATGAGAGACGAGAGGAGCGAGAGGGAAAACGAGAACGAGAACGAGAGTGATGAGAGACGAGAGGAGCGAGAGGGAAAACGAGAACGAGAGTGATGAGAGACGAGAGGAGCGAGAGGGAAAACGAGAACGAGAACGAGAGTGATGAGAGACGAGAGGAGCGAGAGGGAAAACGAGAACGAGAACGAGAGTGATGAGAGACGAGAGGAGCGAGAGGGAAAACGAGAACGAGAGTGATGAGAGACGAGAGGAGCGAGAGGGAAAACGAGAACGAGAGTGATGAGAGACGAGAGGAGCGAGAGGGAAAACGAGAACGAGAACGAAAGTGATGAGAGACGAGAGGAGCGAGAGGGAAAACGAGAGACGAGAACGAGAGGAGAGAGAGAACGAGTGATGGAGACGAGAGGAGAGAGGAAACGAGAACGAGAGGGATGAGAGACGAGAGGAGCGAGAGGGAAAACGAGAACGAGAGTGATGAGAGACGAGAGGAGCGAGAGGGAAAACGAGAACGAGAACGAGAGTGATGAGAGACGAGAGGAGCGAGAGGGAAAACAAGAACGAGAACGAGAGTGATGAGAGACGAGAGGAGCGAGAGGGAAAACAAGAACGAGAACGAGAGTGAGAGAGAGGAGAGCGAGAGGGAAACAAGAACGAGAACGAGAGTGATGAGAGACGAGAGGAGCGAGAGGAAAACCAAGAACGAGAACAAAGGCGATGAGAGACGAGAGGAGCGAGAGGGAAAACAAGAACGAGAAAGAGAGTGATGAGAGACGAGAGTAGATAGAGCGGAAACAAGAACGAGAAAGAGAGTGATGAGAGACGAGAGGAGCGAGAGGGAAAACAAGAACGAGAACGAGAGTGATGAGAGACGAGAGGAGCGAGAGGGAAAACGAGAACGAGAGTGATGAGAGACGAGAGGAGCGAGAGGGAAAACAAGAACGAGAACGAGAGTGATGAGAGACGAGAGGAGCGAGAGGGAAAACGAGAACGAGAGAGATGAGAGACGAGTGGGGCGGTAGAGAAATCGAGAACGAGAGCGAGAGTGAGCAGAGGCGAGAGGGGCGAGAGAGAAAACAAGAACGAGAACGAAGTGATGAGAGACGAGAGGAGCGAGAGGGAAAACGAGAACGAGAGTGATGAGAGACGAGAGGAGCGAGAGGGAAAACGAGAACGAGAACGAGAGTGATGAGAGACGAGAGGAGCGAGAGGGAAAACAAGAACGAGAACGAGAGTGATGAGAGACGAGAGGAGCGAGAGGGAAAACAAGAACGAGAACGAGAGTGATGAGAGACGAGAGGAGCGAGAGAGAAAACAAGAACGAGAACGAGAGTGATGAGAGACGAGAGGAGCGAGAGGGAAAACAAGAACGAGAACGAGAGTGATGAGAGACGAGAGGAGCGAGAGGGAAAACAAGAACGAGAACGAGAGTGATGAGAGACGAGAGGAGCGAGAGGGAAAACAAGAACGAGAACGAGAGTGATGAGAGACGAGAGGAGCGAGAGGGAAAACAAGAACGAGAACGAGAGTGATGAGAGACGAGAGGAGCGAGAGGGAAAACAAGAACGAGAGTGATGAGAGACGAGAGGAGCGAGAGGGAAAACAAGAACGAGAACGAGAGTGATGAGAGACGAGAGGAGCGAGAGAGAAAACAAGAACGAGAACGAGAGTGATGAGAGACGAGAGGAGCGAGAGGGAAAACAAGAACGAGAACGAGAGTGATGAGAGACGAGAAGAGCGAGAGGGAAAACAAGAACGAGAGTGATGAGAGACGAGAGGAGCGAGAGGGAAAACAAGAACGAGAACGAGAGTGATGAGAGACGAGAGGAGCGAGAGGGAAAACAAGAACGAGAACGAGAGTGATGAGAGACGAGAGGAGCGAGAGGGAAAACAAGAACGAGAACGGTGATGGAGACGAGAGAGCGAGAGGAACAGAACGAGAGAGATGAGGACGAGAGGGAGAGGAAACAGAACGAGAACGAGATGATGAGAGACGAGAGGAGCGAGAGGGAAAACAAGAACGAGAACGAGAGTGATGAGAGACGAGAAGAGCGAGAGGGAAAACAAGAACGAGAGCGAGGAGGGGCAGAGGGAGCGAGAGGGAGAAGAAGAACGAGAACGAGAGGGAAGAAGAGAGTGAGAGAGAGAGAGAGAGGGAAAACAAGAACGAGAATGAGAAAGAAGA
This sequence comes from Penaeus japonicus, assembly GCF_977035675.1. Lineage (NCBI taxonomy): Eukaryota > Metazoa > Arthropoda > Malacostraca > Decapoda > Penaeidae > Penaeus > Penaeus japonicus. The sequence goes on from NW_028234412.1 coordinate 40,300,636, forward strand.
CGGAGGACAAGAGGGAAAACAAGAACGAGAACGAGAGTGATGAGAGACGAGAGGAGCGAGAGGGAAAACAAGAACGAGAACGAGAGTGATGAGAGACGAGAGGAGCGAGAGGGAAAACAAGAACGAGAACGAGAGTGATGAGAGACGAGAGGAGCGAGAGGGAAAACAAGAACGAGAGCGAGGAGAGACGAGAAGGGAAGAAGGGAAAAGGAGAACGAGAACGAGAGGGAGAGGAGAGAGAAGAGAGAGTGAGAGAGAGAGAAAGAGAACGAGAACGAGAGTGAGAGAGGAGAGAGGAAGAGCAGAGAGAACGAGAGGGGAGAGACGAGAGGAGAAGAGAAACAGCAAGAACGAAAGCGAGAGACGAGAGGAGAAGAGAGACAGCAAGAACGAGGCTGAGAGAGGGAGGAGAAGAGAGAGAGCAAGAAGAGGAGAGAGACGAGAGGAGAAGAGAGAAGCAAGAACGAGACGAGAGACGAGAGAGAAGAGAGAAGCAAGAACGAAAGCGAGAGACGAGAGGAGAAGAGAGACAGCAAGAACGAAAGCGAGAGACGAGAGGTCGAGAGAGACAGCAAGAACGAGAGCGAGAGACGAGAGGAGGACGAGAGAGAAGGAAACGAAGAGCGAGAGACGAGAGGAGAGAGAGACAGCAAGAACGAAGCGAGAGACGAGAGAGAAGAGAGACAGCAAGAACGAAAGCGAGAGACGAGAGGAGAAGAGGACAGCAAGAACGAAAGCGAGAGAGAGCGGAGGGAGAGACACAAGAACGAGAGCGAGAGGAGAGAGAGAAGAGAGAAGAAGAGAGCGAGAGACGAGAGGAGAAGAGAGACAGCAAGAGCGAGAGACGAGAGGAGTCGAGAGACCGCACGAACGAAAGCGAGAGACGAGGGGGGAAGAGAGATGGCATGATCGAGTTGGAGAGACGAGAGGAGCAGAGAGACAGCAAGATCGAAAGCGAGAGACGAGAGGAGAAGAGAGACAGCAAGAACGAAAGCGAGAGACGAGAGAGAGAAGAGAGACAGCAAGAACGAGAGAGAGAGAGAGAGAGAGAGAGAGGAGAGACGAGAGGAGACGAGAGCGAGAGCGAGAGAGAGGAGAGAGACAGCAAGAACGAAAGCGAGAGACGAGAGGAGAAGAGAGACAGCAAGAACGAAGCGAGAGACGAGAGGAGAGAGAGAAGCAGAAGAACGAGAGACGAGAGAGAGACAGCAAGAACGAAAGCGAGAGACGAGAGGAGAAGGACAGCAAGAACGAGCGAGAGACGAGAGGAGAAGAGAAACAGCAAGAAGGAAAGAGAAGGAGACGAGAGGAAAAGAGACACAGAGAGGGAGAGAGGAGAGGAGAAGAGAGACAGCAAGAGCGAGAGACGAGAGGAGAAGAGAGACAGCAAGAACGAAAGCGAGAGACGAGAGGAGAAGAGAGAGAAGAACGAAGCGAGAGAGAGAGGAGAAGAGGACAGCAAGAACGAAAGAGAGACGAGAGGAGAAGAGAGACAGCAAGAACGAAAGCGAGAGACGAGAGAGAAGAGAGACAGCAAGAACGAAGCGAGAGAGGAGAGGAGGAGAGAAACAAGAAAAGCGAGAGACGAGAGGAGAAGAGAGACAGCAAGAACGAAAGTGCGAGACGAGAGGAGGAGCGAGACAGCCAGAACGAAGGTGAGAGACGAGAGGAGAAGAGAGACAGCAAGGACGAGAGGAGAAGAGAGGCAGCAAGCACGAAAGCGAGAGACGAGAGCAGAAGAGAGACAGAAGAAGAAAGAGAGACGAGAGGAGAGAGAGACAGCAAGAACGAAGCGAGAGAGGAGAAGAGACGAGAAGAGAGAGAGAGGAGAAGAGACGAGAAGAGAAGAGAGGAAGAAGAGAAAGAGAGAGGAGAGAGAGGAGAGAGGAGAAGAGAGACAGCAAGAACGAAGAGAGACGAGAGGAGAGAAGAGAGGAGAGAAGAGGAGAGAGAGAGAGAGAGAAGAGAGAGAGAAGAGAGAGACGAGAGGAGAAGAGACAGCAAGAACGAAAGGAGAGAGAGAGGGAGAAGAGAAGCAAGAACGAAGGGAGAGACGAGAGGAGAAGAGAGACAGCAAGACGAAGCGAGAGACGAGAGGAGGAGAGAGACAGCAAGAGCGAAAGGGAGAGCCGAGAGGAGGAGAGGGACAGCGAGAACGAAAGCGAGAGACGGGAGGAGGAGAAGGAAGAAGACAGCGAGAGACGAGAGAAGAGAGACTGCAAGAATCGAGAGAGAGAGGAGAAGAGAGACAGCAAGAACGAGAGGGTGAGAGAGAAGAAGAGAGACAGCAAGAACGAAGGCGAGAGACGAGAGGAGAAGAGAGACAGCAAGAGCGAGAGAGAGAGACGAGAGAAGAGAGACAGAGAAGAAAGGGAGAGAGAGAGAGGAGAGAGAGAGCAAGAAGAGAGGAGAAGAGAGAAAGAGGAGGAGAGGAGAGAGAGACGAGAGAAGAGAGAGAAGAACGAAAACGAGAGACGAGAGGAGAAGAGAGAGACAGCAAGAACGAAGGTGAGAGACGAGAGGAGAAGAGAGACAGCAAGAACGAAAGCGAGAGACGAGAGGAGAAGAGAGACAGCAAGAACGAAAGCGAGAGACGAGAGGAGAAGAGAGACAGCAAGAACGAAGGTGAGAGACGAGAGGAGAAGAGAGACAGCAAGAACGAAAGCGAGAGACGAGAGGAGAAGAGAGACAGCAAGAACGAAAGCGAGAGAGAAAAGAGAAAGAGAGACAGCAAGAGCGAGAGACGAGAGGAGAAGAGAGACAGCAAGAACGAAAGCGAGAGACGAGAGGAGAAGAGAGACAGCAAGAACGAAAGCGAGAGACGAGAGGAGAAGAGAGACAGCAAGAACGAAAGCGAGAGACGAGAGGAGAAGAGAGACAGCAAGAACGAAAGCGAGAGACGAGAGGAGAAGAGAGACAGCAAGAACGAAAGCGAGAGACGAGAGGAGAAGAGAGACAGCAAGAACGAAAGCGAGAGACGAGAGGAGAAGAGAGACAGCAAGAACGAAAGCGAGAGACGAGAGGAGAAGAGAGACAGCAAGAACGAAAGCGAGAGACGAGAGGAGAAGAGAGACAGCAAGAACGAGAGCGAGAGACGAGAGGAGAAGAGAGACAGCAAGAACGAAAGCGAGAGACGAGAGGAGAAGAGAGACAGCAAGAACGAGAGCGAGAGACGAGAGGAGAAGAGAGACAGCAAGAACGAAAGCGAGAGACGAGAGGAGAAGAGAGACAGCAAGAACGAAAGCGAGAGACGAGAGGAGAAGAGAGACAGCAAGAACGAAAGCGAGAGACGAGAGGAGAAGAGAGACAGCAAGAGCGAGAGACGAGAGGAGAAGAGAAACAGCAAGAACGAAGGTGAGAGACGAGAGGAGAAGAGAGACAGCAAGAACGAAAGCGAGAGACGAGAGGAGAAGAGAGACAGCAAGAACGAAAGCGAGAGACGAGAGGAGAAGAGAGACAGCAAGAACGAAGGTGAGAGACGAGAGGAGAGAGACAGCAAGAACGAAAGCGAGAGACGAGAGGAGAAGAGAGACAGCAAGAGCGAGAGACGAGAGGAGAAGAGAGACAGCAAGAACGAAAGCGAGAGACGAGAGGAGAAGAGAGACAGCAAGAACGAAAGCGAGAGACGAGAGGAGAAGAGAGACAGCAAGAACGAAAGCGAGAGACGAGAGGAGAAGAGAGACAGCAAGAACGAAGGCGAGAGACGAGAGGAGAAGAGAGACAGCAAGAACGAAAGCGAGAGACGAGAGGAGAAGAGAGACAGCAAGAACGAAAGCGAGAGACGAGAGGAGAAGAGAGACAGCAAGAACGAAGGTGAGAGACGAGAGGAGAAGAGAGACAGCAAGAACGAAAGCGAGAGAAGAGAGGCAGCAAGAACGAGAGAAGAAGAGAGACAGCAAGAACGAAAGCGAGAGACGAGAGGAGAAGAGAGACAGCAAGAACGAAAGCGAGAGACGAGAGAGA
>NW_028234412.1:40304698-40307198 GCF_977035675.1 Penaeus japonicus
TATATATATATATTATATTATTTATAATTTTAAATTTAGTAGATAAGAGATAAATAGATAGATGCAGAAAGACAAAGAAAAGAAAAAAAAGAGCAGGCAGAGAGAAAAACAGAATAAGAGTGAGACGAGAAAGAAAAAGGGAGCATGTGAGAGAAGAGAGAGGAAGACAAAAAAGAAACAGTACAGTACTTCAAGCCTGTCTCCCGCGTTTTCTCCCAAAGCGATGGAGTAAACAAGTCACAAGAGCCGTCTACACGTGCCTGCAGTTGCGTGTTGCCATATGGTACCTCCTTCGATGAGTTTATCCCTTCTCAAGAGAATGCTTGCAGAAAAAAAAACACAAAACACGTTCAGACGAGAGGTTTTACACGAACAAGTCAGAGTACTACACCTGTTTGTTTTGCTTGCTTTGTTCTATATTTATTCCATTTACTAAGAGAGAGAGAAAATAAGAAAAGAAATAAAGGTGGATATCCGGTTGAAATATTTTCCTTGGGAGGATAAAGAGATTGTAGAAAGGTAACAGTTTTGTACTTTTTTCAATCACGATTTGTGCTAATACTTCAAATGTATACTCATGTGTATTTTCTAACCCGTGCTTCCGGAATCATTGCGTAAATATAATATAAGTTTAAAACCCACACAAAACGCCTTCTGTCCCTAGATCAATAAGATAATATGAATATGACTCTAAGTGAACGTTAGAGACTTTGACAGAAATTAGAGAACAACTTGCAATGGATCCGTCCCTACGTCCGGTATACGGAAATTTCCCTTCAAGATTTCGTAAAGTCTCCCTGATTCTCGTAAAGTCCTCGCCATACCTCGTAAATTTTCCGCCATGTCTTCGGAAAAGTTTAGCTTACATTTCGTAAATCTCGGTTATGATGTGCTCTCACCGAAAAATTGCCGCTATACTTTCCTATAACGGGTTTCCATAAAAAATATATATAACAAAACTGATCCAAAATGTTCGGCATTGGTAATAGCATGAAACACGTTTACTCAATTTTGATTTTTTTTCTTCTTCTTCTTCTTTTTTTTCAGTCTTTTTTTCTCCTCGGTTTTTGTTGTTTCTTCTTCTTTGATTTTTCTTTCTTTCTTTTAAACTTTTTTTTCCATTGACTTCTTATTTGCTTATTTTATATTAATTATTATTATTATTTATTCTTATCAACTATTTAATTATTATTATTATCATAGTTTATCCTTATTACTAATCATCATCGCACTCAGCAATCATCATCAAAATCATCTTCATCTTCATCATCATTGTACACCATCATCATTATCATCATCATTATCATCATCATCATATCACATCATCATCATCATCATCATTACCAACCACCAGAATCAAACATCACTCATCAATTATTATTAATTATTACTACATCCTGATAATTAATATCGTTTATTATCATCATTATTATTGCTATTATGATCATCATAATTTATCGTTAATATTGTTAGCATTGTCCTGGTTCATATTATCACCATTTATTGTTATCATCATCAGATCACAGTTATTATCCATTAATATGATTGCTATCAATATTATTATTATCATTATATATTATTGTTATTATTGTTCATGTTTATTACCATCATAGTATCATATTATCATCACATTATCATTAATTATCAGCACATTATCATTACATATCATTATCAATATCAATTTTTTATCATATGATAATATCATCATCATGTAATTTGTTAATTATTTACCATGGTTAACATCACAATAACTATTACCAGCCATCAAATGTAATTAATCATCATAATTATCCCTTATCCATTATTATCATAATCATCATCATTATCAAGATGAAGATATTTATCACCGTTCCTCTATCCCTCCTTGCTCTCTCTTCTCTCTCTTCATTCTCTCTCTATTTATCTATCTATCTATTTCGCTCTCTCATCGCTCTCACTCGCTCCTCTCTATCTCTCTCAGCTCGTCTCTTTCGTTTCTCTCATCTCTCTCCCTCTCTTTCCTCTTCTCTCTCCCTCTCTCTCTTTCTCTCTTCTTTCTTCTCCCATTCCTCTTCTCTCTCTCCTCTCTCTCTTTTTCTCTATCTCTCTCTCTCTCTCTCATCGCGCTCTCCTTCGCTCTCTCTCCCACTCGCTCTCCTCGCTCTCTCTCTCGCTCCTCTCTCTCTCTCTCTCTCTCTTCCTCCCTCGCTCTCTCTCTCGTTGTCTCCATCTCTCCTCTTCTCTCTCTCCCGCTCCTTATCTCTCTCTTCTCTTCTCTCTCTCTTCTTCATTGTGTCTGGCCTTGAGAATCGTGGCGAGTATATACCCACCTGCCTTGACGACCCAGGTGGGCGTGTTTCTTTTCTCGTAAAATAGAGTTTTCTTTGCACTCCACTTTTTACACGATGTATTTCAATTTTTACAGCTGTATACTATGATACTGTGTACTTTGCTTCCTGTGTGCTTCTCTCTCTGTCTCTCTCAGTCTATGTTTCTGTCTCTCTCATCTCTCTCTCTCTCT
>NW_028234412.1:40309698-40317198 GCF_977035675.1 Penaeus japonicus
ATATATGGGGGGTATATATATATATTATATATACTAAATATTTATGCATATTATATTTTTTAATATATATATATTATATATAGTATACATAGTATATTATTTACACACATATAGTTGTATATGGGATTATAAATATATATATATATAATATATATTATTATAATATTTTTATATATATATATATATATTTAATATATTTATACCGTATATATATATACGAATATATACTATGAGATATATTATATATATATATATATTATATATGTATGGATATAATATTTATTATATATATATATATATATATATATGTATATATTATCTATATATATATATATCTAAACATATATATATATATATATATATATAGATATATATAATATATATATATATATATACATATATATCGATATATACATATATATATATAGATATTGATATACATAGACACACACACACACACACACACACACATCATACACACACACACACACACAGAGGGGGGATGCTCTCACACACACATCTACTACACAACTCTTATAAATATATAGGATATATGTATATATATATATTCATATATAGATATATATATATATAATATATATATATATATAAATATACATATATATATAATATATATATATATATACGCATATACGTATATATATAACATATATTTACATATATATTTACATATATATACATACTATTTATATATAATATAATATACATATTTTTATATATATATATATATATATATATATATATATATAATACATTAAATAGTATATATATGTATATATATATATCTATATATATATATATATGATATAGTATATATATATATATATTAATATATATATACTGTATATACACAAGGTATACACTCACGAAACACACACTACATACATATAATCGTATATAGAAGTATATTGAGATGAAATATACATATACATACATACACATATATAAATATATATATAAATATGATATATATATATATATATATATATATATTAATATATATATATATATATATATATATATATATCTCATATATGTATATATATGTATATATATATATATAATATATAATATATGACATATAATATATTTTACAATATATATATTTACATATATATATTATTATACATATTTATATATATAATATACATTATATACAATATATATGTATATATAAATATATATATATAATTTATATTAGGTATATATATATAATATATATATCATATATATATATATATATAGGAGTGATATATAATTCTATATATATAATATCAGAGACCAGATATATATCTATTATATATATATATTATATAATATATGTATATATATATATATACATTATACTGTATATACATATGTGAATACACAAACACACACATACATACATATATACATATATATAATGTATATATATATATATAATATATATATTGATATAATATATATATATAATATATATAAATCAAACTCTTATGAGATATGTTTGTGATGTGTGTAGTGCGGTACGTATATGATATCTATAAACCTATATCTATATAAGATATCACTCACTATAGATATATATCAACTCTTTATATATATCTCATATGATATAACATATCATATATAACACACAGTATATATATAAACAAATATACTATATAAGTAGATATATAATATCTAGTGATGTCATGTGTGTGTGTGTGTGTGTGCCTAGAGATTGGACACCAACTGTCTCTCTCTCTTGAGAAACCCTATCTTAAAGAAACATCACTCATAATTTAGAAAAGGAATATTGCGACCTATAAACGTATTGTCCTCTTTTATTAACACAAATCGTCCAAATACCATATAAGTTTTTACATTTTCTTCTTCTTTTTATGGTCTTTTTTTTCGAAATTATACTCATTATATATACGATTCCTTCAATCTCAGATAAGGGACTAAGATCTGTCCACAAAAACTTGAGACGAATATGCAGATGAAGAGTGCAATAAGAAAGTTTCCCGTAATGCAAATGAACCCCCCCTAAAAAAAAACCCTTTCTTTTGATAATGTGAATACGGTTAGGGTCTCTTATTATTGCCTTTTTCGCTTTGAAATAGGATGGTTTCATGCAAATGATTATTGCATGTTGAGCTCTGATGTTTTATTATTTTCATGTGTAATCATAACACATTTAGAATATTTTTGGGATGCACTGTTTATTCGCCAAATGAAAGTGAGAGGTGAATTGTTGTGGATATTCATATGCTAAGCTCTTGTTGCGTATAATGCATATGTTTTGGATTAAAATGGAGCATGTTGCAAATTTTTGATGGAAATCCTTTAATATTTTGAATACGGTCTGCCTTATAAACCAAAATTTGGATATATGAGTTTAACACCATGAAATAAAGCTAATAGTGATGGTTCATTTTTTTTTTTTTCTCTCTCTCTCTCTCTTTCTTCCACTTCTCTCTCTCTCTCTCTCTCTCTCTCTCTCACGCACTTACTCTCACTCTCTCTCTCTCTCTCTCTCTCTCTCTCTCTCTCTCTATTCTTCTTCTCGACTCTCTTGTTCTTCTATCTTCTTATCTCTCTCATTTACTCTCACTTTCTTTCTCTCTCTTCCCCCCTCCCCCCCACTCTCTCTCTCTCTCCATTCTCTCCTCTCTCACTATCTCTTTCTCACACATTTTACATGTCCGAGATTTTCCCGAGCCATGCCTTCGCAATGAGATCCGGCATCAATCTATTCCAGGTTTGATCAAACAAACGTTTGCTGTTTAGGCGTCACAAGAATGCAGATTGGTCTGTAATCAACAACCCCCGCGTAAGGGGAATTAGAATTGCACATTTGACGTTTTGCATCTTGAACTGACAACCGAGAGAAGAATGCATAGCCATTGCACAGCAAATTTTAGGTCCGTACTGTGTGAGTTAGTATTTATACAACAAACGATAACAAACACACACAAACAACCACATGTAAATGGCCTGGGGGGGTTTAATAACAATTCCTACCTACATAAACACACTATAAAACAATTTACATGTGTATAGTAAAGATATATATTATACCGTACATGCGAAGGATAATTGTTAGAGAGAGAAATACGCGGTAAACAGATAAAGGCGACTGATGGAAAACAAAGAAGACGCCGGGAAGGGAAGAGGTAGAAGAGAGAGAAAAAAAAAAAAAAAAAAAAAAAAAAAAAAAGACAAAATTTTACACGAGCTTCCTTCCCGCGGGATCTTCCTAGCTTTTGGCGATTCCGTTTCTCTGAACAATTGCATTCGGTATTCCCTCTTTTGCCCGTGCTTTGTTTCGGCCGGATTCGGGATACGGGATTCGGGATCCGGAATTCGGAATCCGGAATTCGGAATCCGGAATTTCGGGATTTATTTGCAGAAGGATTCTTTTTTTCTTCTTCTTCTTCTTTTTCTTTTTTTTCTGATATAAAACGCAGGACTTATGTCACTGTCTCAGCATGGGAAGTTGGTTGGAATTGAGTGGAATTATTTCTGTTGGGATGAGGATGGTGATGAGGGTGATAATGGTGATGATGATGGTGATGGTGATGGTGATGGTGATGGTGATGGTGAGGGTGAGGATGAGGGTGAGGATGAGGGAGAGGGAGAGGGAGCGAGGAGGAATGAGCGGAGAGGGTGAGTAGGAGGGATGAGGTCGAGCAGGGACTGGAGGGGGGGTCGGGCGCGGGGCGGTGTGGGAGGACGGGATGAAGGGTGAGGGACCGAAAGGGAGAGTGAACAGGGAGATTGGGAGACGGGAAGGAGGGAGAGAGGAGTGGGAGATGGTGTAGAGGAGTATGATGGGCGGATGAGGGAGTAAGGGAAGGAAGGGAGAGGTAGAGGGAGAGGGGGGGAGAGGGGAAGGTGGGAAGAGGGAGCGGAGGGAGTAGGTGAGGGAGATAGGTGGTAGATAGGGGTGATTGTGGGTGATGCGTTGGGTGACTATGGATGTGATGAAGGATGAATTATATATGATGTGGTGATGGTAGATTGGTGAAGTATATGGAGGGGGGGTATGATGTGATATGGATTGATCTACATATTGATAGTAATAAGTGATGAATGAATATTGATTTAAATATTTTATATAATGGATTCGGATGATGATTAATTTACTATCACACTTCAAAATACCTCTCCGTTGAAGACTTCGTGAGAAATGGAGGTGATCATAAATCTTACCATTTGACGTCTAGTTCACTAATCGGGGTTGTTGTCTTCATTTTCCGTTTTCAATAGGAAAATTCTCAAGATCAAAGCAATAAAAATTAATTTCGTAGAGCACTCAACCGCTTTCTTTTCTTCAACAATAAGCAATGAAAAAATAATGGGAAGAAAAATAACATAGGCATTGAGCCAGTTCACTCGTATTTTACCACTAATATAGCAAATGTAATTCATTGTTAAGAGAACATATACTGGCAGTGGGAAATTGAGATACTCTTAAAACCGGGGGATCATAGAAGGCAGACTGGAGAGCCTTTGCTTTGTTAGATTACTCCGCCAATATCGTGCAAACATTTTTCTCCCCCCTTGGCAAAGCTCGAAATGGTCGTTTTTAGGGAAATTAATATGTAGATGTCATTAAGCTGACAAACAGATATAAAACAAACTGTTTTCTTAAGATTTATGAGGAACCCGAACAGAGTTTGATCATTTATTGATCCATAACACTTATATTCCTCTTTTCTTATTTCATGCTGGTTAACCCTCATTGAAATCTCATATCTCCATTAAACAGATGATTAAACAACGATATTTAAAAGGTAAAAAAAAAAAAAAAAAAAAAATAATTAATGCCTGTTAATTCCTCATTCAACCGACTCTCGCCGCGCGCAATCTTAGAAACAGGAATATCCGTTAAATAAGAAGGACACAAGTTAGAAATCTCGCTCTCGTTCACATCTCGGAGGGCTGGATGCTGTTCCTGTTCAATGAGCCATCTTTAAAGCTAGGTTATCTTGTAAGTGCAATATGTCCGAGATCTTTGTCGTTTATGGAAGTAATGTGCAGTGATTTTGTACTCTTCTGGTCGTTATTTCTTATTTTCGTATGATAATGTATTGTTGTAACTGCGGGTTTTGTAATTCCATGTATCATATAGAACGTGTATTTTGGGGAAAGAGAGAATATAAAGAATGACTGTGGATACTATAAGCAGGTGAGATTTAGGTGTCGGTCGCGATTTCAAAATGTCCTGATATTTTTCAGGTTGCAAACGTAGAAAAAACAGTAAATTGTCCAAGGAAAGAGATCGGTGGCTGTTGTAGCAATGCCTCAATTATTTAGTTGCCCTGAGGTACACTTTATGAGTTTATTACACTCCATGTTATTAAGCTTTGGCATATGCGCCTTTTTGCGTTACATGTTTTTGTTAAATAGTAATGTTTGCGAGCTTATTAGCCCTAGTCAGTCCCGTTTTTTAATGTATTTGGGGGAATAATCCCTATAGACGTCATCCCCTTCAAGGTAACTCTCAGGAGACGTAGGTTTCCTTCCATAGACTAATCCTAGACATTCCTCCCTCTCAGGCCAGCTCATCCTTAGAGAAAGACAATCAGTAGATCTTGGAAGAACACACGCAATGATACCCAGGGCCGCCTCTAAGGTTACCTCGCCCCAAGATTAAGCCACGAGATTGATAGCCGCCGTTCATCCACTTTGGCCTCTTTCGCAGTCACGATGCCCGCCGTCTCCTAAGGGCAGAGTGCATCCAATCGAACCGAAAAAGTGGAGAGGGTCTGAAGGGCGCAAGATCGGGTCTTTAAAAGTGGATGCGGCTCAGATCGCAGTGACGGTCCACTGACTATCCCTATTTTGTTTATAAGAGAAGGGTTTTGTCAAAGACATTTTGGGCTTCCGTATCGAACTGTGACTAGATTATGTCACAGTCTTTCGTGAAGTTGTTGATAGAGGGATGTGATGTAGCTTTTCTTTGTTTTCCTAATTCATAAGGAATTCGAGCAATCTCACTTGATTGGTCACCAAAAAGTTGTGCCCGTCGCCACGTTGAGTAAACTAAAATACTTTTGTTTTGATTTTTGGAGTATGCCCATATATGCTCAGGTTTTCATAAACATTAAATACATATATGTGTGGGTATATATATTAATATATCTATTTGCATCTATATAACTCTCTCTCTCTCTCTCTCTCTCTCTCTCTCCCATCTCTCATCAACTCTCTCTCTCTCTCATCAGTCCTACTTCCATCTAATCTCGAGACTCATCCTCAACTCTCCTCTCTCTCTCCTCTCCTCTCTCTCCTCCGCAAGCTCTTCTCTCCTCCCACTCTCTCTCTCTCTCTGTCTCTGTCTCTGTCTCTGTCTCTGTCTCTGTCTCTATCTCTCTCTCTCTGTACCTGTCTGTTTCTATCTATATTTATGCACACACACACACACACACACACAAACACACACACACATATATATTTATGTATTATTATGTGTGTGTGTGTGTGTTTTTTTTTTATTTTATTTTATTATTATTATTTTTTTTTTTTCTTTCTATCTATGACTGAGAAAGATGATATCAGAGCGGGCAAAAGAAAATAAAGATAGAAGCCTTTGGAAATCAAGTGGTGGAGTGTAAGTACGCACGTAGACTACCCGGGACAGAGTGAGGCCGTTGTAGGGGAACACAAAACCAAAAGAAGTAAGCATTACCCAGAGTCCCGAAAGTGAAAAATGAAAGTTTTGTCATTACAATCTAGGAGGAAAGAAGATGAGGCATTACAAAGACGAGGCTATGTGGCCAGCTGCAACTAATAAGAAGGTCGTTTCTGGGGCGCTTCGGCAATATGTCCTCGACGCCTTCGTGTCTACTATCGTCAGGGGAGGAGACCAATGGATTTTCAGTGTTCCATCTCCTACAGGCATTGCCAACAACGGAGGAACTGAAACGGAGGCGTCCACTCTCAGGGAGTGGGCCTGAGCAAGGGCCCTCCTGAGAGACTACGCTGAGAGTAGATAATGTGAAGGACTTGTGATTGAATACTGTGTTGTGTTTGTTTTTATAGTTTTCAGCCGGGCCTATGAAAAGAAAAAAAAATATAGCATATGTGGAAGAACAACCCCGTCTCTTTGTGTAACATCCAATGAGTGATGTGTCCCCCCGCTATATGTATAAAATATATAAAATATATATATATATATATATATATATAAAATATATATACATATATATTCATATATATATATATACATATATTATATATATATATATATATATATATATATATATAAGTATATATATGTATTCATAAATATAATATATATATAATATATATATATATATATATACATATATTATATATTACATATATATATATATATATATATTTATATATATATAATGTATATATATATATATATAATATATATATTGAAAAATGAACTTAATATTGAAAACAATGACAATCCTACCTTTATTTCTCATAATAAATCACAGCTATGACGATATTGATAACAAATATAGATATCTA
>NW_028234412.1:40322198-40327378 GCF_977035675.1 Penaeus japonicus
ACTGTACTTGCATGATGAATTACCTTTATGAAATGAGTATATTCATACACATATATGTATGTGACTAAACAAAAGCAGATAAAGCGTCCTCTGTTCAAGTATCTAATGAGTAAATCACTAAACTTTTGTCAAAAGGCTTAAAAGAATACGTGTTTTATTATTATTATTATTATTTTTAACAGTTTAGTTTTGTCTTTTGCTTTCTATCACTCTTGAGATGAAAGATAGTGAATCTGCTATTTAGGTGTCATAAGAATTCAGATTGGTCTGGGAGGGTGGTTCTTAAACATGACCCCCCCCCCTTTTTTGCTTCCAGAAGACCCGCACCCGCACCCCCACCCCCACCCACCCCACCCCCTCTTTTTTGTGTTCATATGATTTTTTTTTCTTTTTCCTTGTATTTATATCCTTGCACTGTTAGGAAAACAAGGGTGTTTGCTTGTATCACAACGAGTGAAAGCAATAATACAGGCAAGAGTCATTAAATAAACATTTCATTCAAAGGGAGCGAAAAATATTTTAAAATCGGCAAATAAGCAAAATGAACTTGCAATTCCAAGAACTAAATAATCCGACCCGGAGGTAATAGGCAAGCCGAGATCGAGGTCGAGAGATGTGAAAGATGGATAAAGAACAAGAAATGAAAACGTGACATATGATATTCGGAAATACTCATGAGACTGAAATGAACATGCCACAAATCTAGTAAATTACTGATTCCATGATATGCAGTTTCATAAACTAAATCTAAAAATTATAGACACATGGCGTGTGACTGATAGACATATACTGTATATTGTATGTATGTAAAGTCAGATTCTAGTTTTTGGAATAATTTCATAATTCTTAATAAACAATGATATTGAACAGATTACTTCACACACCCCTGTGGGCGCCCCCTAATTTGGGAACCACTGGATTCACATTACGGATTGAGCTTCGGCTAGACATGGAAGCAATTTGAAAAAATTGACTCTGAATTGCACTATGGAGAATTGAAGGCACAGGATTATCCATACATAAGGATAATGCGATGAATACGCATTTGTGTTGTTCATAGACACGTTAATACGTGAGTTAAACATTGAGAAAAGATCCGCACTTTGTACGAAATTAGGTACCTATGGATTCCTTAGACCCAAGCAAACGAGAGAGAAATGCTTACCCTAGTGTGTGTGCTACTTTTTATGGGTCGGTCTTTATATAGAATAAATATACACCTCTCTCTCTCTCTCTCTCTCTCATATATAAAGAATATATATAATATATAATATATAAATCTGTGTATATATCTATTAATAAATATATATATATATTAATATCTATATATAAATACATATATATGTATATATATAATATAATAAAGATAAATAGATAAATTAATGTACCAAAATACTAATCTCAGGATTTATCATATCGTATTGAAAATTCTCATCTATAGCCACAAACATTAAGATGAATTAAATACGAAATATCAGGATAATGTGTTTTTTTTTTTTGTAGATAATTCACAACATTAAAAATAATCATGAATATTAATTACTAATGTGTACGGTGTTGTGATGATATATATTTTATATATAATATATATATAAATAATATATATATATATGTATATATATATATATATATATATATAT
Source organism: Penaeus japonicus (assembly GCF_977035675.1). Lineage (NCBI taxonomy): Eukaryota > Metazoa > Arthropoda > Malacostraca > Decapoda > Penaeidae > Penaeus > Penaeus japonicus. Next base: position 40,323,839 of record NW_028234412.1, read on the forward strand.
ATATATATATATATATATATGTAATTAAGTATATGTACAATAATAATGCATAGCATGTCATTTCTATCTTTTTTCTATCTTTGTCTTCATTCAAGCTGTTGCAGTAATAAACTAGTGTTGATGTTGACGTTGTGATACTTACCGAACGATTAAATGCCAGATATAAAACTTCTTGTATAATGTCCATCTTATATCTTTTTGGTGACCATAGATAGATGAAGAAGAAAATATGCTGATCCATTTTAAGCTAAGAAACAAGAGTAAATTTTCATGGATTTTTATCATTTTAAGAAAGTGTGCTATATAAAAAATTGACACAATGAGTAGGCAAAATCTTGCCAATCTTCAACATAAAGTATGGATATTCACCGACATGAATATAAACAAGTTTAAATATTTATTTGCATTTTAGTTAGTCTTGTTTCTTTGTCTTCTAACCTAAGTCACCATCTTGTGTTTTTTGTTCACTAAACACAAAAGCGTGCGTGTGTTCTGTGCTGTGTTGTGTATGTATGTATGTAATATATATATATATTATATATACTATATATATATATATATAATATAAGATATAGATATAGATATATATATATATATACATATTTATATTATATATATACTTATATAATACATATAACCATTATATATATAGATATATATATAAAAAATAATATAAAAATTAAATATATATATATATGTATATATGTATATATGTATGTCCGAATATAAGTGTAAACTCAAGCTGCCACCATGTGTACAGTATTTTAATGAGAGACTTATACTTACTTACTGATTCTATGAGTTTCCGTATCGCCGTCACCACTCACAGGTTTATTGTTATGAGGAACCCCCGAGGAAAACCTCTAACAGTTATGAACGAAAAAATAAAGTAATGATAGTATGTTTTTTAGGTTTATAGAAAGGTCGCATGAGTCTGGCTGGGTTCTCCATATGGTGTTTTCATAACAAAAAGAATAATGATTCCCCTCTTTTCCCCTTGATCGTTTATTATTGAAGCAAAGCACACTCAAAGAAATTAATGATATAAAGAATGGGCTAATCTTAGGAATTCAATTTCACTCCTTGTTAATCAAAATCATGAAGTAATTATTGACCGCATGATGTTAATTTTCTTTCCCTCCTTGATTAGCAGTTTCCTCGCAAAATTAAATCCACTGCAAAATTTACTCTGATCTGCATATTTACTCTTGTATCAAATTTAAGAACCTTGAGGTGTCACATAGTGTGTTAACTTGATCGCCGGTCGTCGTGACGGATACACAAACAAACAACACAATAAAGACGGTTGGCCTTTGCTCGTTCTTTTTTATGTAGTTTCTTTCCAATTTTTCTCATTATATTTTCTTGCTAACTCATTTTTATTTAACCGGATGTTATTCTATCACCGCGAGCTGTCGTCTTCAATTTTAACGAGTCACACGATTCTAAATAATTCCAATTAACCACAAAATAGAGAACGTTTGATAATAATTTGGCCATGACTCTTCTCACTTTCCTTCTTATTATCTAAGAAACTGTTTCTGAAACCTTCATTCGATATCTTTAAGTTAAATGTATGTCTGGATATTTATTCTTTCGCTACCAAAAGGTTGGTCAATAGTGACAGACAGACCTCGACTCTGAATACTTTTAATGTGTCGATCAAACAAACAAACAAACAAAAAAATGGAGAAAAAAAAAGAAGACGACAACGAAAGAGACGAAGCAAGAAGAAGAAGAGAGAACAGGTAGAAGACGAAGTAAAGAGAAGAAGAAGAACGAAGAAGAAGAAGACTGAGAAGACTCAGAAGAAGAAGCAGAAGAAGAAGACGAAGAAGAAAAAACCGTTTTGGAAGCAAGGGCAATTTGACCCAGTGGAATATCTCGTATTCAGAAGACGTCCTCTCCACTTGAGGCACCCAAGGAGTGAAAAGACATGGGCGAGAATATCTAGTGTGAACCCCCCACTTTTCCCCCCCTTTACCCTCTCCTTTGGCTAAGCTTATCCGACTAGAGCGAATTTGAATTTTTAGTAATTCATTTTTCGAACTGAATAACCGAATTCACTTGAAGTGGTTAATTTAAAACTATGTTTTGGTGTATTCAAATGTGATTTCTCTCAATTGCATATTTTCGTCCATGAGACTCTCGTAAGGGGGTATTTTTTTGTTTTTATTTCGGGGCTATTTTCAGTGATCGCTGGTATGGTACATTTATACCTTTTTTGATAAATTGTTGACAGCCATAATAGATCCAGGCACACACACAACACAGACAACTAACAACACACACACACCATAATATATAAAGTAGATATAGGCGTATATAGATATACATAAATATTAATATATATATATATAATATATACATTAATATATATATTATATACACATATAACATATAATATACCTCAATGCAACAAAAGTACACCACATCACACACAACACACACACACACACACACACACAGCACACACACCCATATATATATATATATATCTATATATATATATATCATATATATATAAATATATATATATATATAAATATATAATATAAATATATATACTATATATACATATATATGATAATATATATATACTATATATATATATATAATAATATATAATATATATATAATACATATATGTATGTATGTATATACCGTAATACATATATATAATATATATATATAAATTATATATCAACACTATATATATATAATATAAATATATATAATATATATAATATATGTAATGTATCAGTATATTACGTATACATATATATATATATAATACTATATAGATATATATATAATATATATATATATAATAATATACGTAATATATATATATATATATATATACTATACTATATATATATATTACATAATATAGATATATATATATCATCATATATATATATAATATATATACATATACCCAACTCCCATACTTAATGTATATTATACGTATAAAAACTATAATATATATAACTAATATATATATAAATATACGAATCTATATATATATATATATATATCCAATAGGATATAGATATGATAATACGTATTATATACATATATATGTATATGTTATTATATATATATATATACATAAATAATATAGTTATATATATATATATATATAATATATATAAATATATACGTATATATATACATAAATATGTATATGTATATATAATATATATATATATATATATATATTATATTATATATGTATATATATATACATAATATGTATAAATATAACTGCAGATATATAAATAATAGAATATATATATAATATAAATAATATAATATATATATATATATATACATATATATACGTATATATATACAACATATATGAATAAGTATATATAAATATATATATATATATATATATATAATATATATATATATATTATAAAGTATATAATTATATATCCTATACATAACACATATATTTATTTTTATATACATCATATATAATGTATTTATATATAATATATATATATATATATAATAGTATATATATCT
>NW_028234412.1:40327478-40337923 GCF_977035675.1 Penaeus japonicus
ACACACATATATATATATATTATATATTATATCATCTATATATTATATTATTATATATTTATATATATATATGTACATATATGTATATATATATATAGATATATTATATTATTTATATTATTAATATATATATTTATATATATGCCATATTTATATGATTTATAATGTATTATATTTGAATATTATTATATATATATATATATATTATATATATATATATATTATTATATATATAAGTATGTGTGTGTGTGAGTGTGTGTGTGTGTGTGTGTGTGTTTGTTTATATATATATATATTATCTTATTATATAATATATATATATATATTTTATCTTATATTATATCTCATATAAATATGTTATATATAAAATTTTATATATATCTATATATATATTATATATATATATATATATTTATATAAATGTTTATAATAATTTTTTTTATTTTTTTATATTGTATATATATATTATTTCTATATCATATATATATATATATAAATATATAATATATATATTTATATATATATATGTATATATTTATTATTATATATATTATATATTATATAATATTATTTATATATATTATATTATTATATATATATATATATTATATATATAATATTTATTATATATATATATTTTTATATTATATATATTTATATTTATGTATATATATGCATATATTATAAAATTATATGTATATTATTAATATATTTAAAATATTATATTTTTATATTTATATATATATATATAGTGATAATATTATATGGGGTGTGGGTTGTTTTGTGTGGGGCAAAAGATAAAAAAGTAATAAAAAGACTAAAGATGTGCGGAATGAAAGTAAAAAAAAATGAAGAGAGGCAAGAGAAAGAGGAGAGTGAGAGAGAGAGAGAGAGGGAGGAGAGAGAGGTGAGAGAGAGGGAGTGAAGAGAGAGAGAGAGAGATGAAGAGAGGGAAGAGAGAATGGATTGAGAACCACGAGGAGAGGGGGAGGGAGAGAGAGAGGAGAGAGAAGGAGAGCGAGAGAGGAGAGAGAGTGTGAGAGAGAGAGAGAGAGAGACGGCGTAGGTAGAGGTTTAGTGGTAAATTTATTCGCAAATGTTATATTAGCCCCTCATATCCCATGCCCAACCCGTTCTGAAAGTGTGCGTTTTCACAAAAGCCCCTCTCGCATTCCCGGCTTCTCTTTTCGCTATGGGCCCACATCACCCTCTCTAATCCTCCTTGTGGTTATATTGATTTCGCGCTCTCTTCGTCGGTCGAGGAGGAGAGAGAGGGAGGAGGAGAGAGTGAGAGAGAGGGAGAGAGGAGAGAAGAGGAGAAGAGTGAGGATGAGAGAGAGAGAGAGAGGAGAGGAGGGGAGAGAGAGTGGAGAGGAGAGAGGGGGGGGGGGGGAGAAGGGGGAAGGGAGGTGAGGAGAGATGAGAGGGTGGAGGAGGAGAGGAGGAGAGGAGGAGGAGGGAGAGAGAGAAAAAGGGGGAGAGAGTATGTGTGAGAGAAAGAATGTGTGTGGTGAGAGAGAGAGAGAGAGAGAGAGAGAGAGAGAGAGAGAGAGAGAGAGAGAGAGAGAGAGAGAGAGAGGGGGGAGAGAGAAGGGGAGAAGGGAGTTGAGAGAGATGAAGAGGGTGGAGGAGAGAGAGAAAAAGGGAGAGTAGGTGTGAGAGAAAGAAAGTGAGTGAGTGAGTGAGTGAGTGAGTGTGTGTGTGTGTGTGAGAGAGAGAGAGAGAGAGAGAGAGAGAGAGAGAGAGAGAGAGAGAGAGAGAGAGAGGGGGGAGAGAGAGAGAGGAGAGCAGATTGGGGGAGATGAGAGGCGGAGGAGAGGAGAGAGAGAGGAAAGGGAGAGGGGAGAGGAGGAGGAGAGGAGTGAGTGGAGGAGTAAAAGAGAGAGAAGGGGGTAGTTAAGGAGTGAGAGAAAGAGAGATGGGGTTCGGGGGAGGAGAGGGATATGGAGAGGCTGAGTGAGAGAGAGAAGTGAGAGAGATGAGGAGGAGAAGGGGGGAAGAGGAGGAGAGAGGAGAGGAGAGAGAGAGAGAGAGGATGAGAGAGAGAGAGGGGAGGGGGGAGAGAGGAGGAGATAGAGAGATAAGATTTAAAAGGATACAGCGAAAAGCTCGAGGAGGTGAGCGAAAAGGAACAAAGGAAAAAAACCTATGATTTATGGATGGAGCCACTCATGCCTGCTTCTTTGTGTTGTATCAAACAAGCGGCGTGGAATTTGGCAAGTTAAGAGGGCAGGAACTTCCCGGGTTTCATTTATCTATATGATTGGTTAATTTTTTTTTTTTTTTTATTTTATCTTTATTTTTTTTTTCTTTTTTAGTATTTATTTATTTATTATTGTTATTAATTTATTTTTATATGTTATTATTGTTATTTTATATTATTATTATTTTTTTTTTTATTATTCTTATTATTATTATTATTTTTTTTTTTTTTTTATTATTATTTTTTTTTTATTATTACTATAATTGTTATCAGTATTATTATTATTATTATCATTATTATTTCAATCATCATTTCCTGGGCTGTTTGATCTTATTAATGAGTGGAATGTTTGCTTTTCAATTTTTCGAGAAAAAAATAATTAGGGATATAAAGTTTTGTATACAACTAATATAATATAATAAAAATAAAATTCAAATATAAATAATGATTAAGAATCATAATCAATAATCCTAAAATAATAATGTAATAATTATAATAATATAATATAATAATAATAATATATAATTATGATATAATAATAGATGATGATAATAAACGATATAAAAAGTTTGGGTTCATAGTTTCTAAAACTGAGAACTTATTTCTTTTTTGCTTAGGGACATGGTAATGACAGAAAAAGTATAACCAACGTTAGAGGACGCCAGTAATGGAGGAGAAGAAATATATGTTAGGGATAACGTGTATATTGGTGTTTTCATGTTATGTTGTGTATAAAAAATGAATGTTTTTATGTTTATATGTAAGTATTATAATGTCAGGTATGCATATTTTGTTGGTACCAGAGCAAAGATTTTAAAAAGGTAATATGATGGGTACTCTTATTAGATGGTAAATGGAAAATGATACGAAAATTGATGAAAAAATAAGGAAATCGGAATGGTGTGGTAGATGGACAATAATGAATATATATATTATATATATATGCATATATATATAATATATATATATATATATTTTTATTATCTATTAAATTATTACACAAACAAAAACAAACAAAAAACACAACACACATAACACAACACAAAAAACACTCCCCACAAAAATATAGATATATATAATATACTTATAGAGGAGAGAGAGAGAGAGGGAGAGAGAGAGGAGAGAGAGGAGATGGAGGAGAGAGGAGAGGGAAGGAGGGCGAGAGAGAGTGAGAGAGGTGCATATAGTAGTAGATAAAGGTGAAAAAGAGAATTCGAAAATAAAACACATAAATGAGTTGATATGGGCAAGGAGAGACAGACATTTACATTGAAGCAAAAGATGAGATGAAAACTGCAACAAGATGTGAATCTTGAAATAGACAATTCATTAAAATGATGGCTGGTTCATTGATGCCAAATGTCTGAAAGTGTATAAATGAGGATGTGGTTTCCACAAGAAGAAGTGTTAATTGGACGTTTCGAATTATCATCATTGAAATATAAGTATTTCTGATGACGGGTAACCGAAACGTGCTATATTTGTCTTTGCATTGTAAAATATTTCAGTCCCATTTATACGTTTTCTAAGTGAAATGCTGTGTCACTTCGAAATGTTACGAAAAACGGCTACATTTTCTCGAGCGAACTTGGGTGGGAAAAAATCTCGTATAGGAAATTATTCTACCGTTGTTTGAAGGAATAATGACATGACAGCTTACTGACCGGTTCCGCAGCAGCTACGAAATTTAATTGAAGTAAGGAATAAGGTAATGTTCTAAGCAACTCTCGCTCGAAAAATCACTGTTTGCTTTACTTGGACTAGACTGCCCCTGCCCAGACTACTAAATATTACTTAAACATGTAGTACAGCACTTGTCAAACAACTTAAAGTTGACTATGCATGAAACGTTCAGCATTATAGGTATCACAATAGAGTCCCAAATTAGGCTTCTGTCAGCGGAGTGTATATAGGAGAACTATTCGCTTGGTGTAAGAGTAATCGGAAGTTGCATGTGTACTTTGAGTTTTTGTGGGAAAGGCGATGTCAACAGCAAGGTGGGGGGGGGCAGCGCAGGGATAGAGGATGGCGTAAAATATAACGAAAAGTAATTTGTCTATATTGCATATGTATACTATAAGTAAATATGCATATACGTTTTAATTATAGTTATTATGTAAATTATATATTTATATATTATATATAATATATATATATATATTTAGATTTATATATATATATGTATGTAAAATATTATCCATTATATATATATGTTTATATATATATATAATTAATATAATATATTTTATATTATTTATATATGTAAATATATTTATTTGTAAATATATGTATATAATATATATTTTATTAATATATATTATATATATATTTTATTATATATATATATATATATATTATAATTGTATATATTATATTATATACTATTATATATATATTATTTATATCTATATATATATATATTTATTATATCTGTGGTTTCTTGTATTAATATATATATATATATATTAATATATATATATAAAAATATATATATTATATTATATATAAAGCAAATAAATAAAACAAACACACAAACACAAACACAAAAAACCAAACCACAACACACATGTATTATTAGATATATATTATATATATATTATAAATTTATATATATTATATATTATTAGATATTATATGTATATATATATATATATATATATATATATATATATATAGTATATATACATATTTTATATATTATATTATATATTTATATATATTATATATATATATTATATAGATATATACATTATATATATATTATATTTATATATATATATATATAATATATGTATGTATATAAATATAATTAATTAATAAATATATATATATTATTAGTATATTTATATATATTTTAATTATGTATGTATAATGTGTATGAATATTATAATATATAATATATAAATATTACTAATATATATATTTTACATATATATATATTATATATATATAATATATATACATTATATACATATATCTATTATTCTATATTTAATATATTCTATATGTATATATATTATTTATTATATCTTATATATATATATATTTACTTTTATACTATATTAATATTATATTTATATATATATTATATATATCGGATAGATAGATAGGATAGTGATAGATAGATAGTATATTTATAAATAACAAACAAACAAATTATATACATTATATATATATATTTTATATATATATATATTATATAATATATAAACAAAACACCAAACAACAACACACAAAAACACAACAACATTATATTATATATATAATAAATTATATTTTTATATATATTATATTATCATTATATATATATGTTATATTTATATATATATATTTTATATATATATATATATATTTATATATTCATTATATTGTTTCTAAGATATATTTATTTATTTAATTTATTTATTTTTTATATATATATATATATATATATTTATATATGTATATATATATTTATATATATTATATATATATATATATATGTATATATATATTATATTATATATATAATATATAGATATTTATGTATCTACAATTATATAATTATATATTTTAATTATTTATATCTGTCTTTATATATATATATTATATATATACTATATATCTATATATATACTGTATGTATCTAAAATTATATATTGTAATATTTATATAGATTTTTTTTTTTATTTTATATTATTTATAAGATATCTATATATATATATATGTATGTATGTACGTATGTTATATAATATTATACTTATATATATATTATATATATATTATATATATACATATATACCCGCACCATATAACATAGACACCAAACATAAAATACACTTTAACATTTCTCATATTGGTAATACTTCTAGGCTTTTTGTAGTAAGGGTTAACATTCCGGACATAAAATATGCGCGAATGAAGTAAATAGGAAACGGTTTTTTTTATCACTCGCATATTGTAATAAATACCGTTAGCAACGGGCTTTTATATTACAGTTTCCTTGTAACACTATGACAACATACAATCATGAATTTATATCTTGAACCTGGCACATGTGATATCTTATTTAACATATGATACTCATTCATATTTTTTCTTAGGAAAGAGAGCGAAAGGAGAGAGGAGAGAAGAGAGATAGATGAGAGAGAGAGAGAGAGGAGGAGAGGAGAGGAGAGAGAGAGAGAGAGAGGAGAAGAGAGAGAGAGAGAGAGAGAAGCAGAGAGGGGTGGAGAGAGAGGGAGAGGGAAAGAGAGAGAAGAAAGAGAAAGGAATGACAAAGAAAAAAAGCGGAGACAGAAGTAGCCAGTGGCTAAACTAGGGGGAGAAACAGACAGTCGTACAGAGTACAAAACAATCAAAAATAAATTAATAACCCGAAATTGAAAAATAAAATTAAGACAAGTCACACCTCTGAACCATTCCTAATTATCATGGATCTCATCTTCTTCGTTTAACAAAAAAAAATATACAAATCACTTATAACACTTCACATCACAAATCATACAACAAAATATCATAATACAACAGAAATCATAATTAAAATAAAAAAAAGAAAAAAAAAAAATTATAATCTTTACTTCTCGTGTTTATTTTATACTAACTTCTCTCTCTCGCTTTTATTTTACTATTATCTTTTCACCCTAACTTACTCGTATTTTCTTTCACTTTCCTCTCTCTCTTCTTTTCTCTCTCGCTTTTCTTTTCGTACTCGTTCTTTTTTTCTCTTTTCCTTCTCTCTTTCTCTTTCTTTCATCTCACTCTTTGCTTCTTTCTCAACTCTCCATTGTTGCATTGGTATATATATCCACTATATAAAAAGAATGCTCATTTTATTCATATTATATAATATTCTATTATCAATATTTTTATCATCAACATCTTATATCATCTCGATACTATTTATTTGATGGTACGCCATTAAATTACTAATATTCATTCTTTGTCATCATTTATCTTAAATATTCAATTATATTACGGAAAGAACGTCTTTTCTATTGTTTTGTTTTTATTTACTTTATCCGATAAATTCTTGGAAATTTTCATGGATTATTTCGAGCTTGAGGGATAATGTTGCATTTGCAACCGCTTCTTCTTAACTGTCTTTACATTGATTATTTACCGTAATTGATTTTAAATAGCGTTGTTGTGTTGATTGTTGTAAGGATATATGATTGAATCAATAATGAATAGACTGAAGGGATATCTAAAAGGCAACCACACCCGAACCAAAACAAAACACAAAAAACAAACCCAAAAAAAAGTTTTGTCTAATCTGAAATTACGAGCAGTTGTGGAAAAAGACAAGAGGATTTTCATGGGGGAGCGAAACACAACCACAAAAAACAAAACCATAAAAAACAGCGAATTAAATACACAAAGTAAGAAAGTACCCAAGAAAGAAAGGGAAATAACCACGAACATAACTTTTTAAACAAGTCAGTGGCATGGGAGTAGAAACATTACATTATAAACGCAACCCGGACTGTGCTAGTTGATAATATATTAGTTCAGCAAGCGTGACCGTTTTTCACGCGTCCGAAATGTCTGACTCGTCGATTTTAAATCCATGAGTTTCTGTGGCTTTGGAGAGACGTATGCTTAGGCCGTCAGTCTATCGGTCGCAGGGGCGAAAGCATGTGGGTCTTTCTTTCATGTACAGACCGTATATAAGATATATAAGTAAAAGTATGTATTTATTAATATTTCTTTCTAATAATATATATTCTATCTTATATAATAAATATATCTATTATATATTTATATATGATCTATATATATATATATATAAATATTATAATATATTTATATATATATATTATATTTGTGTGTTTAGTGTGTGTGGTGTGTGTGTGTGTGTGTTGTGTGTGTGTGTGTGTGTATTTATATAATATATATTATATATATATTCTATATATATATATATTTATATATATAATATATATATATATATATATTCTTGACACCGCTTTAGCGATAACCTCATTTGAAATGCCCCCGATCCAAAGAAGTATTCATTGTAATCCTTTATTTCAAAACCTCAATATTTGTCTCCATAGTCAGCAACAGGTTTAAGTGGGTTAAGAAAGGAATTCGTAATGGATTTTAAGATCACTAGTACATTCCAGTTTGTCTAATATCTTGTTAAATCGTAGGGTCAGTATCGAATAACAGGCTTCAGGGTGACCACACGTGCTATAAAGGGTCATCTGCATTGGTGCAAAACGATATAAAGTTTACCCTCTGTTTTGGAATTAGTTCAAATGATCGGTCCTTCATTTGACTCCTGGTATGGTTTATGCATTATTATCCTTACGGTGTATGTAATTTTTACCGTTTGTTTTATGTCTGGGTAATTGCGTAGGTTTGAAAAGATGTTTTGTCTATGTAATTAAGAAATGAATGAGATTTTTAAAAATGTATAATATGTGAATGAAAGAAAAGATGTTTAGTCTATGTAGGAAAGACATGAGTGAGTGTTAATGATTTACAATGGAGATATAATTTCATATTCCAAATTAATCTTACTCAAAATTATTCAAGCACAACGCGGAAATCATATTTATTTCTTTGTAAAGATATTGATTCTTATTCATGCCTACATTTATCCCCATGAACTTTCGTATCTAATGTATGTTTGTTCCATACTTCAGAAATATGAAGTGAATATCATTTTAAGGGGCGTAGCATTTATTCATTACACTGGTTATCAACACCCAATCAACGTGCATCATAAGGTTTGCTAAGGAAAATTCTTATATTCATATCATTATAAATCATATTCTTATAAATCTTATTCTTATAAATCATGGATCCAACATAAACATAAAAGTTAATTGTGGCAAATGGAAAAAAGGTACAAATGAGAATGAATAACTCCAGACAACAAGAGATGTGATTGACGCAAAACGTTAATCAAAAAAATCACTTTCCCCTTAATATTCATTCACTTTCATTTGCATTTTTCACTACAAATGCAAAAGTATCTTTTTAGTTCTAGGGAACTATCCGACATTTTATGATCATCATTATCATCATCCATCATAATGATACTGATGATTTTAATGATAATGAGAGGAATCATTATAACAATAATGATAATCAACAAAAATAATGATAATGCTAAAACAATTATAGAAAATAATAATGCGATAACGATGATAGTGAAACGATAATGAATAACAATATGAATGATGACAACAACAATCATAATGATTATAATGATTATGATTTTATTATGATTGCCATTACCCTAATCTTTATCATCTTATCATTATTTTCATTATTATAATGACGATTATCATTAATGGTATCATTATCACCCTTATCATTATCATTATGATGATGGCGGTGATGATGATGATGATGATGATGATAATGATGATGATGATAATGATGATGATGATAATGATGATGATGATGATGGAGATGATGATGATGATGGTGGTGGTGGTGATGATGTGATGAAAACAACAATAATAATGATAATGATTAAAGCTCTAATTTGTCCAGTTCGTAAATTCAAAAGATGGCAGAGTTTGATTATTGTCATTTTCATTATCATTATGGATATATTTTATCATTACTACTAATACCATTCATCCTTATTATTGGTATTATCATTGTGATTATCATCATCATTATCATTGTTACTATTGCTATCTTTATCATTACCACCATTACTATTATCATAATGATTATTAGCATCACTAGTGTTATCATCATGTGCTATTTTATCATGCGAGGATATTCCAAGGAGAACTCCACCAAATATTCCAAAGTTGATACTATTTCAGAAGTATACTAAGATAACGTAATCGTATATCAATGTTTAATTATATTATAAACCTGCAACCAGTAGATGCCAGACTCCATTCTTTTTGATAAAAAATGATAATCAATAAGCTTGTAGGACTACGATGGATACTTTGCCTGAGACTCTGAAAATAAAGGGGACCCTTTATGAAGAGAGAGGTACTGAAAAGGTTTCATATTATCTTTTATTACTATCTATATAAAATATATATATTATATATATATATATATAAATATATATATATTAATATATATATATATATTGTATATATACATATATTTTTATATATATATTATTTTATATTATATATATAATTTTATATCATTATATACATATTTATATATTTTATATATATTTATATATATAAAATATATAATATATATATATTATATATATATATACTATATATTTATATATTATTAAATTTTATTATATATTATATATATA
>NW_028234412.1:40340523-40343023 GCF_977035675.1 Penaeus japonicus
GATAGAGGGAGAGGGAGATAGAGGGAGAGGGAGAGAGAGAGAAAAAGAGCGAAAGAGAGAGAGCGGGGGGAAAAGAAAGACAGACAGAGAGGCAAAACATGGCGCAGCAGAAAGAGAAGAAATAGACAGAGAAAAAAAACATGGAAATAAAAAGATAAAGTAAATGAAACAGAAAAAAAAGAGCAGAAGACGAGGGGAAGCAAGACATTTGGAGCGTAGAAATGATATAAAATAGCGTAGACACATAAACAAAATTCAAGATAAAGGGGCATGAACAGTTACATGTACGGTAAATCCATTGACCACACAGCGTAATATCAACCAGTTAATGAAAACAATGAAAATTAAAATAAGGGGGGGCAGAACAATATGTGTACAAGAAACATATATGTACTCACCATTTTAGAGAGATGTAGAAAGAATTCGTATGATCCAAGCACTGAAGTTGACAGGAGGCGAATAGTAATTTCTTTCGGGAAAATCTGTTTCCACTGTGCATTTCCCTCACGAAAAGACGAAACAGAAAAAAATGGGCAAGAATGATAATATAAAAAAAGAGCGAAAGGGAACCGGAGAGAGAGATAGAGAGAGGGAGGGAGAGAGGGAGGGAGGGAGGGAGGGAGAGAGAGAGAGAGAAAGAGGGAGGGAGAGAGAGAGAGGAGAGAGAGAGAGAGAGAGAGAGAGAGAGGGGAAGAGAGGAAGAGAGAGAGAGAGAGAGAGAGAGAGAGAGAGAGAGAGAGAGAGGACAAGACAGACAGACAGACAAACAGAGAAGGAAAAAATGGCGGAGGAGAAAAAGAAATAGAGGGAGGGAAAAAGAACCATAAAAATAACAAGATAAAGTAAATGAAATTCAAAAAAGAGAAGTGGACAGTGGAAGCGTAGAATTGATATAAAATAGCGTAGACACATTAACAAAATTGAAGATAAAGGGGCAGAGACAATTACTTGTACGATAAATTCATTGATCACACAGAGTAATATCAACCAGTTAATGAAAACAATCAAAATGAAAATGAAAATAAGGGGGGGCAGAACAATAAGTGTACAAGAAATATACATGTAGTTACCTTTCAGAGAGATGTAGAAAGAATTCGTATCATCCAAGCACTAAAGTTGACAGGAGGCGAATAGTAATTTCTTTCGGGAAAATCTGATTCAAACGCAGTGAGGAAGCATCCGGAGACGGCGAGAGATGGACTGCAACTGGCAAGTGGGAGGACACTATGGAGGAATGAGGGCGGAGCTTCCAGGGGCAAGGAGGAGGAGGGGGGAGGGGGGGGGTGGAGGAGTGAGGTAGCGAGAGATAAGCGAATGACCAGGCAAACACGCAAAGGAAAAGGAAAGAATAGAAGAGAGGAGAGGAGGGGAGAAGAGAAGAGAAGAGAATTGAGGAGAGGGAAAGAGGGGAGAAGGGAAGAGAATAGAAGAGAAGAGAAGACAGAGATACAAAGAGAGGTGTGGTCGTGTGTGTGTGAAAGAGAGAGAGAGAGAGAGAGGAGGGAGGGAGGGAGGGAGGGAGGGAGGGAGGGAGGGAGGGAGGGAGGGGGGGAGGGAGGGAGGGAGGGAGGGAGGGAGGGAGGGAAGGAAGGAAGGAGTGAGTGAGTGAGTGAGGGAAGGAGGGAGGGAGGGAGGAAAGGAGGGAAAGAGGGAGAGAGGGAGGGAGAGCGAGAGGGAGAGGGAGAGCGAGAGCGAGAGAGAGGTGAATATGGTTTACACACAGACAAGATAAGGGGGAATGAGGGTCTGCACAATCAATTCGGAGTGTTGGATGTATGTCCCATGCACACGTAATATTAATGATGCGATTACAAATGGAATAATGATATCACATACATCAGCAAATCGTACTCACACATACTGTTAAAACACATACGCGAGTCTTTGTTAATACACATACACGAGTCTTTTGTCTTATACTTTGCTGTAGTGATAACTGATACATATAAACTTTATATTAAACAAAGGAAGAGCAAAAATCGACGCTAACGTGATGACGAGGCAGGAACAAGGATCAGGGGGCAAGTAAACACGATATGACCTTAACACGTTCCCGCAATGCACTTCTGTGACTTAATATGACCTCTGGGACCTCTTTTATCGAATCTGTAAGTTCGGTGTGATCTGTGTGTGTGTATGTGTATGTGTATGTGTATGTGTATGTGTATGTGTATGTATATATATATATATATTTATTATATATATAAGAATATGTATATATGAATATATGTATTATAAACATACATACATATCTATATCTCTAAATCTAAATCTATATCTATATCTCTATAGATAGATAGATGGATAGAGAGCGAGAGAGAGAGAGAGAGAGAGAGAGAGAGAGAGAGAGAGAGAGAGAGAGAGAGAGAGAGAGAGAGAGAGAGAGAGAGAGAGAGAGAGAGAGAGAGATAGAGAGAGAGAGAAGAAGAAGAAAAACATATTCCGTCAAAAAAAAACTTTCACGATATAAAGCCGTTGATGATAGTTGCTTAATCTTTCT
>NW_028234412.1:40351070-40353570 GCF_977035675.1 Penaeus japonicus
TAAGGGTTTCATATTTCCATGAATTTATATTCAACACGTAAATAACCCCAACGTCTCGCCACCAGGTGGCATGCCTCTTTGATGTTGAAAACGATGCTGTCTTCACTTCAAATATGTACACACACACATAACACTCTCTTTCACAACACACGCACACACACACACACATAAGATATATGTATGTATATTGATATATACATATATCTATCCTATCTATCTATCATATATATATATATTTATATATATGTTCATATAT
Organism: Penaeus japonicus; assembly: GCF_977035675.1. Taxonomy (NCBI): domain Eukaryota; kingdom Metazoa; phylum Arthropoda; class Malacostraca; order Decapoda; family Penaeidae; genus Penaeus; species Penaeus japonicus. Next base: position 40,351,327 of record NW_028234412.1, read on the forward strand.
ATATATATATATATTAATATATTCATATATATATATATATGTAATATATATATATATATATATTTATATATATGCAGATATGTGTCGGTGTGTGTGTGTGTGCTGTTGTTTGACATAAAACACATGAATATATAGATATATATATATATATATATATATATATATATATATTATATATATATATATATATACATATATATATCATCGTCAGCCTGAATCATTTTCCACTGTAGGACGTAGACCTCTCTCAATCTTTTCCAGTCATTCTGGTTCCTGTGTCCTCTGATCTCACCAGTTTACTACTTCCGTTGAAAATTCGCTATTTCATCCCGCCATCTTGGTCATTGGTCTTGCCCTTGGTCTCTTTGTGTCCGTGTATTTCCCATTCTGTTGTTTTCTTTGTCCACCATGCTGTCCTGTCTCCGGATATATAAGTCCTGCCCACTAGCAGCACTTTTTCTTCTTAATGTTTCCTTGAGTTATATCATCTAACTTTTGTTTGTTTTGCCTGATCCATGTGGCTTTTTTTTTCTCCTGTCTCTTAAGCTAACTCCTGCATAAGCCTTTCCATTCTCTCTTTGGAGCACTTATTAATTTCATCTCGAGTACCTTGTTTCGTGCGCATTTCCTGACCCATATGTCATGACTGGGAAGACACATTGTATGGAAGGTTTTGGCCTAGGTATACATACTCGTTCACTGCTCTCTGGTACCCCCTGACGCCCTGTATTTGTAATTCTCTTAACTGGGTATGTATAATGTATATATATATATATATATATATACTACAATATATATATGAGATTAATATTAAGAAATATATATAAATATATATATGATATATACAATATATGAATATATATGTATATGTATATAGACACACATATAATCACACACACCCAAAACGCACACACACACCACACACACCCACCACACACAACACACACAATAAACACATCACACACACCACACACACAAACACACACACACACACATTAGGGATCGAAAGAAATGTCGTTAATTGTTTGAAGCATTACGGAAAGGAAATATATTAATTATTGCATTTGAAGAGTGGTTTCCCGGCCGCTTAAGCATTTTTTAGTTATAACCGCGTAAGCATTTGTGTCGCAAACCTTACGTACTAACAGTTACTGGATAGTGGCCTTCGTTTTTTCTCAACTGCATTTTAAAAGCAATAGTTGTTAATCTTTTTGGGTAGTCGAAATTATATATATATATATACTATATAGATATATATATATATATATATAGATATATATATTATATATATATATATATATATGACATAAAATATATTATTAAATAATATTATATATATATATATATAAATATATATATATTTATATTTATATACATATATGTTAGATAAATATATATATATAATAATATATATATAATTTATATATATATATACATATATAGATATATTATATATATATATATATAGATATATATATATATAATATATTATATTATTATATATTAAATATAGTATATAATTCTATACATATACATATACATACATATAATATAAATAATACTATATATATATATATATATAAACCATTATACATATACATATATATATATATACATATATAAATATATATACATATAAATAGTTATATATGTGTGTGTGAGTATTTATATATACATACATATATATATATATATATATATATATAGTAGATATATATATTTAACATATATATATATACTATATATATATATATATATATATATTATATATAATATATATATGTATGTATGTATGTATGTATGTATGTATGTATGTATATTAAATATATATATGTATTATATATATATATATATATATAATATATACATATATATATAATATATATATATATATGTATTCATATAGATATATATAATATATTTATATATATATATATAAAAACATTGAATAAATGTATATATATTATATGTATATATATATATATAATTATATATATAATATATATAAATATAGATATAGATATAGATATAAAACTATATATATATATATAAATATATATATATATAGATATAGTATATATATTTACATATACAACATACATATATGTATACATTTATAAAAATCTATATGCTATGATATATATATATCATATATGATATATATATATATATGTATGTATAATACATATACTAGATATATATATAAATTATTATTATATATAGTTATATATAATATATATATAT
>NW_028234412.1:40359700-40362200 GCF_977035675.1 Penaeus japonicus
CACACACACCACACACCCACATCACACACACAGAGGACAGCATCTAATAATCTGTCTATACTGACTGTTACAAATCCGCGAGTAGTTAAGAGTCCCAAGACAAAACACCGCAATCCCATTGCCCTTAAAGAGAGGCTCCTTTCCCAGAGCGGTCGCTGCGCCGCGTGGCCCTCACGCGTGCCAGCCAATCCTCATCCAATACCTTCACAATCTTCCCCTGGTCTATATTGCATAAAGCGACTTAGTCAATATAGATTTTTTGATGGCGATGGGCGCCTTGGACGTTCCTGGGGTGATGGAGTGTGGCTTGAGTAAAGGGAAGCTTTTGTGACTTGCTTGGGACCGAGGGGAGGTGTGTGGGGGGGGGGGGATGCCAGGGGGTGCATTTATGGAGTTTGGGATGGGGGTGGGGGTAGGGGGTAGGGGATGATACTTGGTCTGCTGAGTTCTTGCATGTTGCCTGCTTCATTGCACGTCTTGTTTTGTCTTCTCGTCTTCGTGTTTTCCTTATTTCTCTCTCCCTTTAGCCTTTTATATTTCTTTCTTTTTTGGTATCTCTTTTTTTTTATTGATTTGCGAATTCCCTTTTCCGCTTTTCTGTTTTACGAACTTTTCTCGTATCTCTCTCTATATGCTTTCTCTCTCTCTTTCTCATACACACACACACACACACACACACACACACCACCACCCATTCCCCCTTTCTCTCCGTCCCTTTTCCTCTCATGCTTCCCTCCTCCTCCGTGCGTCCCTCCCTCTATTCTTCCCTTCTTCCTCCCCCTTACAAAGAAAAAGCTTCGTCGATAAGGCTTTGTATGCCTTCCTCTTTCATTCAGGTGTATGCCTGCCTAGGCCGCGGTTCAAACAGCGCCGTAATCAGCATTATTAGCCAAAATTAGCACAAGGTCTTATATTACCCCGTGAAATTTGGCGAACGTTATTAGGTTCGTTGTACTGTGGAGAAGTTATGTTTGTACTTGGCGAACTCGACTTGGCCGTAAATAATTGTATGAGCGAGAATTTTGGGGGAGATGGGGGGGGGGAGCGATGGGGGAGCGTAAGGGAGTAGTGGTGGTAATCGTATCTCATTAAAATGGATTATTGTGTTGGATACAATAGAGATAGAAGGGGAGGGGGAGGGGGAGGGGTCTCATCCGTTTTTCAGGGATAAACATTGGGGAGAGAGAAGAGAAATGAGGAGAGAGAGACAGGCAGACAGAGAGTGAGAGAGAGAGAGAGTGTGAGAGAGAGTGTGAGAGGAGAGAGAGAGACGAGAGTGGTTGTAGAGAGAGAATTGCATTCGTGGCAGTTTGATGTGAGTGAGTGTGTTGTGTGGTGTGTGTGTGTTTGAGAGTTATTGTGTATGGAATTGAGAGTCATGATACAGTTTCATTCATAAGAGGTTGTGTGAGTGTTTGTTTGCTGAGTGAGTGTGTGTGAGAGTTTGAGACTTTTACATAGATGTGTGTTATGTATAGATTATATTTATTGTTTTTTGTTTTTTATATATATTGTGTTGTTGATAGTTATTTTGTGATTGATAAGTTTGATGTGGGTTAGATTGTATTTGTTAGTTTGTGTCTGGAGAGAGTCATTAGATACATATAGTTACAGTTGTGAGTGTGGCGTGAGTGTGTCGTTGTGTGTGATGTGTTGTGTGTAGAGAGAGTAGAGAGAGTGGTTTTGGACTATCATTCACACACTATCATACTATAAAATCTACACACTCACACACTCACAACACACACACAGTTTTAGAGTATTTTGAGATTGTGGGTCGTGTATTTTATATATATATATATATAATTATATATTCAAGTATATATATATATATATATATATAATATATTTATATTACTACATATATATATATATATATATATATATATATATATTATATATATATTACATATCATATATATATAAGTTATATATATATATATATATATTTATATAATATGCGATGTATCTATATTTATATTTATATATTATATAGATAGATATAATTTATTATGAAACGTATATATTCATATATATTTACATTTAACTTGTATATATATATATATATATATATATATATATATCATATATATTAACTACTAGTCATATATATTATATTTATTATCCTTCGCACATATGTAAATCGTCATGCAATAGGCAGCCCCCGATGAAATGGATTTGTATCCTTTTCATGCACAAACAAAACTGTTCCTCGGTTAAATTCATGCTATCATTTGCACATTCATTATTTTTTGTCTTTTTTACCGGATGAGGACAAAGTCATGGGGCTGAGTTTTTACTGCTTTTAGGTTTTAACTTCCACCTTCATTAAAACAACCACTGTTGTTGATTATCAATGGCTGGACAGATAAACAGTCTGTTACAAAGTAGATTGAAATTTTTTGTATGAATTTTAGTAAAACACTGTTTTTTCTTTAAGTTTTTTTTTTATTTTGATTGATAAATTGGCATACATGATTAGAAGAAACTATTTTAGCGC
>NW_028234412.1:40367935-40374029 GCF_977035675.1 Penaeus japonicus
TGTAAGATTATAAAAGTTATGATGATAATGGTGGTGGTGAGGAGTTATCATAATGATAATGGTTATGACAACATAGTGATGATGATAATGATAATGACAATAAGGATGATAACATTAATAACATTTTTTTTTATGATCAACATTATCATTATTGATATCATCATTATTACGATGGTGGTGATTATCATTATCGTTATTATTATTGTTATTGTTTGTATTATCATTATCCTCATTAATATCAATATCATCATTACTGTTATCATCATAATCGTTATCCGTATCAAAATTATCATTTGTAATATTATAATTGTTAGGGTAATCATTGTTGTTGTTTTTAATCATTACCATCCTTATTATTATTATTATCATAATTACCAATGCATATATTTTTTATCATTTAATAATAATTTCTTATTATCACCATTGCTCTTGCCATTACTAGCAACAAGGCAATTATCATTATAATTTATGTTGGTGCTAAGATTATCATAATTATCATCATAAACTTTAAAAGTATTAGGCCATTTTTCTTTCAACATTGCTAAGACTTCAGTACGACAAAATTGATCAAATGAAAAAAAAAACAAAAAAACGATAATAATGATAATAAAAAAGGCCGTTTCACATTATTTATCAAGCTTATCAAATGTTTGGAAATGTAAACAGAGTTGCCACTTGTTCAATTGTTGGTTTTATTTCCGTCGTTGCTAATGAAAGCTTTTATGAATAAGAACCATAGACGAATATGGTGATTTGAGGTGAAGAGAAAACAGGAATAAAAGGAAAATAGGAGATTCAGAAAAAAAAAAAACATGTATGAATGAAATAGAATAGATTCCCATGTTGCACATTGCAAGGCTGATGTTTCAATGTTTCGTTTAGTAATTTTGAAGAAGTGGTATCAACATGTGAAGAAGTCTTTAGAGAAATATTAACTTCACCTGAATTGAAATTTCCGTCATTGCCCCCCCCCCCCCCCTTCTCTCTCTCTCTGTCTCTCTGTCTCTCTCTCTCTCTCTCTCTGTCTCTCTCTCTTTCTCTCTCTCTCTCTCTTTCTCTCTCTCTTTCTCTCTCTCTCTCTTTCTTTCTCTCTCTCTCTCTCTCTCTCTCTCTCTTATATTAATGATACTAATAATTAAAATAACAATGATGATAATCACAATAACAAAAGCAACGATAATGATAAAAAAAATGATAGCAATGGTAATAATCATATTAAAAGTACAACTGCTCCTACTATTACTATTGCTAATGATAATGGTTATAATACAAGCAATGACAACAATAATGATAACTGATAATTATGCTAATAACACTAATCACGAGAATAATGAGATACCGAGTAATAATGATGACGGTAATAACCATCATAATAGAAATGATAATAGTGATAATGATAATGACGGTAATAAAGAGAATGTTAGTAACAACGAAAATGGTGATAATAAGAACAATGTGACAACAGCAATAATAGGAATGATAATAATAATAATGATGAAAGAAAAGCAATCATGATGACAACAATGATACAAACAAAAAACAACAACAACACGGCAACAACACACAAACAAAAAGCAAAAAAAGCAAAAAAAAAAAAAAAACGTAAAAAAAACAAACATTATAATAACCTAAAATCAAACTTAACCATCAACCCGATTGCCTCGCTGATCAATTCCCCATTCAAGCCCTTTGATTCTCCGTGGCTTTTATTAGCCGCCGAAGGATCTCTCCAGATGCCACGAAATATCACCGATTAACCGGAGTTCCTCGGTTGGTAAAGGGAGGCGACAAAAGGGGAGGGGGTTATATAAGCGTGTTGTATTGCACCTGGGGGGTGGGAAGGAGGAGGAGAGGTGTGGGGGAGGGGGGGGGGGAGAGGGGGGTGGTTTGAGGGGGGGATGGGTTGGGGGGATGTGTGGGGGGTGGAGGGTGGGTTGGAGGTGGTTGGTGGGGGTGGGTGGTGGGGGGGTGAGGGGGGGAAGTGGGGAAGGGTGGGGGTGGAGGGGGGGGGGTTGAGGGGTGGTGGTATGAGGGGGGGGGGAGTGAGGGGGTAGGAGGGGGGAGAAGGGGTTGAGGTAGGGAAGGGTGGTGGTATGGGGGGGGGGGGTTGAGGAGGAGGTGGTAGGAGCTTGAGGAAGATAGGGGTGGGGGTTGTGGGGTGGTGGGGGTGGTAGAGGTGTTAAGGGGGAGTGGTAGGAGGGGAGGGTTGAGGGAGTGGTAGAGGATTTAAGGAGGGGAAGTGGTGGTGGCATGGAGGTTGAAGGGGGTAAGGGGCTTGAGGAGGGGGAGGTGGGGGTGGGGTTAGGCATGGGATTGATGGGTAAGGTAGTGTGTGTGATAAAGGTGGTGATGATCGTTTGATTGCAGTAATTTTCGAGAAGGGGGGGAGGAGTGGGGGGGGGTGAATGATGTGGAGTTGAGAGGGGGGGGGGTCGCGGGTGAATGTGTGAGAGGAGGGGGATATGAGGGTTTTTGGGTGGGGGGGGGAGAGGGGATGGAAGGGAGGGGAGGGGAGGGTAGGGGAAGGTGGGGAGGGGGTGTTGAAGAAAGGGCGAGAAGGGAGGTGGAGATGGGGGTGGGGGGGAGGTGGAGGTGGAATAGGGCAATGGATAAAAGGAGGGAGGAGAGAGAGTAAAAAATAAAACAGAGAGATGTAGAGAGGCAGACAGAAATAGAGAGAGAGAAAAAAACATAAAGTAACTGAGAGAGAGGAGCAGATAGAAAGATAGATAGATAGATAGACAGACAGAGAGAGAGAGAGAGAGAGAGAGAGAGAGAGAGAGAGAGAGAGAGAGACGAAGACATACCGACAGACCGACTTCCAGACACACGTTTGGCTTATTCATAAAATTAATGAAGATTTTGCTATTATTGTGAAGTTAGTGGTAGAAGTAATAATGACACTACTATTCATGATAATAATAAAAGTGATAGTGATAACGATGATGATAATGATTATTGTTTTTTTGTTGTCAGCAGCACAAATCATCATCAGTGTTAACATCATTATCATTGTTATTATTGTTATCATCATTGTAATTATTATCATTGTTATCATTATTAAGCATACTAAAGTAGTTATCCTTACCATTATCATTATTATTATCATTGTAATCATCATTATCATTATCCTTTTAGTTATCACGATTACCATTGTTTTATAATTATCATTGTTATTATTATTATTCCTCTAGTTATTGTAATTATCATCATTGTTATCTTATTTCATTAGTACGTTTAAGAATAAGTATAACATTAATAGCATTGTTATTAGCATGTTATTGTTGTTGTTATTATCTTTCTTATTGATGTTGTTGCACTTGTTCATGGTGTTATTGCTATCATCATCATGACATAAAATACCCATTTGCATCTGCTTTTTTTTTTTTTTTTTCAAAAAAAAAAAAAAAAAAAAAAAATCAAAGAACAACTTATGCAAAATGAACATCAAATAAACAACAACACCAAATACAACAACAACAACACCAGAGGCAAGAACACCAAATGCAGCAACAACAAAAGCAACAACAGGAACCAATACATCAACACCCACGACAACAACAAATGCAAAATCAAATTCAAATTCAACACCTACAACAAACATAACACCTACAGTAAATACAACACCTACAACAAATAAAACGACAACAGATACAACAACAACACCAAATGCAACTATAACAACAAATAAACCAAATACAACAACAAATACACCAAAAACATCAACAACAACAACAATACCGAATACAACACCAAATACAACAACAGTACCAGATACAATAACAAAGACACCAAATACAACAACAGCACCAAATACAAAAACAAATACACCAAATACAGCAACAATAACACCAAATGCAATAACAAATACACCAAATACAACAGCAGCGCCAAATACAACAACAAAAACACCAAATACAACAACAACAACAACACAAAATACAACAACAAATACACCAAATAAAACAACACCATCACCAAATACAACAACACCAAATACAACAACAAATACATCAAATACAACACCAAATACAGCAAACGCCATCCCTCTGAGACACAGCCAAGCATCCCAGTGTAAGGTCATACAGTCAGACGAAGAATCTCCTGTTTATTCTTGCGTTCTTAATTGAGTAAGAATGACGGATGAAGGAGATAGCGAAGAGAGAAGATAAATTAGATGCAAAGCGAGCGTGATAGACTGGAGATGGAGCGATTAGAGAGTGATAGGGAAGGGATAAAGAGAGGAAGAAAACATTGGAGAGGATATAATCCCTGGGTGTCCCTTTTTGTTTTGTTTTTTGTTTTTTTTATTCTTAAGGGTTTGGTTTGATTGTTTTGGTTGTTTCTTGGTTTTGAGTTGGTTTGGCTTGTTTATGTTTTTGTTGTTTTGTGTCTGTTGGTTGTGGGTGTCTAACGGGGGATTTTTGTTTTGTTTTTTGTTTTTTTGTTTTTGTTTTTTTAAGGATTTGGTTTGGTTGTTTTGGTTTGGTTGTGTGTGTTGTTTTCTTGGTTTTGAGTTGGTTTGGCTTGTTTTTGTTATGGTTTTGTTATGTTTTTGTTATGCTTTTTGTTATGGCTTTGATGTTATTGTTGTTGTTAACGTGTTTTTGTTATGGTTAATTGTTAATTTATTTTTCTTTTTTTATTTTTTTGTTATGTTTTGTTATATTTTGTTACGTTTTTTCTTTGTGTGATGGGGGAGAGATATATACAGTAGATAGATGGCGGAGGGGGGAGGGTGTGAGAGGGTTGGGGAAGTAGAGGATGATGGTGATGGTGATGATGAGGATTGTGACGTTGATGGCGATGATGAGGATGGTGATGATGATGAGGATGAGGAAAATGATGATGAATATGATGACGATGATAATGATGAATAAGATGACGAGGATGATTATGATAAGGATTTTGGTGGAATATATAATGGTGATGATGATCATGATGATGATCATGAGGAGAAGAAGGAGGAGGAGAAGAAGAAAAAGAAGGAGAAAGAGGAGGAGGAGAAGAAGAAGAAGAAGAAGATTGAGGATGACGAGGGGGACAAGGAGGACGTGGACTAGACAGACAGAACAGACAGAAAATAAACAACAGATAGTCAGATTAAAAAGAGACAGACAGACAAACCAAAACACACACACACTAACACCCACTAACGCACACAGACAGACCCCCCCCCATACACGCACACCCACACCCATACACACACAGACACCCACACACACCCACACACAGACCCCCCAACATCCCCCCCCCACACACACAGACACCCCCCCATCCCACCACCCCCCATCCCCTCCACTCCCCACCCCACACAGACACAGACACACACACACAGAGACCCCGAACAAAAAGCCTCCTTTTAAAATCCCTTTTTGACGGCGGGCGGTCGCTGGCTCATAGCGGCCGCCCATAAAACAACGCATCGCACGCCCTAATAAGACGATGAATTACTCTTTGGAACGACCGGATGAATAGTGTAAAGAGGATGGGGGGTAGGGGGAGGAGAGGGGGAGGGTGGGGTAATTAGATGGGGAAAGGGGTGAAGTGGGGGTAGTAAGGAGGGATTGGGGAGAGGGGGTATGGAGGGAGGTAGAGGGGAGGGGGGGGAGGTGAGGGATGGGGAGGAAGGAGATAGTGAGGAGGATAGATAGAAGTGATGAGGAATGGGATTAGGAGGGAGACGAGGAGGGAAAGAAATGGTGGAAGGAGGTAAGAGGAGGAGGAGGAGGATGGGAGGAGTAGAAGTAGGAGGGCAGAGAGGAGGATGACGAAGAGAGAATGGAAATGGATATAAGAGAGAGAGAGAGAGAGAAGAGGATATGAATAGATAGATAGATTGATAAATAGATAAACAGATAAGGAGATATAAGAAGTTAGGAGGAGAAGGAGAGAGTGCGAAGAGTAAGGAGACGATAGAGAAATAGGTACAGCCGAACGAGAGAGAGAGAGGATAAAAAGAGATAACTATATAAATAGATATATAGATTTGATGAATAGATAGAAAGATTGAAAGAAAGAAAAAAAGAGAAAGAGAAAAGAAGAGATAAAGGAGATAAAGAGAGTACAAGAGAATGACGGACGGTGGAGGCAA
>NW_028234412.1:40374129-40437970 GCF_977035675.1 Penaeus japonicus
GAATGCGGGAATAAAATACGCTAAAAAGGCGTAAAAGCTCTTAAAACTGAAAAAAATAAGTAAAAATGCAAAACCGATTAAACGTCTAAAGATGCTGCTGCTTAAGAAACAACCTCCCGACCTTCTTTATGCAATAAAAGCTCGAATGTTCTGTGTACAAAAGATTACGTATTGCAGTGTCATCAACACAAATATATATCCTAGCATTTGAAATGAAAACTCCTTACATCCTAAAAACATTGATAAACATTTAAAAGATGACGATGCGGCGCGACAACGCGATTTACGTCGTAGAAGAGCAGATAGAAGTGCAGCGAATGATTCTGGTGGCATCTGGCAACTGCAACTAATGTTTATATTCATCTTTTCAGGCCAGGGGATGCTGGAATGGCATGATATCGTTCCAGGTTGATAAGGCATGTCATGCTGCTACGTCGACCCGGAAGCAGCGAGATGATGAAGCGGCGCCAGAGTCGTATCTAACGTCACTCGATGTCGCCAAAGGGGTTGCCAGGGGTCACTGGTGTTTCAATATTGCTTCCTCGCTAGAGATACGTTCCTGCAAAGTCATGGCGTTCAATTTCAATCTTAATTGAGGCAGGGCGCACCTTTATGTAACGTAATCGAGGGCGATTGCGCATGGACGGCGCCGTCGACCGCGACACGTTTCGTTATCAGAATGGCTCTAACGTGTATTTTAAGCATTTTTGGCATTTTTTCAGGATCGTCATTTTTTTTTCTTGCACCTTTTTTTCGCAATTGATTTTTCCTTTAATATAACAAAAATCAGTGAATTGAACTGTAATCCGTTTCGTTATCAGAATGGCTCTAACGTGTATTTTAAGCATTTTTGGCTTTTTTTCAGGATCATTTTTTTTTCTTGCACCTTTTTTTTCGCAATTGATTTTTCCTTTAATATAACAAAAATCAGTGAATTGAACTGTAATCCGTTTCGTTATCAGAATGGCTCTAACGTGTATTTTAAGCATTTTTGGCTTTTTTTCAGGATCGTCATTTTTTTTTCTTGCACCTTTTTTTTCGCAATTGATTTTTCCTTTAATATAACAAAAATCAGTGAATTGAACTGTAATCCGTTTCGTTATCAGAATGGCTCTAACGTGTATTTGAAGCATTTTTGTTTTTTTTCAGGATCGTCATTTTTTTTTTCTTGCACCTTTTTTTTCGCAATTGATTTTTCCTTTAATATAACAAAAATCAGTGAATTGAACTGTAATCCGTTTCGTTATCAGAATGGCTCTAACGTGTATTTTAAGCATTTTTGGCTTTTTTTCAGGATCGTCTTTTTTTTTTTCTTGCACCTTTTTTTTCGCAATTGATTTTTCCTTTAATATAACAAAAATCAGTGAATTGAACTGTAATCCGTTTCGTTATCAGAATGGCTCTAACGTGTATTTTAAGCATTTTTGGCTTTTTTTCAGGATCGTCATTTTTTTTTCTTGCACCTTTTTTTCGCAATTGATTTTTCCTTTAATATAACAAAAATCAGTGAATTGAACTGTAATCCGTTTCGTTATCAGAATGGCTCTAACGTGTATTTTAAGCATTTTTGGCTTTTTTTTTCAGGATCGTCATTTATTTTTCTTGCATTTTTTTTTCGCAATTTTTTTAATATAACAAAAATCAGTGAATTGAACTGTAATCCGTTTCGTTATCAAAATGGCTCTAACGTGTATTTTAAGCATTTTTGGTTTTTTTTTCAGGATCGTCATTTTTTTTTTCTTGCACCTTTTTTTCGCAATTGATTTTTCCTTTAATATAACAAAAATCAGTGAATTGAACTGTAATCCGTTTCGTTATCAGAATGGCTCTAACGTGTATTTTAAGCATTTTTGTTTTTTTTTCAGGATCGTCATTTTTTTTCTTGCACCTTTTTTTTCGCAATTGATTTTTCCTTTAATATAACAAAAATCAGTGAATTGAACTGTAATCCGTTTCGTTATCAGAATGGCTCTAACGTGTATTTTAAGCATTTTTGGTTTTTTTTCAGGATCGTCATTTTTTTTTTCCTTGCACTTTTTTTTTCGCAATTGATTTTTCCTTTAATATAACAAAAATCAGTGAATTGAACTGTAATCCGTTTCGTTATCAGAATGGCTCTAACGTGTATTTTAGCATTTTTGGCTTTTTTTCAGGATCGTCATTTTTTTTTCTTGCACCTTTTTTTCGCAATTGATTTTTCCTTTAATATAACAAAAATCAGTGAATTGAACTGTAATCCGTTTCGTTATCAGAATGGCTCTAACGTGTATTTTAAGCATTTTTGGCTTTTTTTCAGGATCGTCATTTTTTTTTCTTGCACCTTTTTTTTCGCAATTGATTTTTCCTTTAATATAACAAAAATCAGTGAATTGAACTGTAATCCGTTTCGTTATCAGAATGGCTCTAACGTGTATTTTAAGCATTTTTGGCATTTTTTCAGGATCGTCATTTTTTTTTCTTGCACCTTTTTTTCGCAATTGATTTTTCCTTTAATATAACAAAAATCAGTGAATTGAACTGTAATCCGTTTCGTTATCAGAATGGCTCTAACGTGTATTTTAAGCATTTTTGGCTTTTTTTCAGGATCGTCATTTTTTTTTTCTTGCACCTTTTTTTCGCAATTGATTTTTCCTTTAATATAACAAAAATCAGTGAATTGAACTGTAATCCGTTTCGTTATCAGAATGGCTCTAACGTGTATTTTAAGCATTTTTGGCTTTTTTTCAGGATCGTCATTTTTTTTTTCTTGCACCTTTTTTTTCGCAATTGATTTTTCCTTTAATATAACAAAAATCAGTGAATTGAACTGTAATCCGTTTCGTTATCAGAATGGCTCTAACGTGTATTTTAAGCATTTTTGGCTTTTTTTTTCAGGATCGTCATTTTTTTTTTCTTGCACCTTTTTTTTCGCAATTGATTTTTCCTTTAATATAACAAAAATCAGTGAATTGAACTGTAATCCGTTTCGTTATCAGAATGGCTCTAACGTGTATTTGAAGCATTTTTGGCTTTTTTTCAGGATCGTCATTTTTTTTTTTCTTGCACCTTTTTTTTCGCAATTGATTTTTCCTTTAATATAACAAAAATCAGTGAATTGAACTGTAATCCGTTTCGTTATCAGAATGGCTCTAACGTGTATTTTAAGCATTTTTGGCTTTTTTCAGGATCGTCATTTTTTTTTTCTTGCACCTTTTTTTTCGCAATTGATTTTTCCTTTAATATAACAAAAATCAGTGAATTGAACTGTAATCCGTTTCGTTATCAGAATGGCTCTAACGTGTATTTTAAGCATTTTTGGCTTTTTTTTCAGGATCGTCATTTTTTTTTCTTGCACCTTTTTTTTCGCAATTGATTTTTCCTTTAATATAACAAAAATCAGTGAATTGAACTGTAATCCGTTTCGTTATCAGAATGGCTCTAACGTGTATTTTAAGCATTTTTGTTTTTTTTTCAGGATCGTCATTTTTTTTTCTTGCACCTTTTTTTCGCAATTGATTTTTCCTTTAATATAACAAAAATCAGTGAATTGAACTGTAATCCGTTTCGTTATCAGAATGGCTCTAACGTGTATTTTAAGCATTTTTGGCTTTTTTTCAGGATCGTCATTTTTTTTTTCTTGCACCTTTTTTTTCGCAATTGATTTTTCCTTTAATATAACAAAAATCAGTGAATTGAACTGTAATCCGTTTCGTTATCAGAATGGCTCTAACGTGTATTTTAAGCATTTTTGGCTTTTTTTCAGGATCGTCATTTTTTTTTCTTGCACCTTTTTTTTTCGCAATTGATTTTTCCTTTAATATAACAAAAATCAGTGAATTGAACTGTAATCCGTTTCGTTATCAAAATGGCTCTAACGTGTATTTTAAGCATTTTATGGTTTTTTTCAGGATCGTCATTTTTTTTTCTTGCACCTTTTTTTTCGCAATTGATTTTTCCTTTAATATAACAAAAATCAGTGAATTGAACTGTAATCCGTTTCGTTATCAGAATGGCTCTAACGTGTATTTTAAGCATTTTTGGCTTTTTTTTCAGGATCGTCATTTTTTTTTTCTTGCACCTTTTTTTCGCAATTGATTTTTCCTTTAATATAACAAAAATCAGTGAATTGAACTGTAATCCGTTTCGTTATCAGAATGGCTCTAACGTGTATTTTAAGCGTTTTGGCTTTTTTTTCAGGATCGTCATTTTTTTTTTCTTGCACCTTTTTTTTCGCAATTGATTTTTCCTTTAATATAACAAAAATCAGTGAATTGAACTGTAATCCGTTTCGTTATCAGAATGGCTCTAACGTGTATTTTAAGCATTTTTGGCTTTTTTCAGGATCGTCATTTTTTTTTCTTGCACCTTTTTTTTCGCAATTGATTTTTCCTTTAATATAACAAAAATCAGTGAATTGAACTGTAATCCGTTTCGTTATCAGAATGGCTCTAACGTGTATTTTTTTCCTTTAATATAACAAAAATCAGTGAATTGAACTGTAATCCGTTTCGTTATCAGAATGGCTCTAACGTGTATTTTAAGCATTTTTGTTTTTTTTTCAGGATCGTCATTTTTTTTTTCTTGCACCTTTTTTTTCGCAATTGATTTTTCCTTTAATATAACAAAAATCAGTGAATTGAACTGTAATCCGTTTCGTTATCAGAATGGCTCTAACGTGTATTTTAAGCATTTTTGGCATTTTTTCAGGATCGTCATTTTTTTTTTCTTGCACCTTTTTTCGCAATTGATTTTTTCCTTTAATATAACAAAAATCAGTGAATTGAACTGTAATCCGTTTCGTTATCAGAATGGCTCTAACGTGTATTTTAAGCATTTTTTTTTTTTTCAGGATCGTCATTTTTTTTTTCTTGCACCTTTTTTTCGCAATTGATTTTTCCTTTAATATAACAAAAATCAGTGAATTGAACTGTAATCCGTTTCGTTATCAGAATGGCTCTAACGTGTATTTTAAGCATTTTTTTTTTTCAGGATCGTCATTTTTTTTTTCTTGCACCTTTTTTCGCAATTGATTTTTCCTTTAATATAACAAAAATCAGTGAATTGAACTGTAATCCGTTTCGTTATCAGAATGGCTCTAACGTGTATTTTAAGCATTTTTGGCATTTTTTTCAGGATCGTCATTTTTTTTTCTTGCACCTTTTTTCGCAATTGATTTTTCCTTTAATATAACAAAAATCAGTGAATTGAACTGTAATCCGTTTCGTTATCAGAATGGCTCTAACGTGTATTTTAAGTATTTTGGGCTTTTTTCAGGATCGTCATTTTTTTTTCTTGCACCTTTTTTTTCGCAATTGATTTTTCCTTTAATATAACAAAAATCAGTGAATTGAACTGTAATCCGTTTCGTTATCAGAATGGCTCTAACGTGTATTTTAAGCATTTTTTTTTTTTAAGATCGTCATTTCTATTTTTTTCTTGCACCTTTTTTTCGCAATTGATTTTTCCTTTAATATAACAAAAATCAGTGAATTGAACTGTAATCCGTTTCGTTATCAGAATGGCTCTAACGTGTATTTTAAGCATTTTTGGCTTTTTTTTTCAGGATCGTCATTTTTTTTCTTGCACCTTTTTTTCGCAATTGATTTTTCCTTTAATATAACAAAAATCAGTGAATTGAACTGTAATCCGTTTCGTTATCAGAATGGCTCTAACGTGTATTTTAAGCATTTTTACTTTTTTTCAGGATCGTCATTTTTTTTTTCTTGCACCTTTTTTTTTCGCAATTGATTTTTCCTTTAATATAACAAAAATCAGTGAATTGAACTGTAATCCGTTTCGTTATCAGAATGACTCTAACGTGTATTTTAAGCATTTTTGGCTTTTTTTCAGGATCGTCATTTTTTTTTCTTGCACCTTTTTTTCGCAATTGATTTTTCCTTTAATATAACAAAAATCAGTGAATTGAACTGTAATCCGTTTCGTTATCAGAATGACTCTAACGTGTATTTTAAGCATTTTTGGCTTTTTTCAGGATCGTCATTTTTTTTTCTTGCACCTTTTTTTTCGCAATTGATTTTTCCTTTAATATAACAAAAATCAGTGAATTGAACTGTAATCTGTTTTGTTATCAGAATGGCTCTAACGTGTATTTTAAGCATTTTTGGCTTTTTTTCAGGATCGTCATTTTTTTTTCTTGCACCTTTTTTTCGCAATTGATTTTTCCTTTAATATAACAAAAATCAGTGAATTGAACTGTAATCCGTTTCGTTATCAGAATGACTCTAACGTGTATTTTAAGCATTTTTGGCTTTTTTTCAGGATCGTCATTTTTTTTTCTTGCACCTTTTTTTCGCAATTGATTTTTCCTTTAATATAACAAAAATCAGTGAATTGAACTGTAATCCGTTTCGTTATCAGAATGACTCTAACGTGTATTTTAAGCATTTTTGGCTTTTTTTCAGGATCGTCATT
The DNA here is from genome assembly GCF_977035675.1 of Penaeus japonicus. Classification (NCBI taxonomy): domain Eukaryota; kingdom Metazoa; phylum Arthropoda; class Malacostraca; order Decapoda; family Penaeidae; genus Penaeus; species Penaeus japonicus. The sequence goes on from NW_028234412.1 coordinate 40,380,541, forward strand.
TTTTTTTCTTGCACCTTTTTTTTCGCAATTGATTTTTCCTTTAATATAACAAAAATCGTTGAATTGAACTGTAATCCGTTTCGTTATCAGAATGGCTCTAACGTGTATTTTAAGCATTTTTGGTATTTTTTCAGGATCGTCATTTTTTTTTTCTTACGCGAAAGGCTCAAGGAGGCTCGAGCGGTTGCAGTGGAAACGGCCCGTCGCGCACAGTCGATATGGGCCGAGGACTACAACCGGAGAGTGCGGCAGAAGTTCACACCAGCAGAGGGTGATCTTGTCCTTGCCAGAGAGTACGCCCGCCGGACAGGGGTGGCAGGCCGAGCTCTTGGTTCCCGGTGGAGTGGCCCTCTGCGGGTGAAGAAGCAGGTAGGCCCTGTCACCTTCATCTGCCAGTCGACGCAGCCGCCTTACCGAGAGAAGGGTTACCACTGTAACCAGATGAAGCAGTACGTGGTCCAAGAAGAGCTAGAGTTCTTCCCCGAGGCTGAGGTGGACGATGGAACCGAGGATCCGAGTGTCCCTGGTGCGAGTAACCAGGAGTAAGCGCGTCAACAACCTAATGTAGGTATTGACCTTCTGTGGTATCCCTGATGGTTGTCCTCTTTTTAAGGAAGGGCTAACCAGTGTTTCGCTGTAGTCTTAGAGTGGGTTATCCCTGATTGTTTGTTGGCTCTTTTTATCAGTTTTAAGTTTAAGGTTAATTTTAAGATTTGCTTTTGTTTTAGGTTTGGGTACTTTTATGTTTGTTTCAGCCTATTTTTAGTTTTTCTCTTTGCCATTTTTGATAAATTATTTTTTTAGATTTGGCTGATTTTTATTTAAGGTCGTGGATCTCTCCCCTTTTTATATTTTTATAAGTTCTTCTTTTGCCTGGATGGTGATTTTTAACTATGCTCGACATTAAAACCCCTTTTTATTTGCAGTTGATGTTTAGTCCACAGGCCTTGACGATGCGGCCTATGAACTTAGAGGGGGAGGAGTTGTAGTGATGTGCTTCGCCCCAGCCATCCCTCCAGGACCAATGCACGAGTTTCCCTTTGTCGCCACGAGGGGGAAGCGGCGCCAAGAGATGGCGTTGCCCTGGAGGGCCTACTACTCGCTCCCTCCTTGGAAGGAGGGCCTACCACATGCTCCCTCCCTGGAAGGGGGCCCATAAATACCCCTGCGAGGCCCTGGATCGTCCCCCACTCGTGTATGAGACTCTTTATGCCTCACACCCTGTTCCCATAACACAGCAACAAAAAATTATAAGTCTTGTGACACAGGAGCTACCCTGGTTTCCGGGGCCTCTCGTCTTGCTCGACATTTTTGTTTCTGTGTTTTAAAGTAAATCAAAGTCGAGTAAAACCTGTTTTTTCAGACTTTTGCACTTTTAGTGCCTTGCCTGCACCTTCAGTGCTTTGTTATTTGAAGGTAGCACGAGACTACAGTAGTTGTAGTTAGCCCCCACCCCAGACCCGCAGCTCTCTTCTACCACAGGGTAGCCCTTACGGGCCGACCCCTGGGTAGGGAGGCCCAGTAGTCTGGGGCGTCCTTTGGGCGCAACTTTTCTCTCCTCCTAATTTTTTTCCATTCTTCTGTGTGACTTTCCTGAGCCTACGGGAGTCTCCTTGTGAGCTCCTGTATTCGCTTGGGGGGTGGGCACCAACTTACCGTCCCTCGCACTAGGCAGGTTCGGCGGTTGGAAGGTGTCTTACACACAACTCCGATCCCTTAGTTGGTACTGGAGAACGCAACCAGGCTTCCACTAAGGGGGGGTGAGGACGATTAACTAAAAGACGTGTTTTATTTTATCCTCTCTTAGCTATTGGGATTAGGTTGATCCAAAAGTTAAGGGAAAAGGTAGTCCCCTCAGGACAACGGGCTTTGGCCCAGGGTTCGGACCTGGTCCGACACCCAGTATGATTGATTCCCCGGCTACCCTTCCTCCTCCCCAAGGAGGAGGGGCGACTCAGACCCTTTCTAAGACCACTTTGACCAGTAATGGAACCCCGACCAATGACCGACCCAGACGACACATTAATATCCCTCCCCAGAACGCAAGGTGCGTGAACATCCGTTGCATGAAAGAAAATCAATCCTTGCAGAATGTCAACCCCTTTATCATTAAGAAGGTCCTTGATGGTCAAGTGGGAGGCAGTTTTGATTTTGTCCGAAAGTTGCGAGATGGTAGCCTCCTTGTGAAAGTGCAATTTAAGTCTCAGGTTAACGATTTACTTAAGCTGACGCAGATTCATGACATTACAGTAAAAGTAACTATTCCTGTTGGCCCAAATACCTGTAAGGGAGTAATCTTTCACAGGGATTTGAGGACAATGGAAGAAAGCGAAATTCTTGATGCCATGAATGACCAAAACGTTGTGGACGTAAATTGCATGACCAAGAAAGATGGGAATGCGCGAACAAAGACCGGATTGTGTTTCTTGACCTTTGCTTCAAATAAAATTCCAAGTACTGTCAAAATCGGATATGAGATTGTTCAAGTACGACCTTACATTCAAAAGCCAATGCGGTGTAATAGATGCCAAAAATTTGGACACACCTCATTAAGATGCAATGATAAGGATACTAACAAATTCACTTGCGGTAAATGTACTGGAGATCACGATACCACTGAATGCACGGAAAAGACACTCAAGTGTGCTAACTGTGGAGGTCCCCATCAGTCAGGCTCTGCTGATTGCAGTAGCCTGAAGAAGGAGACTGAGACATTAGCATACATGAGAGAACACGATGTTAGCTACCGTGAGGCCAAGCAGAAAGTGGAAGGTTTGACAAGCAAACCCAATACTTCTTACGCCTCAGCAGTAACTAACACTGTTTCCAGTGCAAGCAGTGTTAATCAGCAGCTCGCAGTTAAGGACCAGGAAATTGCAGAATTGAAAGAAACGGTAAAGGACTTAATGAATCAGATTAAAGAATTGAATAAGACAATTAAAGAAATTGCTGAATCAACCCAGCAAAAACAGCATCTTAAGGAGGTCGATACCAAATCACAATCCGGATCGCACCTTCTCGTCCAGGCGACCCCCACTAGAACTTCGTCTGGTGGTAGTTCTGCTCGTAAGAGCAGATCATCCTCCGCCGGGCGTCTCTCTGGTGGAGGGGAGCAGGCCATGGAGACTACTGTCTCCAAAAATTCCCGAGAGAGGCCCTCGGGAAGCGAGGGAGAGGAGGAGGCGCCTCCCTCCCAAAAAAAGAAAATAAAAACCACCGGACAAGGCACTTCCAAACCCCATAAAACGTAATCCACGCGTATACCATCATACAATGGAACTGTCGAAGTCTTAGATCAAAAGTAAACTCTCTTAGATCCTCGTCCTATGCTCCCGATATTATCGTACTACAAGAAAGCCATTTAAACGACCAAGTCTCTGACGAGGTCGTATCGCTAAGAAACTACCATCTTTGTAGAAAAGACCGAGAGGGAAGGGGTGGAGGCGGAGTCGCCATGTACATCCACCAGAATCTCCCTTTCATTGAAGTGACGATTAATTCTACTTTGGAACACGTCGCATGCAAAGTAAAATTCAATAACACGTATCTGACTATATGCTCAGCTTACTGTCCACCTGATAAAAGGTTAATCTATGATGAGCTTTTTGCTATTCAGGACAGTCTGCCAAACAATAAATTAATTCTAGGAGATTTCAATGCTCGTCATACATCATGGGGTTCCCCACGGGTGAATGGTAGAGGTGAGCAAGTAGTTAAGTTGATCAACGACTCTGATCTGGTTCTTCTAAATGATGGTAGTCCAACGCGAATAGACGATAATACCGGTAATTTGAGCTTTATAGACCTATCACTGGTTTCCTCAACACTAGCAGCCAAGTGCCTGTGGCACACCATTGACGACTCGTTGGGAAGCGATCACCTTCCTATTTGTATTCAATATTCATGCGACACCACGAGGACGCCTTCAGCACCCAAATTTAACGTAAAAAGAGCAGATTGGGTCGCCTTCACAAGGAGCGTCAAGCTCGAAGTTGTTGGAGAAACCATTGATGATAAAGTAAACAGTGTTCAAAATTGTATTATAAATGCAGCAATGGCAACCATACCTAAGACTTCGACAGATAGCGTTAAGCATAGAGTTCCATGGTGGACACCAGATTGCCGCAGGGCGCTATGTGAACGAAATAGGGCCTACAGGCTTTTCCATAATAATATCACAAATGAGAACTTTCGCAAATACAAACAAGCGAGAGCTAGGGCTCGTAGAACAATCAGACAAGCCAAAAGAGACTCCTGGCGAAGCTTTGTCTCTACGATAAACAGCAATACTAAAATTTCAGAGGTTTGGTCCACAGTCAATAGAATTAATAGAAAAAAACAATCAATAAAAATCAGAAACATTTTACATGAGGGAAATAATTATGATGAACCTAGAGACATTGCTAACACAATCGCCAGGCAGTTCTCTTATACAAGCAGCTCGGAAAACTACAACCCTGCATTCCTGACCACCAAGGAAGCAGCCGAGCTGCAACCAATTCACTTTGCCACAGGAGATAATTTTGATTACAATAAAGATCTAACTATAAATGAGCTTGTCCGAGCCCTAGAAGCCTGTAGAGGAACATCCCCAGGCCCCGATGAGATTCGATATGAGATGATAAAGCATCTTAATCATGATGACATGATTAAGTTGCTAGAAGTGTACAATGATATTTGGAAAAGCCAAACTTTTCCAAATTCATGGCACTTCGCCCACATCATTCCCATATTGAAAGGAGGGGGAAATCCCAGATCCGCCATCTCTTACCGCCCAATTGCGTTGACAAGTTGCTTATGCAAGGTCATGGAAAGAATTGTTAATAGTAGGCTATTGCATTTTTTAAATACCAGAAATTTACTAGTTGACGAGCAGTGCGGCTTCCGAAAGGGACGCCAAACTCTCGATCAGCTAGTAAAACTGGAAAGTCATATTCATGAGGCATTTGCCAAAAAGCATTTTTTGATATCAGTATTTTTAGACATAGAAAAAGCCTACGACATGACTTGGCGACATGGCCTACTCAGAAAACTTTATGCTTTCGGATTACGTGGAAACTTGCCTTGTTTTATCCAAAATTTCATTTCTGACAGAACGTTTTCTGTCAAATTATTTTCTGACAACGTCACTTTCTCGGACATTTTTGTCCAGGCAAACGGGGTCCCACAAGGAAGTGTCTTGTCTCCCACATTATTTTTATGTATAATTAATGACATTTTACCATCTCCTCCTCGGAATCTTAAATACTCACTGTACGCCGATGATTGTGCATTGTGGCACTCCAGCAATAATGCAGAGTTCTCGGCAAATCAAATCCAATTGGCACTGGATATGATTCATAACTGGGGCCTCCAGTGGGGTTTTAAGTTTTCCATAAGAAAGAGTATTGGAGTGGTTTTTACACATAGGAGAAAGCCCAACATCAGGCTAACTCTAGACAACCATCCAATACCTATTCAAAATTCAGCTAGATTTCTTGGTCTACTCTTTGATAGTAGATTAAATTGGAAAGACCACATTGGTCAGTTAAAGAATAAATGTCAAAAAGCACTCAATTTATTAAAGTGCATTTCTGGACACAAATGGGGAGCTGATAGAAAGTCTTTACTGATGTTATATAAATCCCTGATTAGATCTAAAGTAGATTATGGGTCAATCGTGTATGGCTCGGCAACGAGCTCAACTCTGAAAGGTTTGAATGTTGTGCAGAATGCGTGTTTACGCGTCTGTCTTGGAGCCCTTAAGTGCACTCGCACCGAGCGCCTAGAGGTAGAGTCGGGAGTACCTCCCCTCCGTCTTAGACGCGGCCAGCTTGCGCTGACCTATGCCGCAAAGGTAGCCAGGCAGCCCCAACATCCCAACAGGGATGTTTTGCGCCGGCAGGTAGGGCCCCAGTATCGCGGCGGGAAGCCGCTGGGCAATAGACTCCATGACCTCACAGAAAAAGTCGGTATAGATCTCTCTACCATCGATACCCTGGTTCAGTCAAATATAGCACCGTGGGAAACACCCAATTTTTCTACTGTTGTAGACTGGCTACCATCAGCCAAAGCCACGGTGTCGGAGGTGGAGGTACGCCAGAGGTTCAGAGAGATCCTAATTAAACATCTTTCCTTTTTTCATTTATATACCGACGGGTCCAAGACAGACGAGTGTGTGGGAGCGGGTGTATGGTCGACTGAATGTCAGTTGAGATTTCGATTGCCGAATCATACATCGATCTTTCTTGCCGAACTTTTTGCAATAGATAAAGCTTTAGATTTTGCCCTATCGACGACCCACGATAGAATAGTCATTTTTTCAGACTCGTTAAGTTCAATTAAAGCCATTAAATCACTAGAAACCACCTATAATGAAATACAGGGTAATATCATTCGTAAAATGCATAGTGCCAATAAATCAATCAAACTGATATGGGTACCTGGACACTCGGGTATCCATGGTAATGAACAGGCTGACAAACTAGCCGGGTCGACTGGCGATCTGGAGCCTGGTATTATCCGCACAGATCTCAGGTGTTTTGTCTCTTTTATAAAAGCAAAAATCCATCTCCTGTGGCAGAGTGAGTGGACCGACCTCACAATCAGAAAATTCAAAAATGAAATCGAAATGTGGGACACAGCCCACAGGAAGAACAGAAGGGAGGAGGTGGTATTGGCTCGGCTGCGGGTCAATGCCACAAGATATACCCACCTTACTCCCTATATGAACAAAAATTTCCCTCCACAGTGTGGTCAATGCAACAGACCCTTCTCAATACCACACTATCTAATATCATGCCAAATATATAATAGACAAAGACAAAAAATAAAAAACTATTTACAAATAAAAAATATAGAACTAAATATAAACAATTTACTATCAGATAATGAAAAAATAATTAGTAAAGTAATCACTTTTTTAAAGGAGACAAAACTTTATGACCTTATATAGATTGATAAAATAAAATGGAATCATTGGCTTAATAACCTTGGCCTGTGCCGCTGGTTGATAGCCAATAAATCCAACAAGCAAGCAAGCAAGCAAGCTGGATCGTCAGCAGATAGCCACTTGTAGATGAGCCTAGCTCGGCAACAGCACTGCTCACAACCTGTGCCCTTTTGGCACTTGTTGTTTTTTTTCTCTTTTTATTGGAACTTTTATTGTCAATCTTATTGTTTTTAAAGGGTTGCGACCATAGGCTAAATTCATGGCCAGCCAAAAGGAGAAGTTTTCAATATAGAAGGAGGAGAGACCTTTTGTTCTTTGTGTGAATATATTTATATAATAAACTATGATCGGAATGATTTCATTTTATATTTTTCAAGTCCTTTTGTGAAACACTGAAATAAGAATGTTTGCCTGACTCTAGCCACGCCTGCTCGGCAATGTCCTGTGTAGGAACTCTTTCTTTCCACATACAAACTGACATACACTCATACACATACATAACATACATTTTACACGTCTTTTACTGTCTCGCATATACACGGGTGCTGATCCCTTATCAGCTGGTGGCAGCCTACCCCTACACAGGACGAGATTCACGTTACCATGGATTCAATCGGGAATTTACTTTGGGGCAAGGAAATGTCTCGGGGAATCACTACAATCACACTGCATTAAACAAGCACCAATTGCAACCCCTGATGCATCGGTATGGACCTCGAAAGGTCTGTCGAAATCAGGTTTGCTCAGGACTGGTGTTGTGACAAGTGCCTTCTTTAAGGCCTGGAAAGCAACTTCTTCCCACTGGCCCCAGACAAACTTAACATCCTTGCGAGTTAGGCTGGTAAGTGGTGCTGCAAGTTTAGCATACCCTTCAATATGCCGTCTGAAGAAGCCTGTACACCCAAGGAAGCGACGCACCTCCTTTTGGTTCCTAGGCTGAGGCATCTTCTGAATAGCAGACACCTTATCTGGGTCAGGTTCTACACCCTTGGGCGAGATCTTAAAACCCAGGAATTTAAATGTGTCGGTTGCAAATACACACTTCTTCCTGTTGAGCCTGAATCCTGCTTTTAAAAGGAGTGCCAAAGTCTCATCTAAATGCTTTAGATGCTCAGTAAAACTACTACTGTGTACTACCACATCATCCAAGTAGGCAATGGTATGTTTGCCCAAAACAGATGACAGCACACAGTTGACAGCCCGTTGAAAGGTTGAGGGGGCAGTTGCTAACCCAAATGGCAACTTCCTGAACTGAAAGAGACGGTGCCCATCCGAGAATGCTGTCTTTGGCCTATCATCTGGGTTCACATCCACAGTCCAATAGGCACTGCGAGCATCCAGAGCAGTAAACCACATAGTTCCATGGAGCTGATCTATGAGCTCATCAATGCGTGGCATTGGATAGGCATCCTGCTCTGTAATACTGTTGAGACTCCGATAATCAATGCAAAATCTAGTTGACCCATCCTTCTTCCTAACCAGAACGATTGGGGAATGCCAGGGGGAGGTGGAATGTTCAATCACCCCTTGTGCAAACATATTGTCACACTCTTCACGAATGAACTTTTTAGATGCTTCTGGAAGGCGCCACTGTCGTACACATAATGGACCTTCACCCTCCTTAGTCTTAATGTTGTGAGAAATGCCAGGTACTGTGCCCAGTTTCGCCTGAGCATCAAACAAAGACACATATTTTGCCAGCAATTGTCTAACTTGCTGCTGTTGCTCAAGACTGAGGTGACCAAGGTCAAACTCGGCTAAAATGTCACTAAACTCAGGATTACCTGGCCGAACCTCATCCTCAGAACAACAAGTGGTAGTGGCTGTCTGTTCAATTGGCACTTGTGCCACCACACTGCAAGGAGGCAAATCAATATCTGGCAAAAGGATATAATCACCTGCATTACCAAAATCTCCAACAGCATCAAAACTATCAAAGTCATCGTCAATGAAGCCATCGGCAAGTTCAGGTTTAGATATATCACCATCCTCACCAATAAATAACTCAGCTCCTAACGTTTGCTCCTCTATAGCATACTGAAAAGGAGTCTTACTAACACTGGCAATTTTCTTTTCAGCACCATTGTTAAAAATTGCACTTTCACTTGACACTGTACTATTAATCGCACCCTTAGTGACTATATTAGCACTTTCACATTTTTCATCACAAACACTATCACTGTTCACAGCCTCGCAAACACTTTCTGCAGTTGACGGAGTATGACCATTTACATCTGTGCTTCCAGCCTCAAGTGAGAAAACCTGTATTACATCATCAACTATAGCTAACCTATTCTTCACCTCTTGTAGAGACCTAGGCACCACCAAGGGACACTCAATACCAGAAACTAGAAGTTCCTTGGCAGCCTGCAATCTTCGAGGAACGCTACATTTAATGAACCGCCCGCTGCAAGGTGGTACACAAACAGGTACAGCAACATGTGCCACCTGTGAAGAGGGTAGCAACTTTGATCGTTGAGGATGTATCTCAACAAGAACTACCTGTAATGACCGAGAGTCTGTATACTCGACAGGGAACTTAATACCTTGCACAACCAGAACATCCATCTTATCAGGATCGGAAAAACACTCCAGCCTGAAGTTGAAGCGTCTAAGAAGATCCATACCCAGCAAGACTTCTCCAGGAAAGGAAATATCATCCAAGATGCATACTTTATGTTTCACATGGATCTGTTCACTTACATTAAACACTACTGCACTTTCACCTAAAACTGGAATAGTTTTGCCAGACACCCCTTTCACCCTTTTACAGGTTTCTTTCTCGCACCTTATTCCCAACTTTTCAGCTGCTACTGTTTTGGCAATGGTCACCTCAGAACCTGTGTCGACAAAACATTGCATCCTGCACCCATTAACCATCAAATATACCATTGGGCGACCTACAGGTTTCTGAGAGTTCTTACCATAACAGTTAGTGGTTGACAGCACCTCTTTCTCCGCCAGCAACGGTGACGCTGCCTTTCCCGACCTGGCGTGATACAAAGGGACACTGTCGAGCAAAGTGACCTGGCTCACCACACGCAAAACACTTTCTCCTCTCGTTCAACACACGACACTCTGAACTGTCATGCTCATGATTTTTATGGTAACGACAGTACCTCCGTGGTGGATGATCAACCTCGGCTGCTGCAAGAGCCCGTGGTCGGAAAGGCGATCTATTAAGAGGAGAGCCAACCCCAGGACCTTCACTCTCCCTGAGACTCCATACTCTCTGGGTAGTCTCGACAAGATTTGAAAGCTCAACCTCTTCCTTTACCACAACTGCTTCCCTGATCCACCGAGGGAGCCCTTGCAAAAAGACCCGTCTAATTAGGTCATCTGGGTCACCAATAGCCTGAGGGTAATCACGTAATCCTTGATAAACCATGCCCTCTAAAATAAAATAAAAATCCATGGGCGCTTGCCCTGGTTGTAGCTTCTGACCATGTAGTACATGATAAAAATCAGACGAAGTGCCAGTTCCCCTAAATTTCTGTCTCAGTTTCTCCTTAAACTCGACCCATGACACAATGTTGTCAAAGAGGGGCGAATTCACAATTAGTTCTGCCGCACCCTTACATGATGCCTTTGCAGCTTTAATGAAGGCTGCATCGGTCTGAGGGCGAGTGTGGCTCTCAACACTTCGAAGCCAACTTTCGACCTCCTGATTGCGTTTAAGGGGGTGCGCAGAACTAACCTCTGCCTTAAACTGGGGGATCGGATCCCTCTGCACCACAAACTCAACTGAAGGAGTTTCTCTGAAGGAGACAGGTGTGGACGGACGAGACATACGAGCCTCCATCTCACTATTCTGCCGCCGCAGACTCTGGACCTCTAGTGTGAGCTGAGAGATCTTTTGAAACAGCTCTTCCATCACCGAAAGTTCAGGAAGACTTTCGATGCCTTGGTCTCCCGAGTCTGGCACGAGTGGCTGCCCTGAAGGGGAGTCCCTCTCTAGCGGAGGAGCAGAAGCAGTAGCCCGACTCGTCGAAGGACGGGCAGGACTATTATTACGATTTCCGCCGTTCTTTCGACCCATGGCTCGTGTCTGAATTGTGCTGATTTTGCCTTAAAAAAATCACTACAGCCAGAGCTACAACACTCCAACACAACTTTAGGACTAAAGAGGACACAGGATACCCTAAATAAATCCACCAAAAATCACTGCACTATCCTAACTCACACGGACATATGCAAAAATTCATAATAAAACTCACAGAAAACATACATCAGAAACGTACAATTCGTTTAAAACATTCGTAAAATTACCCGAACCAAAATCACATAAAACAGTCATAAAAACACTCATGAAAATATAAAACATTCGCCCAAAAACTGACTAAAACAAAGACTCATAAAACAGACAAAGACTCATAAAACAGACAAAGACTCATAAAACAGACAAAGACTCATAAAACAGACAAAGACTCATAAAACAGACAAAGACTCATAAAACAGACAAAGACTCATAAAACAGACAAAGGCTCATAAAACAGACAAAGACTCATAAAACAGACAAAGACTCATAAAACAGACAAAGACTCATAAAACAGACAAAGACTCATAAAACAGACAAAGACTCATAAAACAGACAAAGACTCATAAAACAGACAAAGACTCATAAAACAGACAAAGACTCATAAAACAGACAAAGACTCATAAAACAGAGAAAGACTCATAAAACAGAGAAAGACTGCGGAACCTAAAACACATTTAAACTTAAAACATTCACTAAACAATCGTACATATTCGTAAAACATACACAAAACATGAAAACAATCACAACATAAATCACAAATTCACATAACCTTTATAAAGCTGTCGCACATTAAGCCTTTACAAAAACCATTTACGATAACTACATTCACGCATTTAGAAACTGCTAAACATTCATTCAAGCATTTTAACACAAAAAAAACATCGAACCCCTAAAAACTCACAGCAAAAAAATATAAAACTCAATCATACTCTTAACTAAGATCCCAAATACCGAAAAATAAAACACCAGAAAAACACGTACAAAACAAAGCCATAAAACACCAAATCACGCATCCATAAAACATAGACACAGAAAAATGAAACCATAAGAAAATAAATCCATGGAGATAAACTAAAAATAAAACAGTAAAACAGAGAAAACAAACCAAAATAAAACAAAAGAAACCATTCAAAATAAAACAAACTAAAAGAACATAAAATAAGAATCTGGGCAGACGAACAGGTGACTACGGGTGAAGACTTCGTGAAGACATGAGCGTCTTACGCGTAACAAGCAGTTACACCGTCAAGGAGTCATCAGGCTTAACAGGTGCTTTGAAAGCACATACAATGCGCCATATCCCACCGCTTGCCACCAAAAATACCTATACGCTGTAGTGGGTATTTAATAAACTCCGTAGAGTTCATTATTGGAGATGTTAAATTTGGTAGCGTGTTACCCAACTACGCGTAATTATTCAATGTGTGGGTCTGGCGCATTTTAGAGAAGATGACTCTCGGGTGTAAAAAAGTTCATCCCGCAGCCACCGTTTAAAACAAACTGGCTGCCTGACTTAAAAAGGCAATATAAAAAATAGAAGCATCCATATTATACATTTATTAACACAGTCATTCGGAAACAAAACCAATATACATGAATAACACACCATACACTTACTTGTTAAAAAGAGGGTAAAACCACACAGCACGAGAAACTGTCAGCCAGGTAAAATCCAAGAGAGGTCGTCTGCCACTACACAAATCCAAGAACCCTCTCCTGTTAACCGCCCTGGCCTGACCTTTTATGTGGCAGCTTCCCGCGCTTATGTTGAGGTTTTACCCATAATGCAATATATAATAATCAAAATAAAAAAGGTGTGTTTTGAAAATAAACTTAAAATACATAAAACAAAATTAGAAATCAAACATATACAAAAATGGGCATATAAAAGACTTAAAACAGGAAAGTAGGAAAAAGTGAAAGAAGGGATCCGTGTGGAGAAACGAGAGAAAACAGGAAGAGATACACAGATGAAAAATGAAAGTAAGGTGTTATAGTCGAAGGAAAAGAGACAAGATCAAGGTAAGGTAAGTAAAGAATATAAGGTAAGCAGTGTATAAGTACTTGTTGTATAGAGTAGTAGAAATGTAGATGTAGACGAAAACACGGAACAATCAGAAAGGTAAGTCAAAGGAACATAAAAACGCACTTTATTCTTATTAAAAAAAACGAACACACACACACGAAATAGCGAAGCCAAATCATCTTGCAGGGCGGAAAGGTCCGTAGATTCTTTCGTGACGTCAGGGGACAGGCGGCCCGAAATCTGCGGGATGACCCGCCTGATACCAGGGGATAATTCACTACACTCTCAATTGCTAAATCCTTTAATATAACGAAAAACAGCGCATTTAACTATAATCCGTTTCATTATCAGAATGGCTCAAACGTGTATTTTAAGCATTTTTGGCTATTTTCAGGGTCTAGTCAATTTTTTTTTAAGTGCACCTTTTTTCTCTCAATTGCTAAATCCTTTAATATAACGAAAAGCAGCGCATCTAACTATAATCCGTTTCATTATCAGAATGGCTCAAACGTGTATTTTAAGCATTTTTGGCTATTTTCAGGGTCGTGTATATTACTGTCATTTTTTTTTTTTTTAGTGCACCTTTTTTCTCTCAATTGCTAAATCCTTTAATATAACGAAAAGCAGCGCATCTAACTATAATCCGTTTCATTATCAGAATGGCTCAAATGTGTATTTTAAGCATTTTTGGCTATTTTCAGGGTCGTGTATATTACTGTCATTTTTTTTTTTAGTGCACCTTTTTTCTCTCAATTGCTAAATCCTTTAATGTAACGAAAAGCAGCGCATCTAACTATAATCCGTTTCATTATCAGAATAGCTCAAACGTGTATTTTAAGCATTTTTGGCTATTTTCAGGGTCGTGTATATTACTGTCATTTTTTTTTTAGTGCACCTTTTTTCTCTCAATTGCTAAATCCTTTAATATAACGAAAAGCAGCGCATTTAACTATAATCCGTTTCATTATCAGAATGGCTCAAACGTGTATTTTAAGCATTATTGGCTATTTTCAGGGTCGTGTCATTTTTTTTTTTTTTTTAGTGCACCTTTTTTCTCTCAATTGCTAAATCCTTTAATATAACGAAAAGCAGCGCATCTAACTATAATCCGTTTCATTATCAGAATGGCTCAAACGTGTATTTTAAGCATTTTTGGCTATTTTCAGGGTCGTGTATATTACTGTCATTTTTTTTTTTAGTGCACCTTTTTTCTCTCAATTGCTAAATCCTTTAATATAACGAAAAGCAGCGCATCTAACTATAATCCGTTTCATTATCAGAATGGCTCAAACGTGTATTTTAAGCATTTTTGGCTATTTTCAGGGTCGTGTATATTACTATCATTTTATTTTTTAGTGCACCTTTTTTCTCTCAATTGCTAAATCCTTTAATATAACGAAAAACAGCGCATCTAACTATAATCCGTTTCATTATCAGAATGGCTCAAACGTGTATTTTAAGCATTTTTGGCTATTTTCAGGGTCGTGTATATTACTGTCATTTTTTTTTTTTAGTGCACCTTTTTTCTCTCAATTGCTAAATCCTTTAATATAACGAAAAACAGCGCATTTAACTATAATCCGTTTCATTATCAGAATGGCTCAAACGTGTATTTTAAGCATTTTTGGCTATTTTCAGGGTCGTGTCATTTTTTTTTTAGTGCACCTTTTTTCTCTCAATTGCTAAATCCTTTAATATAACGAAAAGCAGCGCATCTAACAATAATCCGTTTCATTATCAGAATGGCTCAAACGTGTATTTTAAGCATTTTTGGCTATTTTCAGGGTCGTGTCATTTTTTTTTTTTTTTAGTGCACCTTTTTTCTCTCAATTGCTAAATCCTTTAATATAACGAAAAGCAGCGCATCTAACTATAATCCGTTTCATTATCAGAATGGCTCAAACGTGTATTTTAAGCATTTTTGGCTATTTTCAGGGTCGTGTATATTACTGTCATTTTTTTTTAGTGCACCTTTTTTCTCTCAATTGCTAAATCCTTTAATCTAACTATAATCCGTTTCATTATCAGAATGGCTCAAACGTGTATTTTAAGCATTTTTGGCTATTTTCAGGGTCGTGTATATTACTGTCATTTTTTTTTTTAGTGCACCTTTTTTCTCTCAATTGCTAAATCCTTTAATATAACGAAAAGCAGCGCATCTAACTATAATCCGTTTCATTATCAGAATGGCTCAAACGTGTATTTTAAGCATTTTTGGCTATTTTCAGGGTCGTGTATATTACTGTCATTTTTTTTTTAGTGCACCTTTTTTCTTTCAATTGCTAAATCCTTTAATATAACGAAAAGCAGCGCATCTAACTATAATCCGTTTCATTATCAGAATGGCTCAAACGTGTATTTTAAGCATTTTTGGCTATTTTCAGGGTCGTGTATATTACTGTCATTTTTTTTTTTAGTGCACCTTTTTTCTCTCAATTGCTAAATCCTTTAATATAACGAAAAGCAGCGCATCTAACTATAATCCGTTTCATTATCAGAATGGCTCAAACGTGTATTTTAAGCATTTTTGGCTATTTTCAGGGTCGTGTATATTACTGTCATTTTTTTTTTAGTGCACCTTTTTTCTCTCAATTGCTAAATCCTTTAATATAACGAAAAGCAGCGCATCTAACTATAATCCGTTTCATTATCAGAATGGCTCAAACGTGTATTTTAAGCATTTTTGGCTATTTTCAGGGTCGTGTATATTACTGTCATTTTTTTTTAGTGCACCTTTTTTCTCTCAATTGCTAAATCCTTTAATATAACGAAAAGCAGCGCATCTAACTATAATCCGTTTCATTATCAGAATGGCTCAAACGTGTATTTTAAGCATTTTTGGCTATTTTCAGGGTCGTGTATATAAGTCATTTTTTTTTTTAGTGCACCTTTTTTCTCTCAATTGCTAAATCCTTTAATATAACGAAAAGCAGCGCATCTAACTATAATCCGTTTCATTATCAGAATGGCTAAAACGTGTATTTTAAGCATTTTTGGCTATTTTGATGGGGCGGTCTATTACTGTCATTTTTTTTTTAGTGCACCTTTTTTCTCTCAATTGCTAAATCCTTTAATATAACGAAAAGCAGCGCATCTAACTATAATCCGTTTCATTATCAGAATGGCTCAAACGTGTATTTTAAGCATTTTTGGCTATTTTCAGGGTCGTGTTATTTTTTTTTTTTAGTGCACCTTTTTTCTCTCAATTGCTAAATCCTTTAATATAACGAAAAGCAGCGCATCTAACTATAATCCGTTTCATTATCAGAATGGCTCAAACGTGTATTTTAAGCATTTTTGGCTATTTTCAGGGTCGTGTCATTTTTTTTTTTTAGTGCACCTTTTTTCTCTCAATTGCTAAATCCTTTAATATAACGAAAAGCAGCGCATCTAACTATAATCCGTTTCATTATCAGAATGGCTCAAACGTGTATTTTAAGCATTTTTGGCTATTTTCAGGGTCGTGTCATTTTTTTTTTAGTGCACCTTTTTTCTCTCAATTGCTAAATCCTTTAATATAACGAAAAGCAGCGCATCTAACTATAATCCGTTTCATTATCAGAATGGCTCAAACGTGTATTTTAAGCATTTTTGGCTATTTTCAGGGTCGTGTCATTTTTTTTTTTTAGTGCACCTTTTTTCTCTCAATTGCTAAATCCTTTAATATAACGAAAAACAGCGCATTAACTATAATCCGTTTCATTATCAGAATGGCTCAAACGTGTATTTTAAGCATTTTTGGCTATTTTCAGGGTCGTGTCATTTTTTTTTTTTTTAGTGCACCTTTTTTCTCTCAATTGCTAAATCCTTTAATATAACGAAAAGCAGCGCATCTAACTATAATCCGTTTCATTATCAGAATGGCTCAAACGTGTATTTTAAGCATTTTTGGCTATTTTCAGGGTCGTGTCATTTTTTTTTTAGTGCACCTTTTTTCTCTCAATTGCTAAATCCTTTAATATAACGAAAAACAGCGCATCTAACTATAATCCGTTTCATTATCAGAATGGCTCAAACGTGTATTTTAAGCATTTTTGGCTATTTTCAGGGTCGTGTCATTTTTTTTTTTAGTGCACCTTTTTTCTCTCAATTGCTAAATCCTTTAATATAACGAAAAGCAGCGCATCTAACTATAATCCGTTTCATTATCAGAATGGCTCAAACGTGTATTTTAAGCATTTTTGGCTATTTTCATGGTCGTATATTACTGTCATTTTTTTTTAGTGCACCTTTTTTCTCTCAATTGCTAAATCCTTTAATATAACGAAAAGCAGCGCATCTAACTATAATCCGTTTCATTATCAGAATGGCTCAAACGTGTATTTTAAGCATTTTTGGCTATTTTCAGGGTCGTGTATATTACTTTTTTTTTTTTTAGTGCACCTTTTTTCTCTCAATTGCTAAATCCTTTAATATAACGAAAAGCAGCGCATCTAACTATAATCCGTTTCATTATCAGAATGGCTCAAACGTGTATTTTAAGCATTTTTGGCTATTTTCAGGGTCGTGTATATTACTGTCATTTTTTTTTAGTGCACCTTTTTTCTCTCAATTGCTAAATCCTTTAATATAACGAAAAGCAGCGCATCTAACTATAATCCGTTTCATTATCAGAATGGCTCAAACGTGTATTTTAAGCATTTTTGGCTATTTTCAGGGTCGTGTCATTTTTTTTTTTAGTGCACCTTTTTTCTCTCAATTGCTAAATCCTTTAATATAACGAAAGGCAGCGCATCTAACTATAATCCGTTTCATTATCAGAATGGCTCAAACGTGTATTTTAAGCATTTTTGGCTATTTTCAGGGTCGTGTATATTAGTGTCATTTTTTTTTAGTGCACCTTTTTTCTCTCAATTGCTAAATCCTTTAATATAACGAAAAGCAGCGCATCTAACTATAATCCGTTTCATTATCAGAATGGCTCAAACGTGTATTTCAAGCAATTTGGCTATTTTCAGGGTCGTGTATATTATTGTCATTTTTTTTTTTAGTGCACCTTTTTCTCTCAATTGCTAAATCCTTTAATATAACGAAAAGCAGCGCATCTAACTATAATCCGTTTCATTATCAGAATGGCTCAAACGTGTATTTTAAGCATTTTTGGCTATTTTCAGGGTCGTCATTTTTTTTTTTCTTGCACCTTTTTTCTCTCAATTGCTAAATCCTTTAATATAACGAAAAGCAGCGCATCTAACTATAATCCGTTTCATTATCAGAATGGCTCAAACGTGTATTTTAAGCATTTTTGGCTATTTTCAGGTCGTGTATACTGTCATTTTTTTTTTTTTAGTGCACTTTTTTTCTCAATTGCTAAATCCTTTAATATAACGAAAAGCAGCGCATCTAACTATAATCCGTTTCATTATCAGAATGGCTCAAACGTGTATTTTAAGCATTTTTGGCTATTTTCAGGGTCGTGTCTTTTTTTTTTAGTGCACCTTTTTTCTCTCAATTGCTAAATCCTTTAATATAACGAAAAACAGCGCATCTAACTATAATCCGTTTCATTATCAGAATGGCTCAAACGTGTATTTTAAGCATTTTTGGCTATTTTCAGGTCGTGTATATTACTGACATTTTTTTTTAGTGCACCTTTTTTCTCTCAATTGCTAAATCCTTTAATATAACGAAAAGCAGCGCATCTAACTATAATCCGTTTCATTATCAGAATGGCTCAAACGTGTATTTTAAGCATTTTTGGCTATTTTCAGGGTCGTGTCATTTTTTTTTTTTAGTGCACCTTTTTTCTCTCAATTGCTAAATCCTTTAATATAACGAAAAGCAGCGCATCTAACTATAATCCGTTTCATTATCAGAATGGCTCAAACGTGTATTTTAAGGATTTTTGGCTATTTTCAGGGACGTGTTATTTTTTCTTTTGGCTATTTTCAGGGTCGTGTATATTACTGTCATTTTTTTTTTAGTGCACCTTTTTTCTCTCAATTGCTAAATCCTTTAATATAACGAAAAGCAGCGCATCTAACTATAATCCGTTTCATTATCAGAATGGCTCAAACGTGTATTTTAAGCATTTTTGGCTATTTTCAGGGTCATTTTCTTTTAGTGCACCTTTTTTCTCTCAATTGCTAAATGCTTTAATATAACGAAAAGCAGCTTATCTAACTATAATCCGTTTCATTATCAGAATGGTTCAAACGTGTATTTTAAGCATTTTTGGCTATTTTCAGGGTCGTGTCATTTTTTTTTTTAGTGCACCTTTTTTCTCTCAATTGCTAAATCCTTTAATATAACGAAAAGCAGCGCATCTAACTATAATCCGTTTCATTATCAGAATGGCTCAAACGTGTATTTTAAGCATTTTTGGCTATTTTCAGGGTCGTGTCATTTTTTTTTTTTAGTGCACCTTTTTTCTCTCAATTGCTAAATCCTTTAATATAACGAAAAGCAGCGCATCTAACTATAATCCGTTTCATTATCAGAATGGCTCAAACGTGTATTTTAAGCATTTTTGGCTATTTTCAGGGTCGTGTCATTTTTTTTTTTAGTGCACCTTTTTTCTCTCAATTGCTAAATCCTTTAATATAACGAAAAACAGCGCATTTAACTATAATCCGTTTCATTATCAGAATGGCTCAAACGTGTATTTTAAGCATTTTTGGCTATTTTCAGGGTCGTGTCATTTTTTTTTATTGCACCTTTTTTCTCTCAATTGCTAAATCCTTTAATATAACGAAAAGCAGCGCATCTAACTATAATCCGTTTCATTATCAGAATGGCTCAAACGTGTATTTTAAGCATTTTTGGCTATTTTCAGGGTCGTGTCATTTTTTTTTTAGTGCACCTTTTTTCTCTCAATTGCTAAATCCTTTAATATAACGAAAAGCAGCGCATCTAACTATAATCCGTTTCATTATCAGAATGGCTCAAACGTGTATTTTAAGCATTTTTGGCTATTTTCAGGGTCGTGTCATTTTTTTTTTTTAGTGCACCTTTTTTTCTCAATTGCTAAATCCTTTAATATAACGAAAAACAGCGCATTTAACTATAATCCGTTTCATTATCAGAACGGCTCAAACGTGTATTTTAAGCATTTTTGGCTATTTTCAGGGTCGTGTCATTTATTTTTTTTGCACCTTTTTTCTCTCAATTGCTAAATCCTTTAATATAACGAAAAGCAGCGCATCTAACTATAATCTGTTTCATTATCAGAATGGCTCAAACGTGTATTTTAAGCATTTTTGGCTATTTTCAGGGTCGTCTATTTTTTAAAACCCTTTAATATAACGAGAATCAGCACATTTAACTATAATCCGTTTCATTATCAGAATGGCTCAAACGTGTATTTTAAGCATTTTTGGCTATTTTCAGGGTCGTGTAATTTTTTTTTATTGCACCTTTTTTCTCTCAATTGCTAAATCCTTTAATATAACGAAAAACAGCGCATTTAACTATAATCTGTTTCATTATCAGAATGGCTCAAACGTGTATTTTAAGCATTTTTGGCTATTTTCAGGGTCGTGTCATTTTTTTTTTAGTGCACCTTTTTTCTCTCAATTGCTAAATCCTTTAATATAACGAAAATCAGCGCATTTAACTATAATCCGTTTCATTATCAGAATGGCTCAAACGTGTATTTTAAGCATTTTTGTTTTTTCTATTTAGGATCGTCATTTTTTTTTTCTTGCACCTTTTTTCTCGCAATTGCTAAATCCTTTAATATAACGAAATATTTACATATAAGAGACATTAAAATAACGAAACGGATTACAGTTAAATGCGCTGATTTCCGTTATATTAAAGGGAAAAGCAATATCGAGAAAAAAGGTGGAAAAATAAAAAATGACGATCCTGAAAAAAAACGAAAATGCTTAAATTACACGTTAGAGGCATTCTCATAACGAAAAGGATTACAGTTAATTGCGCTGATTTTCGTTATATTAAAGGGAAAAGCAATTGCGAGAAAAAAGGTGCAAGAAAAAAAAATGACAATACAGAAAAAAAATGCTTAAAATACACGTTAGAGGCATTCTGGTAACGAAACGGATTACAGTTAAATGCGCTGATTTTCGTTGTAATAAAGGAAAAAGCATTTGCGAGAAAAAAGGTGGAAGAAAAAAAATTGACGATACTGAAATAAAACCGAAAATGCTTAAAATACACGTTAGAGCCATTCTGATAACGAAACGAATTACAGTTAAATGGACTGATTTTTTGTTATATTAAAGGAAAAAGCAATTTCAAGAAAAAGGTGGAAGAAAAAAAAATGACGATCCTGAAAAAAAAACCGAAAATGCTTAAAATACACGCGAGTAGCATTCTGATAACGAACCAGATTACAGTTAAATGCACAGATTTTTGTTTTATTAAAGGAAAAAGCAATTGCGAGAAAAAAGGTGAAAAAAATGCACGATCCTGAAAAAAAAACGAAAATGCTTAAAATACACGTTAGAGCCATTCTGATAACGAAACGGATTACAGTTAAATGCACTGATCAAAGGAAAAAGTAATTGCGAGAAAAAAAGTGTAAGAAAATAAAAGACGTTCCTGAAAAAAACGAAAATGATTAAAATACACGTTAGAGGCATTCTGATAACGAAACGGATTACAGTTAAATGTGCTGATTTTCGTTATATTAAAGGAAAAAGCAATTGCGAGAAAAAAGGTGAAAAAAAAAATGACGATCTTGAAAAAAAAAACGAAAATGACACGTTAGAGCCATTATGATAACGAAACGAATTACAGTTATATGCACTGATTTTTATTTATTAAAGGAAAAAGTAATTCCGAGAAAAAAAGGTGCAAGAAAAAAAAAAAGACGATTCTGATAAAAAAAACCGTAAACGTAATATACTTTACAGCCATTCTGATAACGATACGGATTACAGTTAAAAGCACTGATTTTTGTGATATTAAAGGAAAAAGCAATTGCGAGAAAAAAGGTGCAAGAAAAAAAAAGACGATCTTGAAAAAAAAAACGAAAATGCTTAAAATACACGTTAGAGCCATTCTGATAACGAAACATATTACAGTTAAATGCACTGATTTTTGTTATATTAAAAGCAAACGGAATTGCGAGAAAAAAAGTGTAAGAAAAAAAATGACAATCTTGAAAAAAAATCGAAAATGCTTAAAATACACGTTAGAGCCATTCTGATAACGGAACGGATTACAGTTAAATGCACTGATTTTTGTTATATTTAAAAAAATGTAATTGCGAGAAAAAAGGTGAAGAAAAAAATATGACGATCCTAAAAAAAAAAAAAAAATGCTTAAAATACAAGTTATACGCATTCTGATAACGAAACGGATTACAGTTAAATGCGCTGATATTCGTTATATTAAAGGAAAAAGCAATTGCGAGAAAAAAGGTGCAAGAAAAAAAAAATGACGACCCTGAAAAAAACCCGAAAATGCTTAAAATATACGTTATAGCCATTCTGATAACGAAACATTACATTTAACAGCACTGATCTTCGTTATATTAAAGGAAAAAGCAATTACGAGAAAAAAGGTGTAAGAAAAAAAAATGATCCTGAAAAAAAAAAACCGAAATGCTTAAATTAAATACACGTTAGAGCCATTCTGATAACGAAACGGATTACAGTTAATTGCACTGATTTTTGTTATAAAGAAAAAAGCAATTGCGAGAAAAAAGGTGCAAGAAAAAAAAATAACGATCCTGAAAAAAAAACCCGAAAATGGTTCAAATACACGTAAGAGGCATTCTGATAACGAAACGGATTACAGTTAAATGCGCTGATTTTCGTTATATTAAAGGAAAAACCAATTGCCTTTTCCTTTAATATAATGAAAATGAGCGTATCTAACTGTAATCCGTTTCATTATCAGAATGACTCTTACGTGTATTTTAGGCATTTTTGGCTTTTTTCAGGATCGTGCATTATTTTGCACCTTTTTTCTCACAATTGCATTTTCCTTTAATATAACGAAAATCAGTGAATTTTACTGTAATCCGTTTCGTTATCAGAATGGCTCTAACGTGTATTTTAGGCATTTTGGGCGTTTTTTCAGGATCGTGTTTTTTTTTATTGCACCTTTTTTCTCGATATTGCTTTTTTCATTAATATAACGGAAATCAGGGCATTTAACTGTAATCCGTTTCATTATCAGAATGGGGCTAACGTGTATTTTAGGTATTTTTGGCTTTTTCCAGGATCGTGCATTTTTTATTTTGCCCTTTTTTTCTCGTAATTGCTTTTTCCTTTGATATAACGAAAATCAGCGCATTTAACTCTAATCCTTTTAATTATCAGAATGGCTCTAACGTGTATTTTAGGCATTTTTGGCTTTTTTCAGGATCAGGCATTTTTTTTTTTGCCCCTTTTTTCTCGATATTGCTTTTTCTTTTGAAACGTTAGAGCCATACTGATAACGAAACGGAATACAGTTAAATTCGCTGATTTTCGTTATATTAAAGGAAAAAGCAATTACGAGAAAAAAAATTGCAAGAAAAAAAAATGACGATTCTGAAAAAAAGCCGAAAATGCTGAACATACACGTTAGCGCCATTCTGAGAACGAAACGGTAAACAGCTAAATGCACTGAATTTCGTTATATTAAAGGAAAAAACAAATGCGGAAAAAAGGTGCAAGAAAAAGAAAATAATGATTCTGAAAAAAACCGAAAAAGGCTTAAAATACACGTTAGAGCCATTCTGATAACGAAACGGATTACAGTTAAATGCGCTGATTTTCGTTATATTAAAGGAAAAAGCAATTGCGAGAAAAAAGGTGCAAGAAAAAAAAAGACGATCCTGAAAAAAACCTAAAATGCTTAAAATATACGTTAGAGCCATTCTGATAACTAAACGGATTACAGTTAAATGCACTGATTTTTGTTATATTAAATGAAAAAGCAATTGCAAGAAAAAAAGATGAAAGAAAAAAGAAATGACGATCCTGAAAAAAAAACTAAAATGCTTAAAATACACGTTAGACCCATTCTGATAACGAAACGGATTACATTTAAATGCGCTGATTTTCGTTATATTAAAGGAAAAAGCAATTCCGAGAAAAAAGGTGCAATAAAAAAAAAATGACGATCCCGAAAAAAATCCTAAAATGCTTAAAATACACGTTAGAGCCATTCTGATAACGAAACGGATTACAGTTAAATGCACTGATTTTCGTTATATTAAAGGAAAAAGCAAATGCGAGAAAAAAGGTTGAAAAAAAAAATAAATGACGATCCTGAAAAAAAAACCTAAAAATGCTTAATATACACGTTAGAGGCATTCTGATAACCAAACGAATACAGTTAAATGCGCTGATTTTCGTTAAATCAAAGAAAAAAATAATTGCGGGAAAAAAGGTCTAAGAAAAAAAATGACGATCCTGGAAAAAAAAACTAAAATGCTTAAAATACACGTTAGAGGCATTCTGATAACGAAACAGATTACAGTTAAATACACTGTTTTGTGTTATATTAAAGGAAAAATCAATTGTGAGAAAAAGGTGCAAAAAAAATGACGAGCTTTAAAAAAAACACGAAAATACTTAAAATACACGTTAGAGGCATTCTGATAACAAAATAGATTACAGTTCAATGCACAGATTTTTGTTATACTAAAGGAAAAAGTAATTGCGAGAAAAAAGGTGCAAGAAAAAAAAATGACAATCCTGAAAAAAACTAAAATGCTTAAAAAACACGTTAGAGCCATTCTGATAACGAAACGGATTACAGGTAAATGCACTGATTTTTGTTATATAAAAGGAAAAACAAATGGCAAAAAAAAGGTGCAAGAAAAAAAAATGACAATCCGGAAAAAAAAGTTAGAGGCCTTCTGATAACGAAACGGATTGTTAAATGCTGATTTTCGTCATATTAAAGGAAAAAGCAATTGCGAGAAAAAAGTGCAAAAAAAAATGATGTCTGAAAAAAAACGAAAATACTTAAAACACAGTTTAGAGCCATTCTGATAACGAATCGGATTACAGTTAAATGCACTGATTTTTGTTATATTAAAAAAAATGACGATCCTGAAAAAAAACGAAATGCTTAAAATACACGTTAGAGCCATTCTCATAACGAAAGGGTTTACAGTTCAATCCACTGATTTTATTATATTAAAGGAAAAAGCAATTGCGAGAAAAAAGGTGCAAGAAAATAAATGACAATCTGAAAAAAAAACGAAAATGCTTAAAATACACGTTAGAGGCATTCTGATAACGAACGGATTACAGTTAAATGCACTGATTTTTGTTATATTATAGGAAAAAGCATTTGCGAGAAAAAAGGTGCAAGAAAAAAAGATAATCCTAAAAAATAAACGTAAATTCTTAAAATACACGTTAGAGCCATTCTGATAACGAAACTGATTAAAGTTAAATGTGCTGATTTACGTTATATTAAAGGA
Organism: Penaeus japonicus; assembly: GCF_977035675.1. Lineage (NCBI taxonomy): Eukaryota > Metazoa > Arthropoda > Malacostraca > Decapoda > Penaeidae > Penaeus > Penaeus japonicus. Next base: position 40,405,874 of record NW_028234412.1, read on the forward strand.
AAAAGCAATTGCGAGATAAAAAGGTGCAAAAAAAATAATAACGATCCTGAAAAAAAAACAACCGAAAATGCTTAAAATGTACGTTTGAGCCATTCTGATAACGAAACGAATTACAGTTAAAACCGCTGATTTTCGTTATATTAAAGGAAAAAGTATTTGGGAGAAAAAATGTACAAGAAAAAAAATGACGATCCTGAAAAAAACGAAAATCTTAAAATACACGATAGAATTATTTTGATAACGAAACGGATTACAGTTAAATGCGCTGATTTTCGTTATATTAAAGGAAAAAGCATTTCCGAGAAAAAAGGTGCAAGAAAAAAAAACATGACGATCCTGAAAAAAACGAAAATGCTTCTAATACACGTTAGAGCCATTCTGATAACGAAACGGATTACTGTTAAATGCACTGATTTTTTGTTATATTAAAAAAAAAAGTAATTGCGAGAAAAAAGGTGCAAGAAAAAAAATGACGAACCTGAAAAAAAAACCGAAAAGCTTAAAAAACACGTTAGAGGCATTCTGATACCGAAACGGATTACAGTTAAATGCGCTGGTTTTCGTTATATTTACGGAAAAAGCAATTGCGAGAAAAAAGCTGCAAGAAAAAAAAGGACGATCCTGAAAAAAAAAACGAAAATGATTAAAATACACGTTAGAGCCATTCTGATAACAAAACGGATGTTAAATGCGCTGATTTTCGTTATATTAAAGGAAAAAGCAATTGCGAGAAAAAAAGGTGCAAGAAAAAAAATGACGATCCTGAAAAAAAACAGAAAATGCTTGAAATACACGTTAGAGGCATTCTGATAACAAAACGGATTACAGTTAAACGCACTGATTTTCGTTATATTAAAGGAAAAAGCAATTGCAAGAAAAAAGGTGCAAGAAAAAAAAATGACGATCCTGAAAAAAAATGCTTAAAATACACGTTCGAGGCTTTCTGATAGCGAAACGGATTACAGTTAAATGCGCTTTTCCTTTATATTAAAGGAAAAAGATATTGCGAGAAAAAAAGTGCAAGAAAAAAAAAACACAATCCTGAAAAAAAAACAAAATCCTTAAAATACACGTTAGAGCCATTCTGATAACGAAAAGGATTAGAATGATAACCGCTGATTTTCGTTATATTAAAGGAAAAAGCAATTACGAGAAAAAAGGTGCAAGAAAAAAAAAATGACGATCCTGAAAAAAAAAAAAAAAATGCTTAAAATACACGTTAGAGCCATTCTGATAACGAAACGGATTACAGTTAAATGCACTGATTTTTGTTATATTAAAGGAAAAAGCAATTGCGAGAAAAAAGGTGCAAGAAAAAAAAATGACGATCCTAAAAAAAAACGAAAATGCTTAAAATACACGTTAGAGGCATTCAGATAACGAAACGGATTAATATTAAATGTACTGATTTCCATTATATTAAAGGAAAAGGGAATTGCGAGAAAAAAGGTACAAGAAAAACAAAAAATGAAGATCCTAAAAAAAAAAAACGAAAATGCTGAAAATACACGTTAGAGCCATTCCGATAACGAAACGGATTACAGTTAAATGCACTGATTTTCGTTATATTAAAGGAAAAAGCAATAGCAAGAAAAAATGTGTAAGAAAAAAAAAGACGATCTTAAAAAAAAAATAATGCTTAAAATACACGTTAGAGCCATTCTGAAAACGAAACGGATTACAGTTAAATTCCCTGATTTTTGTTTTATTAAAGGAAAAATAAATGGGGAAAAAAGGTCCAACAAAAAAAAAATGACGATCCTAAAAAAACAGAAAAACATGCTTAAAATACACGTTAGAGCCATTTGATAACGAAACTGATTATAGTTAAATGCGCTGAATTTTCGTTATATTAAAGGAAAAAGCAATTGCGAGAAAAAAAGGTGAAGGAAAAAAAATTACGATCCTGAAAAAAACGAAAATGCTTAAAACACACGTTAGAGCCATTCTGATAACGAAACTGATTACAGTTAAATGCATGATTTTTATTATATTGAAGGAAAAAGCAATTGCGAGAAAAAAGGTGCAAGAGAAAAAAAACGACGATCCTGAATAAAAAATACGAAAATGTTAAAATACACGGTAGAGGCATTCTGATAACGAAATAAAGGAAAAAGCATTACGAGAAAAAAGGTGTAAGAAAATAAATGACGATCCTAAAAAAAACCGAAAATCTTAAAATACACGTTTAGAGGCATTCTGATAACGATACGAATTACAGTTTAATTGCACTGATTTTTGTTATATTGAAGGAAAAAGCAATTGCAAGAGAAAAAGGTGCAAGAAAAAAATTACGATCCTGAAAGAAAAATCCAAAATGCTTAAAATACACGTTAGAGCCATTCTGATAACGAAACGGATTACAGTTAAATTCACTGATTTTTGTTATAGTAAAGGAAAAAAAGCAATTGCGAGAAAAAAGGTACAAGAAAAAAATGACGATCAAGAAAAAACCGAAAATGCGTAAAATTACACGTTAGAGCCATTCTGATAACGAAACGGATTACAGTTAAATGCACTGATTTTTGTTATATTAAAGGTAAAAGCAATTGCGGGAAATAAGGTACAAGAAAAAAAAATGACGATCCTGAAAAAAAAACCTAAAATGCTTAAAATACATGTTAGAGGCATTCTGATAACGAAACGGATTACAGTTAATTACGCTGATTTTCGTTATATCAAAGGAAAAAGGAATTGCGAGAAAAAAGGTGCAAGAAGAAAAAAAAAAGACGATCCTGAAAAAAAGCCAAAAATGCTTAAAATACACGTTAGAGCCATTCTGATAACGAAACGGATTATAGTTAAATGCACTGATTTTTGTTATATTAAAGGAAAAAGCAATTGCGAGAAAAAAGTTGTAAGGAAAAAAAATTACAATCCTGAAAAAAAACCTAAAATGTTTAAAATCACATTAGAGGCATTCTGATAAGGAAAACGGATTACAGTTACATGCACTGATTTTCGTTATATTCAAAGAAAAATCAATTGCGAGAAAAATGTGCAAAAAAGCAAAAAGCGGTAATGTAACTATCCTGAAAATAACCAAAAATGGGATCGGTTACTTTACTGCCTTTTTTGTCTTTCCACTTCTCTCGGGAACTCGGAATTGTTTTTTTCTTTATTAATTAAAATCACGAATTTAACTTAATCGTTCGTTATCAGAATAGCTCTAACGTGTATTTTAATCATTTTGGGTATTTTAAGATCGGTTACATTATTGCCTTTTTATTGGCTTTATAGTACTTTTTTATCACTTGCTTTTCCTTAATATAACAAAAATCAGCCTATTTAACTGTAATCGTTTCGTCATCAGAATGGCTCTAACGTTTATTTTAAGCATTTTTGGGAATGGTATTTTCGGGATCGGTTACATTACTGCTTTTTGGCATTTTTGCACACTTTTTCTCGTAATTTTTCCTTGAATATAACGAAAATCAGCGCATTTAACTATAATCCGTTTCGATTCAGAATGACTCTAACGTGTATTTTATGGATTTTTGGGTATTTGCGGGATCGGTTACATTACTGCCTTTTTTTTTTTACTTTTTTACACACTTTTTCTCGCAATTGCCTTTTCCTTTAACATAACGAAAATCAGCGCATTAAACTGGAATCCGTTTCGTTATCAGATGGTTCTAACGTGTATTTTAAGCATTTTTGGTGTTTTTGGAATCGGTTACCTTACTGCCTTTTTTTTTTTTTTTTTTGCATATTTTTTTTTGCAATTGCATTTTCCTTTAATATAACGAAAATCATCTGTTTCGTTATCAGAATGGCTCTAACGTGTATTTTAGGCATTTTTGGGTATTTTCTGGATCAGTTACATTACTGGCTTTTTTGCCTTTTTTTATTATTTTTTTCTAGCAATATCTTTTTCCTTTAATATAATCAAAATCAGTGCATATAACTGTGATCCATTTCGTTATCAGAATGGCTCTAACGTGTATTTTTGGCATTTTTTTTTTCAGGATCGGTTACATTATTGCCTTTTTTGGCTTTTTTGCACACTTTTTTTCGTAATAGCTTTTTTCTTTAATATAATCAGCGCTTTTTAACTTTAATCTGTTTCGTCATCAGAATGGCTCTAACGTGTATTTTAAGCATTTTTGGGTATTTTCAGGGTCGTGTCATTTTTTTTTTAATGCACCTTTTTTCTCTTAATTGCTAAATCCTTTAATATAGCGAAAAGCAGCGCATCTAACTATAATCCGTTTCATTATCAGAATGGCTCAAACGTGTATTTTAAGCATTTTTGGCTATTTTCAGGGTCGTGTATATTACTGTCATTTTTTTTTTTAGTGCACCTTTTTTCTCTCAATTGCTAAATCCTTTAATATAACGAAAAGCAGCGCACCTAACTATAATCCGTTTCATTATGGTAATGGCTCAAACGTGTATTTTAAGCATTTTTGGCTATTTTCAGGGTCGAGTCATTTTTTTTTTAGTGCACCTTTTTTCTCTCAATTGCTAAATCCTTTAATATAACAAAAAGCAGCGCATCTAACTATAATCCGTTTCATTATCAGAATGGCTCAAACGTGTATTTTAAGCATTTTTGGCTATTTTCAGGGTCGTGTATATTACTGTCATTTTTTTTTTAGTTCATCTTTTTCTCTCTCAATTGCTAAATCCTTTAATATAACGAAAAGCAGCGCATTTAACTATAATCCGTTTCATTATCAGAATGGCTCAAACGTGTATTTTAAGCATTTTTGGCTATTTTCAGGGTCGTGTATATTGCTGTCATTTTTTTTTAGTGCACCTTTTTTCTCTCAATTGCTAAATTCTTTAATATAACGAAAAACAGCGCATTTAACTATAATCCGTTTCATTATCAGAATGGCTCAAACGTGTATTTTAAGCATTTTTGGCTATTTTCAGGGTCGTGTCATTTTTTTTTTTTAGTAATATAACGAAAAGCAGCGCATCTAACTATAATCCGTTTCATTATCAGAATGGCTCAAACGTGTATTTTAAGCATTTTTGGCTATTTTCAGGGTCGTGTATATTACTGTCATTTTTTTTTAGTGCACCTTTTTTCTCTCAATTGCTAAATCCTTTAATATAACGAAAAACAGCGCATCTAACTATAATCCGTTTCATTATCAGAATGGCTCAAACGTGTATTTTAAGCATTTTTGGCTATTTTCAGGGTCGTGTCATTTTTTTTTTTTTTTAGTGCACCTTTTTTCTCTCAATTGCTAAATCCTTTAATATAACGAAAAACAGCGCATTTAACTCTAATCCGTTTCATTATCAGAATGGCTCAAACGTGTATTTTAAGCATTTTTGGCTATTTTCAGGGTCGTGTCATTTTTTATTAGTGCACCTTTTTTCTCTCAATTGCTAAATCCTTTAATATAACGAAAAGCAGCGCATCTAACTATAATCCGTTTCAGTATCAGAATGGCTCAAACGTGTATTTTAAGCATTTTGTCTATTTTCAGGGTCGTGTATATTACTGTCATATTTTTTTTAGTGCACCTTTTTTCTCTCAATTGCTAAATCCTTTAATATAACGAAAAGCAGCGCATCTAACTATAATCTGTTTCATTATCAGAATGGCTCAAACGTGTATTTTAAGCATTTTTGGCTATTTTCAGGGTCCTGTCATTTTTTTTTAGTGCACCTTTATTCTCTCAATTGCTTAATCCTTTAATATAACGAAAAACAGCGCATCTAACTATAATCCGTGTCATTATGAGAATGGCTCAAACGTGTATTTTAAGCATTTTTGGCTATTTTCAGGGTCGTGTCATTTTTTTTTAGTGCACCTTTTTTCTCCCAATTGCTAAATCCTTTAATATAACAAAAAACAGCGCATCTAACTATAATCCGTTTCATTATCAGAATGGCTCAAACGTGTATTTTAAGCATCTAACTGTAATCCGTTTCATTATCAGAATGGCTCAAACGTGTATTTTAAGCATTTTTGGCTATTTTCAGGGTCGTGTCATTTTTTTTTTAGTGCACTTTTTTTCTCTCAATTGCTAAATCCTTTAATATAACGAAAAGCAGCGCATCGAACTATAATCCGTTTCATTATCAGAATGGCTCAAACGTGTATTTTAAGCATTTTTGGCTATTTTCAGGGTCGTGTATATTACTGTCATATTTTTTTTAGTGCACCTTTTTTCTCTCAATTGCTAAATCCTTTAATATAACGAAAAGCAGCGCATCTAACTATAATCTGTTTCATTATCAGAATGGCTCTAACGTGTATTTTAAGCATTTTTGTCATTTTTTCAGGATCGTCTTTTTTTTTCTTGCTTTTTTTTGCAATTGATTTTTCCTTTAATATAACAAAAATCAGTGAATTGAACTGTAATCCGTTTCGTTATCAGAATGGCTCTAACGTGTATTTTAAGCATTTTTGTTTTTTTTTCAGGATCGTCATTTTTTTTTTTTGCACCTTTTTTTCGCAATTGATTTTTCCTTTAATATAACAAAAATCAGTGAATTGAACTGTAATCCGTTTCGTTATCAGAATGGCTCTAACGTGTATTTTAAGCATTTTTGGCATTTTTTCAGGATCGTCATTTTTTTTTCTTGCACCTTTTTTTCGCAATTGATTTTTCCTTTAATATAACAAAAATCAGTGAATTGAACTGTAATCCGTTTCGTTATCAGAATGGCTCTAACGTGTATTTTAAGCATTTTTGGCTTTTTTTCAGGATCGTCATTTTTTTTTCTTGCACCTTTTTTTTCGCAATTTATTTTTCCTTTAATATAAAAAAATTAGTGAATTGAACTGTAATCCGTTTCGTTATCAGAATGGCTCTAACGTGTATTTTAAGCATTTTTGGCTTTTTTTTCAGGATCGTCATTTTTTTTTCTTGCACCTTTTTTTTCGCAATTGATTTTTCCTTTAATATAACAAAAATCAGTGAATTGAACTGTAATCCGTTTCGTTATCAGAATGGCTCTAACGTGTATTTTAAGCGTTTTTGGCTTTTTTTCAGGATCGTCATTTATTTTTCTTGCACCTTTTTTTCGCAATTGATTTTTCCTTTAATATAACAAAAATCAGTGAATTGAACTGTAATCCGTTTCGTTATCAGAATGGCTCTAACGTGTATTTTAAGCATTTTTGGCTTTTTTTCAGGATCGTCATTTTTTTTTCTTGCACCTTTTTTCGCAATTGATTTCTCCTTTAATATAACAAAAATCAGTTAATTGAACTGTAATCCGTTTCGTTATCAGAATGGCTCTAACGTGTATTTTAAGCATTTTTGGGTTTTTTTCAGGATCGTCATTTTTTTTTTCTTGCACCTTTTTTTTCGCAATTGATTTCTCCTTTAATATAACAAAAATAAGTGAATTGAACTGTAATCCGTTTCGTTATCAGAATGGCTCTAACGTGTAATTTAAGCATTTTTGGCTTTTTTTTTTCAGGAGCGTCATTTTTTTTTTGCACCTTTTTTTTCACAATTGATTTTTCCTTTAATATAACAAAAATCAGTGAATATAACTGTAATCCGTTTCGTTATTAGAATGGCTCTAACGTGTATTTTAAGCATTTTTGGCTTTTTTTCAGGATCGTTATTTTTTTTTTCTTGCACCTTTTTTTTCGCAATTGATTTTTCCTTTAATATAACAAAAATCAGGGAATTGAACTGTAATCCGTTTCGTTATCAGAATGGCTCTAACGTGTATTTTAAGCATTTTTGGCTTTTTTTCAGTATCGTCATTTTTTTTCTTGCACCTTTTTTTTCGCAATTGATTTTTCCTTTAATATAACAAAAATCATTGAATTCAACTGTAATCCGTTTCGTTATCAGAATGGCTCTAACGTGTATTTTAAGGATTTTTGGCATTTTTTCGGGATCGTCATTTTTTTTTCTTGCTTTTTTTTGCAATTGATTTTTCCTTTAATATAACAAAAATCAGTGAATTGAACTGTAATCTGTTTCGTTATCAGAATGGCTCTAACGTGTATTTTAAGCATTTTTTGTTTTTTTAAGGATCGTCCATTTTTTTTTCTGCACCTTTTTCCTCGATATTGCTTTTTCCTTTAATATAACAAAAATCAGTGAATTGAACTGTAATCCGTTTCATTATCAGAATGACTCTAACGTGTATTTTAGGCATTTTTTGTTTTTTTAAGGATCGTCCATTTTTTTTCTGCACTTTTTTCCTCGATATTGCTTTTTCCTTTAATATAACGAAAATCAGCGCATTTAACTGTAATCCGTTACATTATCAGAATGGCTCTAACGTGTATTTTAGGCATTTTGTGTTTTTTTTTCAGTATCGTGCATTTTTTATTTTTTGAACCTTTTTTCTTGCGATTGCTTTTTCCTTTAATATAACGAAATATTTACATATAAAAGACATTAAAATAATGAAACGGATTACAGTTAAATGCGCTGATTTCCGTTATATTAAAGGGAAAAGCAATTGCGAGAAAAAAGGTGGAAAAATAAAAAATGACGATCCTGAAAAAAAAACGAAAATGCTTAAAATACACGTTAGAGGCATTCTCATAACGAAAAGGATTACAGTTAATTGCGCTGATTTTCGTTATATTAAAGGAAAAAGCAATTGCGAGAAAAAAGGTGCAAGAAAAAAAATGACAATACAGAAAAAAAATGCTTAAAATACACGTTAGAGGCATTCTGGTAACGAAACGGATTACAGTTAAATGCGCTGATTTTCGTTGTAATAAAGGAAAAAGCAATTGCGAGAAAAAAGGTGGAAGAAAAAAAATTGACGATACTGAAATAAAACCGAAAATGCTTAAAATACACGTTAGAGCCATTCTGATAACGAAACGAATTACAGTTAAATGCACTGATTTTTTGTTATATTAAAGGAAAAAGCAATTTCAAGAAAAAGGTGGAAGAAAAAAAAATGACGATCCTGAAAAGAAACCCGAAAATGCTTAAAATACACGCGAGAAGCATTCTGATAACGAACCAGATTACAGTTAAATGCACAGATTTTTGTTATATTAAAGGAAAAAGCAATTGCGAGTAAAAAGGTGCATGAAAAAATTAACGATCTTGAAAAAAAACGAAAATGCTTAAAATACACGTTAGAGCCATTCTGATAACGAAACGGATTACAGTTAAATGCACTGATCAAAGGAAAAAGTAATTGCGAGAAAAAAGTGTAAGAAAATAAAAGACGTTCCTGAAAAAAACGAAAATGATTAAAATACACGTTAGAGGCATTCTGATAACGAAACGGATTACAGTTAAATGCGCTGATTTTCGTTATATTAAAGGAAAAAGCAATATCTAGAAAAAAGGTGAAAAAAAATGACGATCTTGAAAAAAAAACGAAAATGACACGTTAGAGCCATTCTGATAACGAAACGAATTACAGTTATATGCACTGATTTTTATTTATTAAAGGAAAAAGTAATTCCGAGAAAAAAAGGTGCAAGAAAAAAAAAGACGATTCTGAAAAAAAAATGCTTAAAATACAAGTTATACGCATTCTGATAACGAAACGGATTACAGTTAAATGCGCTGATATTCGTTATATTAAAGGAAAAAGCAATTGCGAGAAAAAAGGTGCAAGAAAAAAAAAATGACGACCCTGAAAAAAAAACGAAAATGCTTAAAATATACGTTATAGCCATTCTGATAACGAAACATTACATTTAACAGCACTGATCTTCGTTATATTAAAGGAAAAAGCAATTACGAGAAAAAAGGTGTAAGAAAAAAAAATGACGATCCTGAAAAAAAAACCGAAATGCTTAAATTAAATACACGTTAGAGCCATTCTGATAACGAAACGGATTACAGTTAATTGCACTGATTTTTGTTATATTAAAGAAAAAAGCAATTGCGAGAAAAAAGGTGCAAAAAAAAAAATAACGATCCTGAAAAAAAAACCCGAAAATGGTTCAAATACACGTAAGAGGCATTCTGATAACGAAACGGATTACAGTTAAATGCGCTGATTTTCGTTATATTAAAGGAAAAACCAATTGCCTTTTCCTTTAATATAATGAAAATGAGCGTATCTAACTGTAATCCGTTTCATTATCAGAATGACTCTTACGTGTATTTTAGGCATTTTTGGCTTTTTTCAGGATCGTGCATTATTTTGCACCTTTTTTCTCACAATTGCATTTTCCTTTAATATAACGAAAATCAGTGCATTTTACTGTAATCCGTTTCGTTATCAGAATGGCTCTAACGTGTATTTTAGGCATTTTTGGCGTTTTTCAGGATCGTGCTTTTTTTTTATTGCACCTTTTTTCTCGATATTGCTTTTTTCATTAATATAACGAAAATCAGGGCATTTAACTGTTATCCGTTTCATTATCAGAATGGGACTAACGTGTATTTTAGGTATTTTTTGCTTTTTCCAGGATCGTGCATTTTTTATTTTGCCCTTTTTTTCTCGCAATTGCTTTTTCCTTTGATATAACGAAAATCAGCGCATTTAACTCTAATCCGTTTAATTATGAGAAAGGCTCTAACGTGTATTTTAGGCATTTTTGACTTTTTTCAGGATCAGGCATTTTTTTTTGCCCCTTTTTTCTCGATATTGCTTTTTCTTTTGAAACGTTAGAGCCATACTGATAACGAAACGGAATACAGTTAAATTCGCTGATTATCGTTATATTAAAGGAAAAAGCAATTGCGAGAAAAAAGGTGCAAGGAAAAAAACATGACGATCCTCAAAAAAAAAACGAAAATGCTTAAAATACACGTTAGAGCCATTCTGATAACGAAACTAATTACAGTTAAATGCGCTGATTTTCGTTATATTAAAGGAAAAAGAAATTGCGAGAAAATAGGTACAAGATAAAAGAAATGACGATCCTGAAAAAAAACGAAAATGCTTAAAATACACGTTAGAGGCATTTTGATAACGAAACGGATTACAGTTAAATGCACTGATTTTCGTTATACTAAAGGAAAAAGCAATTGCGAGAAAAGAAGTGCAAGAAAAAAATAACGATCCTGAAAAAAACGAAAATGCTTAATATACACGTTAGAGCCATTCTGATAACGAAACAGATTACAGTTAAATGCACTGATTTTTGTTATATTAAAGGAAAAAGCAATTTCGAGAAAAAAGGTGCAAGAAAATAATAAATGACGATCCTGAAAAAAAACCTGCAAATGCTTAAAATACACATTAGAGCCATTCTGATAACAAAACGGATTACAGTTAAATGCACTGATTTTTGTTATATTAAAGGAAAAATCAATTGCGAGAAAAAAGGTGCAAGAGAAAAAAATGACGATCCTGAAAAAAAAACGAAAATGCTTAAAATACACGTTACAGGCAATCTGATAACGAAATAGATTACAGTTAAATGCGCTGATTTTCGTTATATTAAAGGAAAAAGCAATTGCGAGAAAAAATGGTGCAAGAAAAAGAAAATTACGATCATGAAAAAAAAACGAAAATGCTTAATATAAATGTTAGAGCCATTCTGATAACGAAACGGATTACAGTTAAATGCTCTGATTTTTGTTATATTAAAGGAAAAAGCAAATGGGAGAAAAAAGGTGTAAAAAAAATAAATGACGATACTAAAAAAAAACGAAAATGCTTAAAATACACGTTAGAGGCATTCTGATAACGAAACGGATTACAGTTAAATGCGCAGATTTTCGTTATATTAAAGGAAAAAGCAATTGCAAGAAAAAAAGTTAAAGAAAAGAAAATGACGATCCTGAAAAAAACGAAAATGCTTTAAATACACGTTAGAGGCATTCTGATAACGAAACGGATTACAGTTAAATGCGCTTATTTTCGTTATATTAAAGAAAAAAAAGCAATTGCGAGAAAAAAGGTGAAAGAAAAAAAAAATGACGATCCTGAAAAAAAAACGAAAATGCTTAAAATACACGTTAGAGCCATTCTGATAACGAAACGGATTACAATTAGATGCACTTATTTTTGTTATATTTAAGAAAAAAGCAATTGCGTGAAAAAAGGTGCAAGAAAAAAAATGATCCTCAAAAAAAAACGAAAATGCTTAAAATACACGTTCTAGGAATTCTGATAACGAAACGGATTACAATTAAATGCACTTATTTTTGTTATATTAAAGAAAAAAGCAATTCCGTGAAAAAAGGTGCAAGAAAAAAAATGACAATCCTGAAAAAAAAGCTTAGGCCTTCTGATAACGAAACGGATTGTGCTGATTTTCGTTATATTAAAGGAAAAAGCAATTGCGAGAAAAAAAGTGCAAAAAAAAAATGATCCTGAAAAAAAAACGAAAATACTTAAAATACACGTTAGAGCAATTCTGATAACGAAACGGATTACAGTTAAATGCACTGATTTTTGTTATATTAAAAAAATGACGATCCTGAAAAAAAACAAAAATGCTTAAAATACACGTTAGAGCCATTCTCATAACGAAAGGGATTACAGTTCAATACACTGATTTTTTTATATTAACGGAAAAAGCAATTAAGAGAAAAAAGGTGCATTAAAATAAATGACAATCCTGAAAAAAACGAAAATGCTTAAAATACACGTTAGAGGCATTCTGATAACGAAACGGATTATAGTTAAATGCACTGATTTTTCTTATATTATAGGAAAAAGCATTTGCGAGAAAAAAAGGAGCAATGAAAAAAAAGACAATCCTAAAAATAAACGTAAATTCTTAAAATAGACGTTAGAGCCATTCTGATAACGAAACGGATTAATTTTAAATCCACTGATTTTTGTTATATTAAAGGAAAAAGCAATTGCAAGAAAAAATGTGCAAGAAAAAAAAATGACGATCCTGAAAAAAAAACGAAAATGCTTAAAATACACGTTGAGGCATTCTGATAACGAAACGAATTACAGTTAAATTAGCTGATTTTCGTTATATTAAAGGAAAAAGTAATTGTGAGAAAAAAGTTGCAAGAAAAGAAAATGACGATCCTGAAAAAAAAACGAAAATGCTTAAAATACACGTTAAAGCCATTTTGATAACGAAACGGATTAATATTAAATGCAATTATTTTTGTTATATTAAAGGAAAAAGCAATTGCAAGAAAAAAGATGCAAGAAAAAAATGACGAATCTGAAAAAAAAAACGGAAATGCTTAAAATACACGTTAGAGGCATTCTGATAACGAAACGGATTACAGTTAAATGCGCTGATTTTCGTTATATTAAAGGAAAAAGCAATTACGAGAAAAAAGGTGCACGAAAAAAAAAAATGACGATCCTGAAAAAAAAAATGAAAATGCTAAAAATACACGTTAGAGACATTCTGATAACGAAATGGATTACAGTTATATGCACTAATTTTTGTTATATTAAAGGAAAAAGCAATTGCAAGAAAAAAAGTGCAAGAAAACAAAAAGACGATCCTGAAAAAAAAACGAAAATGCTTAAAATACACGTTAGTGGCATTCTGATAACAAAACGGATGAAAGTTAAATACGCTGATATTCGTTATATCAAAGAAAAAAGCAATTCCGAGAAAAAAGGTGCAAGAAAAAAAAACGATCATGAAAAAAAGGAAAATGCTTAAAATACAGGTTAGAGGCATTCTGATAACAAAACAGATTACAGTTAAATACACTTATTTTTGTTATATTAAAGTAAAAACCAATTGCGAGAAAAAAGGTGAAAAAAAAAATGATGATCCTGAAAAAAAAAACGAAAATGTTTAAAATACACGTTAGAGACCTTCTGATAGCGAAACGGATTACAGTTAAATGTGCTGATTTTCGTTATATTAAAGGAAAAAGCAATTGCGAGAAAAAAATTGCAAAAAAAAATGACGATCCTGAAAAAAAACGAAAATACTTAAAATACACGTTAGAGCCATTCTGATAACGAGACGGATTACAGTTAAATGCAATGATTTTTGTTATATTAAAGAAAAAAACAATTGCGAGAAAAAAGGTGTAAGAAAAAAAAATGACGATCCTGAAAAAAACACGGAAAATGCTTAAAATACACGTTAGAGGCATTCTGATAAAGAAACAGATTACAGTTAAATGCACTGGATTTTGTTATATGAAAGGAAAAAGCAATTACGATAAAAAAGGTGCATGAAAAAAAAAATGATGATCCTGGAAAAAAAACCGAAAATGCTTAAAATACACGTTAGAGGCATTCTGATAACGAAAAGGATTACAGTTAAATGAGCTGATTTTCGTTATATTAAAGAAAAAAGATATTGCGAGAAAAAAGGTGCGAGAAAAAGAAATGACAATCCTGAAAAAAAAACGAAAATGCTTAAAATACACGTTACAGCCATTCTGATAACGAAACGGATTACAGATAAAAGCACTGATTTTTGTTATATTAAAGGAAAAAGCAATAGCGAGAAAAAAGGTGGAAGAAAAAAAAATGAAGATCCTGAAAAAAAAAATCCTTAAAATACACGTTAGAGGCATTCTGATAAAGAAACGGATTACAGTTAAATGCAGTTAATTTTGTTATATTAAAGGAAAAAGCAATTGCGAGAAAAAAAGGTGAAAGAAAAAAAAATGACGATCAAGAAAAAAACGAAAATCATTTTTTTTAATGATTTTCGTTTTTTTCTTGATAGAGCCATTCTGATAACGAAATGGATTACAGTTAAATGCATTGATTTTTTTTATATTAAAGGAAAAAGCAATTGCGAGAAAAAAGGTGTAAGAAAAAAAACGACGATCCTAAATAAAAAAAAACGAAAATCCTTAAAATACACGTTAGAGGCATTCTGATAACGAAATGGATTATAGTTAAATGGGCTGATTTTTGTTATATTAAAGGAAAAAGCAATTGCAAGAAAAAAGGTGAAAAAAAATAAATGACGATCCTGAAAATAACCCGGAAAAGCTTAAAATACACGTTAGAGGCATTCTTATAACGAAACGAATTACAGTTAAATGCGCTGATTTTCGTTATATAAAAGGAAAAAGCAATTGAGAGAAAAAGGTGCAAGTCAAAAAAATTACAATCCTAAAAAAAAAAACGAAAATGCTTAAAATACACGTTAGAGGCATTCTGATAACGAAAAGGATTACAGTTAAATGAGCTGATTTTCGTTATATTAAAGAAAAAAGATATTGCGAGAAAAAAGGTGCGAGAAAAAGAAATGACAATCCTGAAAAAAAACGAAAATGCTTAAAATACACGTTACAGCCATTCTGATAACGAAACGGATTACAGATAAAAGCACTGATTTTTGTTATATTAAAGGAAAAAGCAATAGCGAGAAAAAAGGTGGAAGAAAAAAAAATGAAGATCCTGAAAAAAAAAAAATCCTTAAAATACACGTTAGAGGCATTCTGATAAAGAAACGGATTACAGTTAAATGCACTTAATTTTGTTATATTAAAGGAAAAAGCAATTGCGAGAAAAAAAGGTGAAAGAAAAAAAAATGACGATCCAGAAAAAAACGAAAATCATTAAAAAACACGTTAGAGCCATTCTGATAACGAAATGGATTACAGTTAAATGCATTGATTTTTTTTTATATTAAAGGAAAAAGCAATTGCGAGAAAAAAGGTGTAAGAAAAAAAACGACGATCCTAAATAAAAAAAAACGAAAATCCTTAAAATACACGTTAGAGGCATTCTGATAACGAAATGGATTATAGTTAAATGGGCTGATTTTTGTTATATTAAAGGAAAAAGCAATTGCAAGAAAAAAGGTGAAAAAAAATAAATGACGATCCTGAAAATAACCCGGAAAAGCTTAAAATACACGTTAGAGGCATTCTTATAACGAAACGAATTACAGTTAAATGCGCTGATTTTCGTTATATAAAAGGAAAAAGCAATTGAGAGAAAAAGGTGCAAGTCAAAAAAATTACAATCCTAAAAAAAAAACGAAAATGCTTAAAATACAAGTTAGAGCCATTCTGATAACGAAACGAATTACAGTTAAATGCGCTGATTTTCGTTATATTAAAGGAAAAAGCAATTGAGAGAAAAAAAGTGGAAGGAAAAAAATTACCATCCTGAAAAAAACCCGAAAATGCTTAAAATGCACGTTAGAGCCATTCTGATAACGAAACAGATTACAGTTAAATGCACTGATTTTTGTTATATTAAAGGTAAAAGCAATTGCGAGAAAAAAGGTGCAAGAAATAAATGACGATCCTGAAAAAAAACGAAAATCCTTAAAATACACGTTAGAGGCATTCTGATAACGAAACGGATTACAGTTAAATGCGCTGATTTTCGTTATATTAAAGGAAAAAGCAATTGCGAGAAAGAAGATGCAAGAAAAAAAAAACTGAAGATTCTGAAAAAAAATAACGAAAATGCTTAAAATACACGTTAGAGCCATTCTGATAACGAAACAGATTACAGTTAAATGCACTGATTTTCGTTATATTAAAAGAAAAACAAATTCCGAGAAAAAAGGTGCAAGAAAAAAAAATGATCCCGAAAACAACCAGAAAATGCTTAAAATACACTTTAGAGGCATGTGCTGATTTTTTTATATTAAAGAAAAAAGCAATTGCAAGAGAAAAGGTGCAAGAAAAAAAAATGACAATCCTGAAAAAAAAACGAAAATGCTTCAAATACACGTTAGAGGCATTCTGATAACGAAACGGATTAAAGTTAAATGCGCTGATTTTCGTTATATTAAAGGAAAAAGCAATTGCAAGAAAAAAGGTGCAAGAAAAAAAATGACGATCCTGAAAAAAAAACGAAAATGCTTAAAAAACACGTTAGAGACATTCTGATAACGGAACAGATTACAGTTAAATGCACTGATTTTTATTATATAAAAAGAAAAAGAAATTGCGAGAAGAAAGTGCTAGAAAAAAAATGACGATCTTGAAAAAGACCCCGAAAATGATTAAAATACACGTTAGAAGCATTCAGATAACGAAACGGATTTCAGTTAAATGCACTGATTTTCGTTATTTTAAAGGAAAAAGCAATTGCGAGAAAAAAAGGTGCAAGAAAACAAAATGACGATCCTGAAATAAACGAAAATCCTTAAAAAACACGTTAGAGCCATTCTGATAACGAAATGGATTACAGTTAAATACACTGATTTTTTTTTTATTAAAGGAAAAGGCAATTGCGAGTAAAAAGGTGCAAGAAAAAAAAAATGACGATCCCGAAAAAAAACGAGAATGCTTAAAATACACGTTAGAGCCATTCTGATAACAAAATGGAATATAGTTAAATGCACTGATTTTCGTTATATTAAAGGAAAAAGATATTGTGAGAAAAACGGTGCAAGAAAAAAAAATGACGATCCTGAAAACAACCCAAAAATGCTTAAAATACACGTTAGAGGCATTCTGATAACGAAACGGATTACAGTTAAATGCGCTGATTTTCATTGTATTAAAGGAAAAAGCATTTGCGAGAAAAAAAGTGAGAGAAAAAAAATGACAATCCTGGAAAAAAACCCGAAAATGCTTAAAATACACGTTAGAGCCATTCTGTTAACGAAACGGATTACAGTTAAATGCACTGATTTTTATTATATAAAAAGAAAAAGCAATTGCGAGAAAAAAAGGCAAGAAAAAATTACGATCCTGAAAAAGACCCCGAAAATGCTTAAAATACACGTTAGAAGCATTCAGATAACGAAACGGATTACAGTTAAATGCACTGATTTTCGTTATTTTAAAAGAAAAGGCAATTGCGAGAAAAAAAAGGTGCAAGAAAACAAAATGACGATCCTGAAAAAAAGAAAATCCTTAAAAAACAAGTTAGAGCCATTCTGATAACGAAATGGATTACAGTTAAATGCAATGATTTTTGTTATATTAAAGGAAAAGGTAATTGCGAGAAAAAAGGTGCAAGAAAAAAAATGATCCTAAAAAAAAACGAAAATCCTTAAAATACACGTTAGAGGCATTCTGATAACGAAACGGATTACAGTTAAATGGGCTGATTTTTCTTATATTAAAGGAAAAAGCAATTGCGAGAAAAAAGGGCGAAAAAAAATGACGATCCTGAAAAAAAAAAATGCTTAAAATACACGTTAGAGCCATTCTGATAACTAAACGGTTTACAGTTAAATGCACTGATTTTTGTCATATGAAAGGAAAAAGCAATTGAAAGAAAAAGGTGCAAGTCAAAAAAAAAAATGACGATCCTGAAAAAAAACAGAAAATGCCTAAAATACAAGTTAGAGCCATCCTGATAACGAAACGGATTACAGTTAAATGCGCTGATTTTCGTTATATTAAAGGGAAAAGCAATTGCGAGAAAAAAGGTGCAAGAAAAAAGATTACGATCCTGAAAATGCTTAAAATACACCTTAGAGGCATTCTGATAACGAAACAGATTACAGTTAAATGCGCTGATTTTCGTTTTATTAAAGGAAAAGGCAATTGCGAGAAAAAAGGTAAAAGAAAAAAAAATTACGATCCTGAAAAAAAACGGAAAATGCTAAAAAGACATGTTAGAGGCATTCTGATAAAGAAACGGATTACAGTTAAATGCACTGAATTTCGTTTTCTTAAAGGAAAAAGCAATTGCAAGAAAAAAGGTGCAAAAAAAAAATGACGATCCCGAAAAAAACGAGAATGCTTAAAATACACGTTAGAGCCATTCTGATAACGAAACGGATTACAGTTAAGTGAGCTGATTTTCGTTATATTAAAGAAAAAATCAATTGCGAGAAAAAAAGTGCAAGAAAAAAAATGACGACCCTGAAAAAAAAAGAAAATGCTTAAAATACACGTTAGAGGCATTCTGATAACGAAACAGATTCAAGTTAAATGCGCTGATTTTCGTTATATTTAAGGAAAAAGCAATTCCGATAAAAAAGGTGCAAGAAAAAAAAATGATCCTGAAAAAAAAACGAAAATCCTTAAAATACACGTTAGAGCCATTCTGATAACGAAATGGATTACAGTTTAATGCACTGATTTTTGTTATATTAAAGGAAAAAGCAAATGCGAGAAAAAAGGTGCAAGGAGAAAAAAATGACGATCTTGAAAAAAAAAACGAAAATCCTTAAAATACACGTTAGAGATATTCTGATAACAAAACCGATTACAGATAAATGCGCTGATTTTCATTATATTAAAGGAAAAAACAATTGTGAGAAAAAAGGTGCAAGAAAGATGAAATAACGATCCTGAAAAAAACGAAAATGCTTAAAATACACGTTAGAGGCATTCTGATAACGAAACGGATTACAGTTAAATGCGCTGATTTTCGTTGTATTAAAGGAAAAAACAATTGTGAGAAAAAAGGTCCAAGAAAAAAAATGACGATCCTGAAAAAAAACGAAAATGCTTAAAATATAAGTTAGAGGCATTCTGAAAACTAAACGGATTAAAGTTAAATGCGACGATTTCTTGTATTAAAGGAAAAAGAAATTGCGAGAAAAATGGTGCAAGAAAAAAAATGACGATCCTGAAAAAAAAAACGAAAATGCTTAAAATACACATAAGAGACATTCTGATAACGAAACGGATCATAGTTAAATGCGCTGATTTTCGTTATATAAAGGAAAAAGCAATTGCCACAAAAAGGTGCAAGAAAAAATATGGGGATCCTGAAAAAAAACTTGAAAATACTTAAAATACACGTTAGAGGCATTCTGATAACGAAACAGATTACAGTTAAATCCGCTGATTTTCGTTATATTAAAGGAAAAAGCAATTGCAAGAAAGAAGGTGCAAGAAAAAAAAAGACAATCCTGAAAAAAAAACGAAAATGCTTAAAATACAAGTTACAGCCATTCTGATAACGAAACATATTACAGTTAAATCCACTGATTTTAGTTATATTAAAGGAAAAGGTAATTGCTAGATAAGAGGTGCAAGAAAAAAAAAATAACGATCCTTAACAAAAAAAACGAAAATGCTTAAAATACACGTTAGAGCCATCCTCATAACGTAACGGATTACAGTTAAATGCACTGATTTTTGTTATATTAAAGGAAAAGGCAATTGCGAGAAAAAAGGTGCAAGAAAAAAAAATGTCGATCCTGGAAAAAAAACGAAAATCCTTAAAATTCACGTTAGAGGCATTCTGATAACGAAACGGATTACAGTTAAATGCGCTAATTTTCGTTATATTAAAGGAAAAATAAATTGCGAGAAAAAAAGTGCAAGAAAAAAAATGATGATCCTAAAAAAAAACCGAAAGTGCTTAAAATACACGTTAGAACCATTCTGATACCGAAACGGATTACAGATCAATGCGCTGATTTTGGTTATATTAAAGGAAAAACCAATTGCGAGAAAAAAGGTGCAAGAAAAAAAAATGACGATCCTAAAAAAAAAAAAAACAGAAAATGCTTAAAATACACGTTAGAGCCATTTTTATAACGAAACGGATTACAGTTAAATGCACTGTTTCGTTATATCACAGGAAAAAGAAATTGCAAGAAAAAAGGTGCAAAAAAAATAAAATGATCCTGAAAAAAAAAGAAAATGCTTAAAATACACGTTAGAGGCATTCTGATAACGAAACAAAATGCGTTGATTTTTGTTATATTAAAGGAGAAAGCAATTGCGAGAAAAAAAGGTGCAAGAAAATAAATGACGATCTTCAAAAAAAAAAAAAACGAAAATGCTTAAAATACACGTAAGAGGCATTCAGATAACGAAACGGATTACAGTTTAATGCGCTGATTTTCGTTATATTCAAGGAAAAAGCAATTGCGAGAAAAAAGGTGCAATAAAAAAAAATGACGATCCTGAAAAAAAACGAAAATGCTTAAAATACACGTTACAGGCATTCTGATAACGAAATGGATTTTAGTTAAATGCGCTGATTTTCGTTATATTAAAGGAAAAAGCAATTGCGAGAAAAAAGGTGCAAGAAAAAAAAATGTCGATCCTGAAAATAACCCGAAAATGCTTAAAATACACGTTAGAGCCATTCTGATAACGAAACGGATTACAGTTAAATGCACTGATTTTCGTTATATTAAAGGAAAAAGCAATTGCGAGAAAAAAGGTGCAAGATAAATAAAATTACGATCCTGAATAAAAAAAGCGAAAATGTTTAAAATGCACCTTATAGGCATTCTGATAACGAAACGGATTACAGCTAAATGCGCTGATTTTCGTTATATCAAAGGAAAAAGCAATTGTGAGAAAAAAGGTGCAAGAAAAAAAAATGACGATCCTGAAAAAAAAACTAAAATGCTTAAAATACACGTTAGAGCCATTCTGAAAACGAAACGGATTACAGTTAAATGCACTGATTTTTGTTATATTAAAAGAAAAAGCAATTGCGAGAAAAAAGGTGCAAGAAAAAAAAATGACGATCCTGAAAAAAAAAGACGATCCTGAAAAAAAAACCCCGAAAACGCTTAAAATACACGTTAGAGGCTTTCTGATAACGAAACGGATTACAGTTAAATGCGCTGATTTTCGTTGTATTAAAGGAAAAAGCAATTGCGAGAAAAAAGGTGCAAGAAAAAAAATGTGATCCTGAAAAAAACCCGAAAATGCTTTAAATACACGTTAGAGCCATTCTGACAATGAAACGGATTACAATTAAATGCGCTGATTTTCGTTGTATTAAAGGAAAAAGCAATTGCGAGAAAAAAGGTGCAAGAAAAAAAAAATGACGATCCTAAAAAAAAAAAAAAATGCTTAAAATACACGTTAGAGCCATTCTGATAACGAAACGGATTACAGTTAAATGCACTGATTTTTGTTATATCAAAGGAAAAAGTAATTGCGAGAAAAAGGTGCAAAAAAAAAATGACGATCATTTAAAAAAACTAAAATGTTTAAAATACACATTAGAGGCATTCTGATAACGAAACAGATTACAGTTAAATGCGCTGATTTTCGTTATATTAAAGGAAAAGGCAATTGCGAGAAAAAAGGTGCAAGAAAAAAAAATGACGATCCTCAAAAAAAAAAAAAAAACGAAAATGCTTAAAATACACGTTAGAGCCATTCCGATAACGAAATGGATTACAGTTAAATACGCTTATTTTCGTTATATTAAAGGAAAAAGCAATTGTGTGAAAAAATGTGTAAAAAAAAAAATGACGATCTTAAAAAAAAACTAAAATGCTTAAAATACACGTTAGAGCCATTCTGAAAACGAAACGGATTACAGTTAAATGCACTGATTTTTGTTATATTAAAGGAAAAAGCAATTGCGAGAAAAAAAGTGCAAGAAAAAAAAATGACGATCCCCCCAAAAAAAAAGAAAAAGCTTAAATTACACGTTAGAGCCATTCTGATAACGAAACTGATTATAGTTAAATGCGCTGATTTTCGTTATATTAAAGAAAAAAGCAATTGGAAGAAAAAAGGTGCAGGGAAAAAATTAAGACGATCCTGAAAAATACCCGAAAATGCTTAAAACACACGTTAGAGCAATTCTGATAACGAAACTGATTACAGTTAAATGCACTGATTTTTATTATATTGAAGGAAAAAGCAATTGCGAGAAAAAAGGTGCAAGAGAAAAAAATGACGATCCTGAAAAAAGCTCGAAAATGCTCATAATACACGGTAGAGGTATTCTGATAAAGGAAAAAGCAATTACGAGAAAAAAGGTGTAAGAAAAAAAATAAACGATCCTAAAAAAAAACGAAAATCCTTAAAATACACGTTAGAGCCATTCTGATAACGATACGAATTACAGTTTAATGCACTGATTTTTGTTATATTGAAGGAAAAAGCAATTGCAAGAAAAAAGGTGCAAGAAAAATAAGACGATCCTGAAAAAAAAACAGAAAATGCTTAAAATACACGTTAGAGCCATTCTGATAACGAAACGGATTACAGTTAAATGCACTGATTTTTGTTATATTAAAGGAAAAAGCAATTGCGAGAAAAAAGGTGCAAGTAAAAAGAAATGACGATCATGAAAAAACCCGAAAATGCGTAAAATACACGTTAGAGACATTCTGATAACGAAACGGATTACAGTTAAATGCACTGATTTTTGTTATATATAAGGAAAAAGCAATTGCGGGAAATAAGGTACAAGAAAAAAAAATGACGATCCTGAAAAAAAAAACCCTAAAATGCTTAAAATACACGTTAGAGGCATTCTGATAATGAAACAGATTACAGTTAAATTCGCTGATTTTCGTTATATTAAAGGAAAAAGGAATTGCGAGAAAAAAGGTGCAAGAAAGAAAAAAATAACGATCCTGAAAAAATACTAAAATGCTTAAAATACACGTTAGAGCCATTCTGATAACGAAACGGATTATAGTTAAATGCACTGATTTTTGTTATATTAAAGGAAAAAGCAATTGCGAGAAAAAAGTTGTAAGGAAAAAAAATTACAATCCTGAAAAAAACTCTAAAATGTTTAAGATACACATTAGAGGCATTCTGATAAGAAAACGGATTACAGTTAAATGCACTGATTTTCGTTATATTCAAAGAAAAATCAATTGCGAGAAAAATGTGCAAAAAAGCCATAAAAAGGCGGTAATGTAACCTATCCTGAAAATAACCAAAAAAATGGGATCGGTTACATTACTGCCTTTTTTGTCTTTTTTCCACTTTCTCTCGGAATTGTTTTTTTCTTTAATATAATTAAAATCACCGAATTTAACTGTAATCCGTTTCGTTATCAGAATAGCTCTAACGTGTATTTTAATCATTTTTGGGTATTTTAAGGATCGGTTACATTATTGCCTTTTTTTGGCTTTATTGTACATTTTTTTCAATTGCTTTTTCCTTTAATATAACAAAAATCAGCCTATTTAACTGTAATCCGTTTCGTCATCAGAATGGCTCTAACGTTTATTTTAAGCATTTTTGGGTATTTTCGGGATCGGTTACATTACTGCCTTTTTTGGCATTTTTGCACACTTTTTCTCGCAATTGCTTTTTCCTTGAATATAACGAAAATCAGCGCATTTAACTATAATCCGTTTCGATATCAGAATGACTCTAACGTGTATTTTAAGGATTTTTGGGTATTTTCAGGATCGGTTACATTACTGCCTTTTTTTTTACTTTTTTACACACTTTTTCTCGCAATTGCCTTTTCCTTTAACATAACGAAAATCAGCGCATTAAACTGGAATCCGTTTCGTTATCAGATGGTTCTAACGTGTATTTTAAGCATTTTTGGTATTTTTGGAATCGGTTACCTTACTGCCTTTTTTTTTTTTTTTTTGCACATTTTTTTTCGCAATTGCTTTTTCCTTTAATATAACGAAAATCATCTGTTTCGTTATCAGAATGGCTCTAACGTGTATTTTAGGCATTTTTGGGTATTTTCTGGATCAGTTACATTACTGGCTTTTTTGCCTTTTTTTATTATTTTTTTCTAGCAATATCTTTTTCCTTTAATATAATCAAAATCAGTGCATATAACTGTAATCCGTTTCGTTATCAGAATGGCTCTAACGTGTATTTTTGGCATTTTTTTTTTCAGGATCGGTTACATTATTGCCTTTTTTGGCTTTTTTGCACACTTTTTTTCGTAATAGCTTTTTTCTTTAATATAATCAGCGCTTTTTAACTGTAATCTGTTTCGTCATCAGAATGGCTCTAACGTGTATTTTAAGCATTTTTGGGTATTTTCAGGGTCGTGTCATTTTTTTTTTTAGTGCACCTTTTTTCTCTCAATTGCTAAATCCTTTAATATAACGAAAAGCAGCGCATCTAACTATAATCCGTTTCATTATCAGAATGGCTCAAACGTGTATTTTAAGCATTTTTGGCTATTTTCAGGGTCGTGTATATTACTGTCATTTTTTTTTTAGTGCACTTTTTTCTCTCAATTGCTAAATCCTTTAATATAACGAAAAGCAGCGCACCTAACTATAATCCGTTTCATTATCGTAATGGCTCAAACGTGTATTTTAAGCATTTTTGGCTATTTTAAGGGTCGAGTCATTTTTTTTTTAGTGCACCTTTTTTCTCTCAATTGCTAAATCCTTTAATATAACGAAAAGCAGCGCATCTAACTATAATCCGTTTCATTATCAGAATGGCTCAAACGTGTATTTTAAGCATTTTTGGCTATTTTCAGGGTCGTGTCATTTTTTTTTTAGTGCACCTTTTTTTCTCAATTGCTAAATCCTTTAATATAACGAAAAGCAGCGCATCTAACTATAATCCGTTTCATTATCAGAATGGCTCAAACGTGTATTTTAAGCATTTTTGGCTATTTTCAGGGTCGTGTCATTTTTTTTAGTGCACCTTTTTTCTCTCAATTGGTTTATGCTTTTATATAACAAAAAGCAGCGCATTTAACTATGATCCGTTTCATTATCAGAATGGCTCAAACGTGTATTTTAAGCATTTTTGGCTATTTTCAGGGTCGTCATTTTTTTTTAGTGCACCTTTTTTCTCTCAATTGCTAAATCCTTTAATATAACGAAAAACAGCGCATCTAACTATAATCAGTTTCATTATCAGAATGGCTCAAACGTGTATTTTAAGCATTTTTGGCTATTTTCAGGGTCGTGTCATTTTTTTTTAGTGCACCTTTTTTCTCTCAATTGCTAAATCCTTTAATATAACGAAAAGCAGCGCATCTAACTATAATCCGTTTCATTATCAGAATGGCTCAAACGTGTATTTTAAGTAATTTGGCTATTTTCAGGGTCGTGTCATTTTTTTTTTTAGTGCACCTTTTTTCTCTCAATTGCTAAATCCTTTAATATAACAAAAAGCAGCGCATTTAACTATAATCCGTTTCATTATCAGAATGGCTCAAACGTGTATTTTAAGCATTTTTGGCTTATTTCAGGGTCGTGTCAATTTTTTTTTTTCTAGTGCACCTTTTTTCTCTCAATTGCTAAATCCTTTAATATAACGAAAAGCAGCGCATCTAACTATAATCCGTTTCATTATCAGAATGGCTCAAACGTGTATTTTAAGCATTTTTGGCTATTTTCAGGTGTGTGTCATTTTTTTTTTAGTGCATCTTTTTTCTCTCAATTGCTAAATCCTTTATATAACGAAAAGCGCATCGAACTATAATCCGTTTCATTATCAGAATGGCTCAAACGTGTATTTTAAGCATTTTTGACTTCTTTCAGGTCTTGTCATTTTTTTTTTTGCACTTTTTTCTCTCAATTGCTAAATCCTTTAATATAACAAAAGCAGCGCATTTAACTATAATCCGTTTCATTATCAGAATGGCTCAACGTGTATTTTAAGCATTTGGCTGCTATTTTTCAGGGTCGTGTATATTACTGTCATTTTTTTTTTTTAGTGCACTTTTTTCTCTCAATTGCTAAATCCTTTAATATAACGAAAAAAAAGAGCATTTAACTATAATCCGTTTCATTATCAGAATGGCTCAAACGTGCATTTAAGCATTTTTGGCTATTTTCAGGGTCGTGTCATTTTTTTTAGTGCACCTTTTTTCTCTCAATTGCTAAATCCTTTAATATAACGAAAAGCAGCGCATTTAACTATAATCCGTTTCATTATCAGAATGGCTCAAACGTGTATTTTAAGCATTTTTGGCTATTTTCAGGGTCGTGTCATTTTTTTTTTAGTGCACTTTTTTTCTCTCAATTGCTAATTTTTTTAATAAAACGAATAACGAAAAGCAGCGCATCTAACTTTAATCCGTTTCATTATCAGAATTGCTCAAACGTGTATTTTAAGCATTTTTGGCTATTTTCAGGGTCGTGTATATTACTGTCATTTTTTTTTTAGTGCACCTTTTTTTCTGAATTGCTAAAGCCTTTAATATAACGTATAACAAAAATCAGTGAATTGAACTGTAATCCGTTTCGTTATCAGAATGGCTCTAACGTGTATTTTAAGCTTTTTTGGCTTTTTTCAGGATCGTTATTTTTTTTTCTTGCACCTTTTTTTTCGCAATTGATTTTTCCTTTAATATAACAAAAATCAGTGAATTGAACTGTAATCCGTTTCGTTATCAGAATGGCTCTAACGTGTATTTTAAGCATTTTTGGCATTTTTTCAGGATCGTCATTTTTTTTTTCTTGCACCTTTTTTTTCGCAATTGATTTTTCCTTTAATATAACAAAAATCAGTGAATTCAACTGTAATCCGTTTCGTTATCAGAATGGCTCTAACGTGTATTTTAAGCATTCTTGGCTTTTTTTCAGGATCGTCATTTTTTTTTCTTGCACCTTTTTTCCTTTACTATAACAAAAATCAGTGAATTTAACTGTAATCCGTTTCGTTATCAGAATGGCTCTAACGTGTATTTTTTCAGGATCGTCATTTTTTTTTTCTTGCACCTTTTTTCTCGCAATTGATTTTTCCTTTAATATAACAAAAATCAGTGAATTGAACTGTAATCCGTTTCGTTATCAGAATGGCTCTAACGTGTATTTTAAGCATTTTTGGCATTTTTTCAGGATCGTCATTTTTTTTCTTGCACCTTTTTTTTCGCAATTGATTTTTCCTTTAATATAACAAAAATCAGTGCATTTAACTGTAATCCGTTTTGTTTTTAGAATGGCTCTAACGTGTATTTTAAAGCATTTTAATTTTTTTCAGGATCGTCATTTGTTTTATCTTGCACCTTTTTTTCTCGCAATTGCTTTTTCCTTTAATATAACAAAAATCAGCGCATTTAACTGTAATCCGTTTCGTTATCAGAAATGCTCTAACGTGTATTTTAAGTATTTTAGTTTTTTTTTCATGATCGTCATTTTTTTTTCTAGCACGTTTTTTCTTCCAATTGCTTTTTCCTTTAATATAACAAAAATCAGTGAATTGAACTGTAATCCGTTTCGTTATCAGAATGGCTCTAACGTGTATTTTAAGCATTTTTGGCTTTTTTTCAGGATAGTCATTTTTTTTTTCTTGCACCTTTTTTCGCAATTGATTTTTCCTTTAATATAACAAAAATCAGTGAATTGAACTGTAATCCATTTCGTTATCAGAATAGCTCTAACGTGTATTTTAAGCATTTTTGGCTTTTTTTCAGGATCGTCATTTTTTTTTCTTGCACCTTTTTTTTCGCAATTGATTTTTCCTTTAATATAACAAAAATCAGTGAATTGAACTGTAATCTGTTTCATTATCAGAATGGCTCTAACGTGTATTTTAAGCATTTTTGTTTTTTTTTTCAGGATCGTTTTTTTTTCTTCCTCCTTTTATCTCGCAATTGCTTTTTCCTTTATTACAACGAAAATCAGCGCATTTAACTGTAATCCGTTTAGTTATCAGAATGGCTCTAACATTTATTTTAAGCATTTTTGGCTTTTTTCAGGATCGTCATTTTATTTTTTTTGCACCTTTTTTTCGCAATTGATTTTTCCTTTAATATAACAAAAATCAGTGAATTGAACTTTAATCCGTTTCGTTATCAGAATGGCTCTAACGTGTATTTTAAGCATTTTTGGCGTTTTTTCAGGATCGTGCTTTTTTTTATTGCACCTTTTTTCTCGATATTGCTTTTTTCATTAATATAACGAAAATCAGGGCATTTAACTGTAATCCGTTTCATTATCAGAATGGGGCTAACGTGTATTTTAGTTTTTTTGGCTTTTTCCAGGACCGTGCATTTTATATTTTGCCCTTTTTTTCACGCAATTGCTTTTTCCTTTGATATAACGAAAATCAGCGCATTTAACTCTAATCCATTTAATTATCAGAATGGCTCTAACGTGTATTTTAGGCATTTTTGGCTTTTTTCAGGATCAGGCATTTTTTTTTTTGCCCCTTTTTTCTCGATATTGCTTTTTCTTTTGAAACGTTAGAGCCATACTGATAACGAAACGGAATACAGTTAAATTCGCTGATTTTCGTTATATTAAAGGAAAAAGCAATTGCGAGAAAAAAGGTGCAAGGAAAAAAACATGACGATCCTAAAAAAAAATCGAAAATGCTTAAAATACACGTTAGAGCCATTCTGATAACGAAACTAATTACAGTTAAATGCGCTGATTTTCGTTATATTAAAGGAAAAAGAAATTTCGAGAAAATAGGTACAAGATAAAAGAAATGACGATCCTGAAAAAAAAAACGAAAATGCTTAAAATACACGTTAGAGGCATTTTGATAACGAAACGGATTACAGTTAAATGCACTGATTTTCGTTATATTAAAGGAAAAAGCAATTGCGAGAAAAGAAGTGCAAGAAAAAAATAACGATCCAGAAAAAAAAACGAAAATGCTTAATATACACGTTAGAGCCATTCTGATAACGAAACAGATTACAGTTAAATGCACTGATTTTTGTTATATTAAAGGAAAAAGCAATTTCGAGAAAAAAGGTGCAAGAAAATAATAAATGATGATCCTGAAAAAAAACCTGCAAATGCTTAAAATACACATTAGAGCCATTCTGATAACAAAACGGATTACAGTTAAATGCACTGATTTTTGTTATATTAAAGGAAAAATCAATTGCGAGAAAAAAGGTGCAAGAGAAAAAAATGACGATCCTGAAAAAAAAAAAAAACGAAAATGCTTAAAATACACGTTACAGGCAATTTGATAACGAAATAGATTACAGTTAAATGCGCTGATTTTTGTTATATTAAAGGAAAAAGCAATTGCAAGAAAAAATGTGCAAGTAAAAAAAATGACGATCCTGAAAAAAAAAACGAAAATGCTTAATATAAATGTTAGAGCCATTCTGATAACGAAACGGATTACAGTTAAATGCACTGATTTTTGTTATATTAAAGGAAAAAGCAAATGCGAGAAAAAAGGTGTAAAAAAAATAAATGACGATCCTGAAAAAAAAAACCGAAAATGCTTAAAATACACGTTAGAGGCATTCTGTTAACGAAACGGATTACAGTTAAATGCGCAGATTTTCGTTATATTAAAGGAAAAAGCAATTGCAAGAAAAAAAAGTTAAAGAAAAGAAAATGACGATCCTGAAAAAAAACGAAAATGCTTAAAATACACGTTAGAGGCATTCTGATAACGAAACGGATTACAGTTAAATGCGCTTATTTTCGTTATATTAAAGAAAAAAGCAATTGCGAGAAAAAAGGTGAAAGAAAAAAAAATGACGATCATGAAAAAAAAAGAAAATGCTTAAAATACACGTTAGAGCCATTCTGATAACGAAACGGATTACAATTAAATGCACTGATTTTTATTATATTAAAGGAAAAAGCAATTGCGAGAAAAAAGTTGCAAGAAAAAAAATGATGATCCTGAAAAAAAAAAACGAAAATGCTTAAAATACACGTTATAGGAATTCTGATAACGAAACGGATTACAATTAGATGCACTTATTTTTGTTATATTAAAGAAAAAAGCAATTGCGTGAAAAAAGGTGCAAGAAAAAAAATGATCCTGAAAAAAAAACGAAAATGCTTAAAATACACGTTCTAGGAATTCTGATAACGAAACGGATTACAATTAAATGCACTTATTTTTGTTATATTAAAAAAAAATGACGATCCTGAAAAAAAACCGAAAATGCTTAAAATACACGTTAGAGCCATTCTCATAACGAAAGGGATTACAGTTCAATACACTGATTTTTTTTATATTAACGGAAAAAGCAATTAAGAGAAAAAAGGTGCATGAAAATAAATGACAATCCTGAAAAAAAACGAAAATGCTTAAAATACACGTTAGAGGCATTCTGATAACGAAACGGATTATAGTTAAATGCACTGATTT
Source organism: Penaeus japonicus (assembly GCF_977035675.1). Taxonomy (NCBI): domain Eukaryota; kingdom Metazoa; phylum Arthropoda; class Malacostraca; order Decapoda; family Penaeidae; genus Penaeus; species Penaeus japonicus. The sequence goes on from NW_028234412.1 coordinate 40,436,266, forward strand.
TTGTTATATTATAGGAAAAAGCATTTCCGAGAAAAAAGGTGCAATAAAAAAAAAAGACAATCCTAAAAATAAACGTAAATTCTTAAAATAGACGTTAGAGCCATTCTGATAACGAAACGGATTAATTTTAAATCCAATGATTTTTGTTATATTAAAGGAAAAAGCAATTGCAAGAAAAAATGTGCAAGTAAAAAAAATGACGATCCTGAAAAAAAAAACGAAAATGCTTAAAATACACGTTAGAGGCATTCTGATAACGAAACGAATTACAGTTAAATTAGCTGATTTTCGTTATATTAAAGGAAAAAGTAATTGTGAGAAAAAAGTTGCAAGAAAAGAAAATGACGATCCTGAAAAAAAACGAAAATGCTTAAAATACACGTTAAAGCCATTTTGATAACGAAACGGATTAATATGCAATTATTTTTGTTATATTAAAATGCAATTATTTTTGTTATATTAAAGGAAAAAGCAATTGCAAGAAAAAAGGTGCAAGAAAAAAATGACGAATCTGAAAAAAAAACGGAAATGCTTAAAATACACGTTAGAGCCATTATGATAACGAAACGGATTACAGTTAAATGCACTGATTTTTGTTATATTAAAGAAAAAAGCAATTGCGAGAAAAAAGGTGAAAGAAAAAAAATGACGATCCTGGAAAAAAAACCCGAAGATGCTTAAAATACACGTTAGAGGCATTCTGATAACGAAACGGATTACAGTTAAATGCGCTGATTTTCGTTATATTAAAGAAAAAAGCAATTACGAGAAAAAAGGTGCACGAAAAAAAAAATGACGATCCTGAAAAAAAATGAAAGTGCTAAAAATACACGTTAGAGACATTCTGATAACGAAATGGATTACAGTTATATGCACTAATTTTTGTTATATTAAAGGAAAAAGCAATTGCAAGAAAAAAAGTGCAAGCAAACAAAAAGACGATCCTGAAAAAAAAAACCGAAAATGCTTAAAATACACGTTAGTGGCATTCTGATAACAAAACGGATGAAAGTTAAATACGCTGATATTCGTTATATTAAAGAAACATCAAATGCGAGAAAAAAGGGGCAAGAAAAAAAAGCAATTGAAAACAAAAAAAAGCAGCAAGAAAAAAAACGATCATGAAAAAAAAGGAAAATGCTTAAAATACAGGTTAGAGGCATTCTGATAACAAAACAGATTACAGTTAAATACACTTATTTTTGTTATATTAAAGTAAAAACCAATCGCGAGAAAAAAGGTGCAAGAAAAAAAAATGACGATCCTGAAAAAAACTAAAACGTTTAAAATACACGTTAGAAGCATTCTGATAACGAAAGAGATTACAGTTAAATGTGCTTATTTCCGTTATATTAAAAGAAAAAGCAATTACGAGAAAAAAAGTGCAAGAAGAAAAATGACGATCCTGAAAAAAAAACTAAAATACTTAAAATACACGTTAGAAGCATTCTGATAACGAAACAGATTACAGTTAAATGTGCTTATATCCGTTATATTAAAAGAAAAAGCAATTACGAGAAAAAAAGTGCAAGAAAAAAAAAATGATGATCTGGAAAAAAAACCGAAAATGCTTAAAATACACGTTAGAGGCATTCTGATAACGAAAATGATTACAGTTAAATGAGCTGATTTTCGTTATATTAAAGAAAAAAGATATTACGAGAAAAAAGGTGCGAGAAAAAGAAATGACAATCCTGAAAAAAAA
>NW_028234412.1:40443070-40451180 GCF_977035675.1 Penaeus japonicus
GCCACCCCCCTTTGTGCACGTGTAAAGGGATTTTTTCCCCCAAATTTTTAAAAATTTCCCTTCACACGCAAGAAAGACCCTCCCAAGGTTTCCCTCACAAAAGGGGGGCCATTTTTTTTTAAAAAAAAAAAATCCCCAAAGAAAAAAACCCCCCCCCCCCCCTTGTGTAATTTTTCGTTGCCTTAAGAAATATAGCGCCAAAAATGACCCCCTGGGTTTCAACGGCCGGGCCTTGATACACACACAAAAAAAAAAAAGAAAACAAAAAATTCCCCCCAAAAAAAAATTTAATTTTAAAACTAAAAGACGGGGTTTCCCCCATCGATTCCCCTTATGGAGAGCCCAAACACACTTTTTTTTAAATTTATCACGCATTAGAAAAAATTGGGGGGACAAAAAAAATGCTTTGAAAACTCTAATGGCCAAATACGGTTTTTTTGTTTTTTCCCTTTCCCCTTTTTCATGTGAAAATTGTCGCGCGAAACATTTTAATCTGATTTTTTTTTAAAGGGAAGGGGATCAGTACTTAAGTGAATTGCCCGCGCGAACTGAATTGCTGACTCCGTGGGGTTGGTGTGATAATTTATATACTTATATTTTTAATTTATATATATAATATTTATATAATTTAATATATATTAATAATAAAACATAATATACACAAAAACATTTATTAAAATATAAAAATATTTTATATAAAATATATATATATTTAATATATATATAATTTTTAAAACCCATATATTTAATGTTTCTTATATCAATCTTTATTTTAAAATATATATAAATATATTTTAATATATAAATATATATATATATAAAATATATATTTATAAAAATTTAAAATTATCCACACTTAATATTTTATTTATAGATATATAGATTATATAAAAAAAAATTAATATATATTTACTTGTTTACATAATCTATTATAACCTTATAATTATTTTAAATAAATACATATTATTTAATAAATTTATATATATATAAATAAAATATATTATTGTATAATATAAAATATAAAAATAAAAATTATTTTGTAGTATATATAAAATATAAAAATATATTTTTATATATATATTTTTAAAATTATAAATTTATATATTTTAAATATTTATATAAATATATTTAAATTTATAAAATTATAAAAATACAAAATTATTTTTAAGATATTATATATATATATATATTTATATAAATATAAAATTTTTTATAAAATATATTTTTTAAATTTTTTTTTTAATTTTTAAAAAAATTATATTTAAAATTTTAAAATTAAAAATTAATTTTTTTAATAAAAAATTATAAAATAAAATATATATAAAAATATAAAATTTTAAAAAATTAAATTTTTTATTTTTAATTTTTTATATAAGACATTAAAAATTAAAAAATATCAAATTAAATTGAAAAAAAAAAAAAAAAATTTATTTTTATAAAAAATATATTTTTTTAATTATTTTTTTATATAACTTTAAAAAATTTTTTTAAAAAATTTAATAATAAAATTAATTAATATTTTTTTTTAAAAAAATATTTTTTAAATATATTTTTAAATTAAAATAATTAAAATATAAAAAATATATATATATATATAAAATATATAAAAATTATAAAAATATTAAAAAACATTATATTTATTATAAATTATTTAAAATATATAATATATATATATAATTTTTAATATATAAAAATTTATATATATATATTTTAAAAATATATTTTAAAAAATATATATATATAAAAAATATTTTAAAATTACTTATATATTTTATAAAAATATAAAAATATTAAAAAATATAAAAATATATAAAAATTATATTATATTAAAATATTTTGTTTTTTCTATATAAAAATATAAAAATTAAAAAATAAAATATTTATAAAATTAAAATATATATATATATAAAATATTTTAAAAAATATATATATTAAAATATATATATATATATTTTTTATATATATATAAAAATATATATATATATTATTTTTTTTTTGTTGTTTGTTGTGTGTGTTGTGTGTGTGGGTGTTTTGTTGTTTGTGTGTTGTGTTATTTGTTCGGGTTGTGTAAACAATATTATTTATGTATATATATGAATATATATATATAAAAAATATAAAATATATATATTTTTATTAAAAAATATATAATATATACATATATATATTATATATTATTAAATATATATATTATATAATATATATAATATTTTATAAATATATACATAAACATAAATACACACCAACATGAAACCCACAAACAAAATTTCCCCAATTCCAAAACCCGGGAAAAAAACCAAATCCATTGATTGGAGGATCCTCCACAATTTAGCTATGGGGCGATTGTACGTGAAATGGATAATCACCCCCTGGCGAACGACACCAGACTGAGCGAGGGTGATTTCCACTGTGGGTCCTGCTGTTGCTGTCACTGTTAGTTCTGTACAAGGTCTGCAATTGCTAGAAGAAGGAGGAAATATACACGGGACAATGTTGAGTTTATAAAGCAGTTACAAATGGGGGACAGAAATATATGAAAGACCTCATTGAACTTGGGTTGGAACATAACAAACTTCATTCCACTAAAAAAGAAGACTAAATCGCAAAGAAGGAAAACTTTGCGTGAGAGAGAGAGGAAAAAAAAAAGAAAAGAAAAATTGCAAGAAGGTAACAGATAAATTAAAAAAAACAAAACAACTTTGGAGGAATTCTTATTTACGACAATGCGAAATTTTTAAGTGCCACCATAAAAGCTGAAGTTAAATTATTACTAACTTTTGTGGACGATGATACTTATTATGATGGTTGACAATGGAAAATATAAATATTAAACAAATCATTTTTGCCATATACGGTGTTCTTTAACATGCGTAAACTACATTAATGATATAAATAAAATTATGAAAATGATGATGATGATGAAAATAAATAACAACAAAAAAAAACTACAAATAGATTACATTGAGAATCTTGATAGTACAATGATAATGGTATTGATATATTAATAATAATAGTACTGAAATATCAGAAATAATGATGAACTCAATAACAATGATACTGATTACTATCCTAAAAGAATGAATAATATAAAAATGACAATGTGGTTAATAATGTAACAATAACAATAAGAATGATTTTGAGATGATAATGATGATAAGGAAATATCACTAATAACAATGATAATGATGACACTGATTATAGTAATGATAATAATGATAATGGTAACCACCACAAACATAGTAGCAATAGCGATAATGCTAATAGTGATACTAACAATCAACACTAATGTTAACAGTAGCAATGTAATACTTATAACAATCATGATAATAGTGATAAAATTAGTGAACAATTATAGAAATAAGGATATATAATAATATTATTGCTTGATACCAATTATGGATGATGACAATAGAATTATGATAATATTAATTTAAAGATGAATATAATAATCATAATCATCATTATCCTCTTTTCACCAGAATAAGGAAATTAATGAAATCGTATCATAATCTGGGTTTATTATCAAATATAATAACGCTAATAATGATAACAATGAATGTGGTAATGCTAAAATGATACAATGCGTGAGGATTTATGATGATATTGATAATGACGATGATGATGATAACAATAGTAATAGTAATGATGTTAATGAAATGATAAAGCATTAATGATTTATAGATAATGATACCATAATGATAATATTGCTATTGTTAAAATATGAGTAGTAATGATAACTGTTAGTTCTTCATTTAATTATCAGATCAACTAATAATATAATATGATATTAACTTAATGATACAATTATAGGTTCTTAAAATAATAACCATCATTATTATCATTTCATATAATCATGATAGTAGAAATAGTAATGATTATAGCACTGATGATAATATACTAATTATAAGATAATGTTGATGATGTATGATTATGATGATACCGTTGATAGAAATGATACTAATGATAACAAAAAAAGGATAATCTATAGGAATTATATTTATAATAATAAAGGACAATAACAATTAAATAATAAATGCAATAATGATAATAATAATAATGATGATAAAAATGATAATCGTAATATTAATAATAAGCTAATAATGATAATAATAATAATGATATAATCATAATGGTAATGATAATGATATAATAGTAATAATGATATCAATAATAATAATTAATTACAAATAATAAATTATACTAATAATATCACTAATAATAATATTATAATTATTAATAATTATGATATAATAATAATAATTTTATAATGGATTATGATTAATAATAATAATAACAATAATTATACTACTATGATAATAACAATAATTCAATAATCATAATAAAATAATAATAATAATGATGATGATAATGATATAATAATACTTAAAATACATAATATAAGACTATTAATAATAATAATAATAATAATAATACTAATAATAATATAATTAATAATCATAATAATAATGATTAATAATATACTAACAATACAATTATTAATAGTTTAAACATATAATATTAAACAATCATACTAATAACAAAAGATAATAATAATAATATAACAATTAATAATAATAATAATAATAATAATATCTAGTATTATCCTTTTTCCTGATGATCATAAAAACAACACTAATAAATATTAATCACATTGATAATAACGCACTGATAATAATGAATCTCATGTTATAATGATGATGATAAAAATGATAAGAATGCTAATAACGATGATAATAGTAATATGCAAGATTATAATAAAAAAAAATTGGAAGATAAGGATAATGGTAATAATGATAATAATGGGCCAATAATTAACAGTGTGATGATAATAGTCTATGATGGAATATGATACAACAACAACAATAATCTAAAGATATTGATGATAATTAATAAGGCATAGTGATAAGGTAAACAATTATGAAAAAACTTAATAAAGGTATGACAATAGTGGTAATAAAAAAAAAAAATGTGATGCTGGTAGTGACATTGATGCTAATGCTAAAATTGATAATAATGATAATAGCAACGATAATAAAATTATGATAATATGATGATGTTTAAAAATTAATGCTAATGGATAACAATGAGAACAATAATGTGATGATACAAATTAATCACTGATGATGATAAAAATTAATGATATCATAACAATAATGGCAATCACAATTCTGATTAGATACTGATAATGATAAATACTAATAAGGTTCTTATTTAATAATAACAATAACAATAGTAATAACAATAACAACAATAACAAAACTAAAAAAGATAATAACAACAATGGTGAAGATGAATGATGGACAATAACGATAATGATCATAGCAATAATAATTATGTATGATAATGCTGATTGACGACAAAACAATAATAATTGATAAGAATGAAATAGTATCCATTAATTATAAGCATTTGTTGTTTCGGTTCTCAATCGTAGTCTCATTATCATTTTCATTAATATCTTATCCTTATCATTATGTTTTTATCAATTTTTTTCATTATTTATATTAATTTTTATCAATATAATAAGACACATTGATAAAGATGACACAATACTAATGTTGATAAGATCAATAATTCTATCAATAATGTTAATACAAAAATAATGATAATGTGGATGATGACAAAAATGGAAAAAAATGATAGTTACGATTAATGAGGATAATAATAATAATAATGATAAAATAATAATAATGATAATAATAGTAATATAATAAAATAAACCATAATATAAAATAATAAAAATAATGATATACTAATAATAACAATGTATATTAATAAAGATAATAATGTTAATAATAATTAATGATAATAATAATAATAATAATAATGATAATAAGAATAATAATAATAATAATAATCATAATACATAAATTATAAACAATAATATATTATGATAATAAAATGATGATGATAATATAATACTGTGATAATAATAATAATATAATAATAATAAAATAATAATAATGAATAATAATAATAATAATAATAATAATAATAATATCAATAATGAAAATAATGTAATAATAATAATGGAAATGATGATGATAATAATAATTATAAAAAACAATAATAATGATTATAATAATGATACTAATGGTGACTATAATAATGATACTAATAATGATTATGATACTACTATAATACTACTGCTTACTACTATACTACTACTTCTAATAATAATGATAATCATAATAATAATAATAATGATAATACTAATAATACTAACAATGATAATACTAATAATAACAATAATAATAAAGACAATGATAAAGATACTAATAATAACAGTAATTTTAATGATAATGATAGTAATAATGATACTATTATAATAGTATAATAATATTAATAACAACAAAAACAATAACAACAACAATAATAATAACTAATAATAATAATAATAACAATAATATAATGATAATAATATTAATAATACTAGAATAATAATAATAATAATAATAATAATAATATAATTAATAAATAATATTATGATAATGATTATAACAATTACAATAATGAATAATAAGCAATAAAATACTAATTATGATAATACACAATGATCTCTAATGATAATAATGGTAATAATATTAATAATAATAATAATATTAATTAATAATAATAATAATGATAATAAATAATAATTATAAGACAATAATAATAATAATAATAATAATAACTAATAATAAAATAATGTTGAAATCGAAATTAAATAATAATATAATATAATAATAATACTAATAATAATCATAATAATAATGATAACAATTATATTATCATAATAATGATCATGGTTAATAATAATAACAATGATAATAATAATGATAATATGAAAATAATAAATAATAATAATAATAATAATTAATAAAATAATAATAATAATAATAATAATTAATAACTAATGACAATAGTAAAAATACTAATAAGGAACAATAGTACTAACAATAATAATGATAATATAATAATAGTAAAGATAATAATGCTGATAATAATAATGATAACAATAACAATAATATATCATAACATTAGCAATGATATAATAACGCATATAAAATAACAAAAGATATTGATAACAAAAATTCATATTTATAATAATATTAATAATAAGACTATTAAAGACAAAAAGAACTTAAGAACAAAGAACAAAAACAAAACCACAAAATAAGAACAACATAACACAAAAGAACAGCCAAGAAACAATATTAAAAAATGGACAACAATAAAAACATAATCATAAGAAAGTACATAAAGGAACAATAACTAATTATATGATTTATTACAATAGCGATCATTTCATTATCATTCATAAATAATCATCGTCCTTAACATAAGTGTTAATTGCTCTTCGTAAAAATTAAATACAAATACATTTGAACAAGATTTATTTTACCAAACCGATTCGTTCCTCCATATTCTCTAACTTCATTAATGATATGAAGTTAATATACCTTTATTATTAATTTTTGCTCTCATGAATATTCCGTTTGATTATTTCTGTCTGTTACGATACGCCAAGTTTTTTCCCTTTGTTATTGTAAATTATTATTAGTATGCATCTTATTGCATATTTCTGTCTGGTTTAGCACCCGATATTATATTAATGAACATCGAGAATTTTTTTAAAAATGTGTTGCAAAAAATACGAGATAGCAAAAAAAAAATTAAATACACGTATATAAATACATATGCAAACGTTTGATTCTTCGTTAGGAAATAAAATCAGTCACTACGTGTGATCAGAAGTCGTAAAAATGAATAAATATTTTGCCTTTATTCCAAGCACTTCTCCCTCCTATCTCTCTCTCTATCTCTCTCTCTCTCTCTCGCTCTCTCTCTCTATCGGTATGTGTGTTGGGTTCTTTCTTCTCCGTGTGGTGTGTATTGTGTGGGTGTGTTAGTTTACATGTTCCGTAGCGTCTCTCTCTCTCTATCTTCTTTATCTCTCTCTCTCTCTCACTCTATCCTTATCTCTCTCTATCTCTCTTCTCTCTCTCTCTCTTCTACTCTCTCTCTCTCTCTCTCTCTACTCTCTCTCTCTTCTCTCTTCTATCTATCACCCCTCTCTCTCTCTCTCTCTCTTTCTTCTCTCTCGGTTTATATGTGTGTTTGGTTCTTT
>NW_028234412.1:40453780-40461280 GCF_977035675.1 Penaeus japonicus
GACGAGGGAGATAGAGAGTGAGAAGAGAGAGATAACGAGAACGAGGAACGACTACGAGAACGCTTCGAGGGGGTGAGAGAGAGAGAGAGAGAGAGAAGGAGAGATGAGTGAGAGAGAGAGCGAGAGAGAGATGAGGAAGAGAGAAGTGAAGGAAAACGAAAATATATGAGAATGGGATGGGAGATATATAGAATGGAGAAGGAGATGGAGAGGGAGAAGAGATGGAGGGATGGATGGATGGAGAGTTAGAGTGATGGAAAGAGATATGCTTCAGTGGACAGAAGAAGACACAACATCCAAATTACCCCGGAGAGGAAGTGCCACTCGTAATCGACAGCTGAAGACGCGGAGAGGAGGGCTCCCGACGACACGGGTGGAATTTGAGGGAGAATGACAGAGAGAAATTAATGGCTCCTGCAGTATCTGTAAAAATACACGGTTGTATTTAGTAAATTCTGAACAGCAGATATACGGGTTTAATTTATGATGAAAGGATGTGTATGCAGCTATTTGAGGAACCAATTATGCTCCCTCCTCCTCCTCCTCCTCGTCCCCCCCCCCCTTTCCTTCTTCTTCTTCTCCTCCTCCTCCTCTTCCTCGTTCTCCTCCTTTTCCTTCTCCTTCTTCTTTTTCTTCTTCTTCTCCTCCTCCTCCTCCTCCTCCTCCTCCTCCTCCTCTTCCAAGATCTTCTCCTCCTCCTTCTCCTCCTCCTCTTCCTCTTCTCCTCCTCCTCCTCCTCCTCCTCTTCTCTTCTCCTCCTCTTCCTTACTCCTATAATTCCTACTAGGAATACTTGATGTTATATTTTCTAATCCGCATTCCTCCTTTTCTTTGTTTTATTGTACTCTTTTCTTCGTCCTCTCCTTGACCTCTCCATCTTCCTCCTCTTTTTTTCTACTTACTACTAATATTACTATTACTACTACTACTTACTACTACTACTTACTATACTCTTACTAATACTACTACTACTACTACTACTACTACTCTCCTACTTTTCGTCCTCCTCCTTTTCCATCAAACGTTATCCTATGGTCTTCGTGGTTCTTCCTTCGTCTCTACTCTCTATCGCTAATACTCGTGTACTTCCTTTGTTTAACGTCTTTATTATAATTATTATTATCATAATTCTTCTCATTCTTATCATTCTCCTTATTCTATCTTCCTTCGCCCGTCAAGAAGATGATGGAAATCATTTTAGAATTGATATTTCTTCTATTGCACATCATTTTTTTTTTTCCCGCCAAAGTGATAACGGAATTATTGACGTTTTCCATCAGCTGTTCCTAGCTCACGCATTTCTATATAAAATAAACGCACACCATAGGCCTGTCTCGCTATTTGAGGGGAATTGAATGTACAAAAGAGGCCGGATTTATGAATTAGACGGCCATCTCCTGCTCATGAGTGCCAAATCCTTTAGGGGTTGGGTCCGTGCATGGACTGGGTTTTCGTCTCACAACTGGTGTTAAGTTCCCGAAAACCTCCATTTACAGTTACCGCCCCAAAAAAGGGAGAAAAATTTGTGGGAGTGTACCTTCTTTTATGAACTTAGGGGTGATAGACAGTTCTTCCTACGTTGATATTTCTGTTATTTCGTTCTGTCCATGCGGAGGAAGAAATGTCTAGAGAACTTTTAGAAGTAAAGGTGCGATGTGATAACCCCATTTCGCCTTTGGGTGTAAACCAACAGAAAACGTGACCTACTGAAGGTGGCGAAGTATCCCCTCTTCCTCGTACTAAGTCACTCAGGAGAGTTTGTGCAAGAATTCATGTTTTTTTTTTTTTTTTTTTTCATTTTAGGATTAGGGTTTTAGAGATGGGAATTGGTATTGATTGTTCTTTCCACAGAACCATTTGGTTTATTCTTAGACGTTCATCTTCATATACTTGTGTTTTTTTGCGAGGTTAGTCAACGCATAAGCACTGTTCGCAACCGCATAAATTACACACGCGCGTACACAATACACACATAACACACTCACTCACGCACACGTAACGTACAAACACACACCACAACACACACACTACACACATAACACCACACACACTCACATACACAAACACACACACACACACCACACACACAACACACACACACACACACATCAACACTCGCACACACACACACACACTCGCATGAACAAACACACACATAACACACACACACAACCACACACAATCTTCACACAGAACACAAACACCACACACACACACATTCCCTTCCCCCCACCTCCTCCCCTCTCCCCCTCCCCTCCTCCACACAATCAATGGACGCCTCAACAAGCCTCCAAGGAACACACACACACACACGACCCCCCCCCCCCCACCCCCGCTTGCACTGGTGTTTATGAATGCTATTTTGGTCAAACATCGGAGGTGAATCACTCGCCTCAACTCTGTTTGGGTTATGGATCTGAGTAGAACGTTTCTTTTTTTTTTTTTTTTTTTTTCCTTTTTTTTCTTTTTCCCCTTTTTTCTCCTTTTTTTCCTTTTTTTCCCTTTTTTTTTTTTTTTTTCCTTTTTTTTTTTTTTCTTTTTTTTTTTTTTTTTTTTTTTTTTTTTTTTTTTTTTTTTTACTTTGTTTTGTTCATCGGATTTCTCATGGGCTCTTTGGAATTTCTGGCGTTTGTTTGTTTGTTTTTTCCTTTGTATTTATTTTCTTTTTTTTTCTATGATGGTAATGTTGGAAGCTGAAAAAAGTTTCTGGTTATTGGCGATGAGGCCATGTCTCAAATAGATACTGAAAGCTAGCTCTCCTCTCATCTTCTTTCCTTTCATCAATTCTCTCTCTCTCTCTCGCTCTCGACTCTTTTATACTCTCTCTCTCTCTATCTCCCTCCCCCTCCGCCCCCCTCCCTCTCTGTCTCCCTCCCCCCATTACTCTCCCTATCTTCTCTCTTTTCTATCTATCTTTCTCTCTCTTTTCTCTATTCACTTTCTCTCCTCTCTCTTCTCTCTCCATCTCCCTCCCTCCCCTCCCCCTCCCCTCCCCTCCCCTCCCTCTCCCCCTCCCTCTTATTTAATCTTTCTATATTATCTAGTGGTTAAAGGTTCAATGAATTATATTACACCGATCCAGGGGAAAAAAAAACTCTTACATAACACACTAACACAAACACACAAAATGAACAAAACATTAAATCTCTTTCATTATAAACCGTCCATTTTCTTTCTTTTTTTCTTGAATCAGATGTCGACCCAAGTTTACAGTTAATCGGATGGTGCCACAAAATACCACTCTGCTTTTTCATTAACGTTGGCTATCTGAGACCTTTCCCGGAATAATCATGTTATTCCAATTTGTGAGTTAGGGAATGGAGTGGATTGGAAAGGAATGTAAAGTTAGGGAGGGGGGAGAGGGAAGGGAGGGAGGGTGGGTGGGAGGGAGGGAGGGTGGTAGGGAAGGAAGATAGGAAGGAAAATAGTGAGAGAAGGGAGAGAAGTTGATAGAGGGATAGGGGATGGGAATGGGAATGGGTGGATGAGTGTGAGTGAGAGAGAGAGAGAGAGAGAGTGTGAGAGAGGATCGAGGAGGGAGGCGGTGGACGGGAGGGTGGGGGAGTTTGAGAGAGGAAAGAGAGGTGGTGAGTGTGAGTATGAGTAAGAGTAAGAGAGAAGAGAAAGAGGAGGAAAGAGGAAAAAGAGAGAAAAAGGTTTTACCTCAAAAAAAAATTTAGTATACAAAACTATCCATCCTCAGGAGAATGAATATAACTTTACTTGAAGTGAGAAAAGAGATAAATTTGAGGATTAGGAATAGACAGTTAGATAGACACTTGCTGATACTTTTAAACTCCACTGTTGCATCCAATCCACTGATCCAGGCTGTGTGGCATTTGGCATACTTCGGCCATTTACATCCCAGAGACAAAGAATACACCAGATGTACTTGGTGCCAGAGTGCCCCCCCCCTCCCCCCTCCCTTCCTCCTGATTCTTCGGCTTGCCGCATCAACATCTTTATATAATCAGTCATGTCATGCTGTGTTTCCATTGCCACAGGAGTCCATTTTCCTAAAGACGATGTTGGTAGGTGGCATCGTGTGTGTTTTTCTTATGGTTGTTTGTACTCTATGCTTGCGTGTGGTGTGTGGGGCTGAATTGGATGTGTTTTATGTTTTTATGTTTGTGGGTGGGTGAAGGGGGGGTGTGGGGGGGGTGGGGGGGAGATTGTGTGTGGTGTGAGTGTGAGTTTGTGTGGTGTGTGTGTTTGTTGTGTGTGGTGTTTGTGTGTATGTGTGTGTGTGTATGTGTGTTGTGTGTGTGTGTGTGTTTGTGTGTTTGTTGGTTTGTGTGTGTGGGTTTCAGTTGTTTGTGTGTGAGTTGATAGTGGGTGTGTGTGCTGTGAGTTTGTGTGTGTGTGTTCTGTGTGTGGATATGTGTGTGTTTGTGTTTGTGAGTTTTTTGTTTTGTGTGTTTGAGTGTGTGTGTGGCAGTAATATATCTATATCATATATATATATATCTAATAATATATCCACTATCTGTTTTTTATTGATTTAGTGATAGTTTGTGTTTGTTTTATTTTTATTGATTATTTATTTTTTTTGATTAGATTGTATTTCGATTATGTAGTTAATTGTTTATTTTTTTATATTTATATATATTTATATATATATCATAATATATATATATATTTAAATATATTTTTATATATTTATATATATTTATATTGATTTAATAACATACATACAGATCCATGTTATATCATATGTTATGTTGTGTGTGTGTGTGTGTGTGTGTGTGTGTGTGTGTGTGTGTGTGGGTGTGTACTTGTGTATATGTATGTATATGTATATGTATATACTTATACATATACAATACATATACTACCCCCCCCCCCCCCCCAACAATCTGATACCCCCACCCCCCCATATATATATATAGTATATATATATATATATATATTTTGTATATAATTATCATATAATACATTATATATATATTTTTTTTAAGTTATCTCGCTTATAATATAATGTATATATATATATTATATATACTCCCTACATTCTTATTATATATATATTATATATATATAATGTATATATATATATTATTATACATTATATATATATATATATATCTTATATATAATGCTTATATATATCTATAAATATATACATTATATATATATATATATATCTATATAGTAATTACACCATATAACATAAATATATATATAACTATATATATATACAATATCATCTCTATATATATATTTACTGCAAATATATATATCATCTATCTCTACCACCAAATATATATATTAATATTATATATACTAAACATTATATATATATATATATAATATATATAAATATATAAATATATATATATATAAAAAATATATATATATGTTATACATTTGTCATATAATTACATATTATATTTATCATATATATATAAATTATAAGATATATATAAAATATATATATTTTTATATATATATACAATATATATATATAATATAATATATAAATAATTATATAAAAAATTTCACTAAAATAAAATCTATACCAATAATATATATTTATATCAACACACAACACAATCTCCACACACATCAGCCTGTATTCATTCCTCTTAAAATTAAGAGCGCGCTAGTAGCCGGGTACCCAACTACTGGCCTAATTGTATCTTGGTGTAGAGTACATTATAACCTTTTTGTACATATTATTCGCAATTGAGGTAATTGTTCCTTGCACAAGAAAACAATTATATATGTGTGAGTTATGTATATATATATATATATATATATATATATATATATATATTCTATATATATTTATATATTATTAATATATATTATATTTAAATTTATATATATATATATATATATTTATTACTTATTTTTGTATACATATATTATATATTTATATATATATTTATATATTATATATATATATATATATATATATTGATATATATATATATAAGCCATGTCCATACTGACATATATTTATATATATATATATTATTTTTAGATTTTATATTTATATAGATTTTTGTTATAGATTTCATACTGTTATGTGTGAAGTTATCTTCTAATTTTTTATTAGTTTTAGTATTTTTTTATGATATTTATGATTTTTTTTATATTGATAGAGTTTTGTTATATATTTTTTTTTTTATTTTATATTTTTTTGATATTTTTATTCTTTTACATTTATATGTTTATGTAGATGTAGATCTATTAGGTATTATGTAGATTACTTTGTACATTATACTATATATACACTCGGTCTCACATCTACACACTATCATACCAACACACACAAACTCACATATAACCACACACACATAATTAACAGAATGGTATATATTGCGATTTGTTTATTATGTAGGTTTGTATATATATAGATATATTTATATATTTATATTTATTTACGATTTATATATCTTTATATGTATATATATATAGATTTTTATATATTTATTTATATTCAATTATATACTATTTGTATGTATTTATTTTGATATATATATATATATATATATATATATATATTATATATATTATATCTATATATTTATTTATGTGTGTGTGTGTGTTCGTGTGTTTGTATTGTGTGTGTTGTGTGGTGTGTATGCATTTATATATTTTTATATTATTCTATATATATATTATTAATATATATATATTTATGATTTATATTGTATAATATATAGAATATATATTTATATATACATATATTTATTATATATATATATATATGATATATATATATATTTATATATATATATATATTATATATATTTTTATATATATATGTTTAATAATATGTATATATTTTATATATTATATATATATTTATATATATATATAGGTATTGATTATATATATTTATATAACCACAAAACACTCAAATCATCACACAGGTATACATAAATATTTTATATAATTAGTTTTACAAATTCCATTTCAGGGACCCTCACTCCAACCACCTAGATCTGAGAGGAGTAGAGTACTAACTACCTTTATGAAAAAAAATCACTCGAGGAAAAACTTACAATCTGCGTCTTTGGGATAATTGGAAGAAGTGGGCAATGGAACACTGGCGCATGATCATGAGGAGTTAGAGTTGTGGTGTTGAGGACATGCCGTAGTAATACTGGAGGAAGAAGAGAGGGAGAGAAAGAGGCCGAGGGAAGGAGAATAGAAAGAAGAGTTAGAGTGGAACTGCTCTCTGGCCACCTTAAAGTAATCTGGTGTTCTTGTTCCATGGGATGTAATGGACGCGCAGCGCATGATGCCAATGGACACACAGCCGCGTGGTGCTGTGGTTATGTGGTGGACTTAAAGTTTTGTTGTTGTAGGCTAATTGGTACGTGATGTAAAGGCTAGTTCCTTTTATGTATTTTTCTATGGGATTGCACGACCTGTAATTTGGTTTTTTCAAATAGCAGAAGGTGATGGTGTGGTGGGTGTGGGGGTGTAGATTGGGGGGGGTGGGTTGGGTTTAGGTGGCGCCAAAACGGGTTGGACAGAGGGTAGGTG
>NW_028234412.1:40468780-40470701 GCF_977035675.1 Penaeus japonicus
CAAAACACACTACACTAAACGCGCCTACAAACGACCACCTATAAAACGATCCCAAAGGGCCTTTAAGTTTATAGTAGAACAAGGGGGGCCACACCTACGACTATAAAATATAAAACTCAATTTGGGAAATTTTTGGGTTCGTTTTTTCACAGTGACCATCTTTTTTTTTTGGGGGGCCTTCACCACACACGCAAAACAAGTGAATGGGGAGGGGGGAAAAAAAAGGGTGGTGAGGGGAAAAGAAGGGAAGAGAGAGCGGAGGGGAGAGGGAGAGAGGGGGGAGGGAGAGAGGGGAGAGGGAGAGGGGGGGGGAAAGGGGAGAGGGAGAGCGAGGGGGAGGGAAAGGGGAAGGAGGTGGGGGGTAAGGGAGAGGGACGGGGAGAATAGAGGGAGGGAGAGAGAGAGAGAGAGAGGAGAGGAGGGAGAGAGAGAGGGGAGAGAAGGAGAGAAAGAGGGAGGGGGGCAGGGGGGGGGGGGGAGGGAGAGAGAAAAAAGGAGGGGGGGGGGGAGAGAGAGGCAAGAGGGGGGGGGGGGGGGAGAGGGAGAGCGAGAGGGGAGGGAAAGGGGAAAAATGGAGGTGGGGGTTTAAAGGGGAGGGGACGGGGGGGAAGGAGAGGGAGGGGATGAGGGAGGAGGGGGAGGAAGGGGAGAGAGAAAGAGAAGAGAAAGGGAGAGAGAGAGAGAGGGGGGGAGGGGGGAGAGGAAAAAAAAGGGGAGGGGGGGGGCGAGAGTGGAGACTAGAGGGGGGGGGAGAGGAGAGGGGGAGCGAGGGGCATGGGAGGGGTAAATGGAGAGTGGGGGGGAAAAGGAAAAGAACGGGGGGGAGGAGGAGGGGGGGAAGAAGAGAGAGGAGGAGAGAGAGAGAGAAAGGGGAGGAGAGAGAGGAGGGAAAGGGAGGAGAGAAGAGAGAGGGAGGGAGGGGGGGGAGGGGGGGGGGGGGAAAGGGGGGGGGGAAAGAGGGGGGGAGGGAGGGGGGAGGAGGAGGGAGGGAGAGAGGAGGGAGAGGAGAGGAGAGGGGGAGGGGAGAGGAGAGGGGAGGGGAGGGAGAGGAGAGGAGAGGGAGAAGAGAGAGAGGAGAGGGGGGAGGGAGGGAGGGAGGGAGGAGGGAGAGGACCGAATAGAGCGGGGGGAAAGGGGAGGGACAGAGGGGAAAAAAGGATGGTGGAGGGATGGAGGATGGATGGGGGGGGGGAAAGGGAGGGAGGGAAAGAGAGAAGAGAAGAGAGGGGGGAGGGGGGGGAGAGGAGAGGGGGGGGGGGGGGGAGAGGGGGAGGGGAAGAGAGGGGGGGGGGGGGGGGGAGGGGGGAGCACGACAGAGACTAGAGAGGGGGGGGGGGGAGGGGAGGGGAGCGGGGGGTGGGCGAAGGAAATGGAGAGTGAGAGGGAAAAAGGGGGAAAAGGACAGGGGGAGAATTAGAGGGAGAGAAGGAGGAGGAGGGGGGGGGGAGAAGGGGGGGAGGGGGGAGAGGGGGAAGGGGGGGGAGGGGGAGAGAGAGGGAGAGAGAGGGAGGGGGGGGGAAAGAAAAAGAGAGGGGGGGGGGAAAAGGGGGGGGGGGGGGGGGAGGGGGAGGGAGGGAGGGAGAGGGGAGGGGGGGGGAAAGGGAGAGGAGAGGAGAGGGGGGGAAAGAGCGAGGAAAGGGAGAAAGGAAGAAGGGGAAGGAGAGAGAGGAGGAGGGAAAAGAGAGGGGGGAAAAGGAGAGGGGGGGGGGGGAGAGAGAGAGAGATGAAGAGAGAAGGGAGAGGAAAAAGGGGGAGGAAAGGGAGGGAGAAAGGAAAGAGAGAGAGAAAGGAGGGAGGGGGGAGAGAGAGAGAGAGGGGGAGGGAGGGGGGAGGGGGAAAAGGAGAGGAGGGGGGGGGGGGAAAGAGATAGGGAGGAGAGAGGGAGGAAGAGGAGGAGAGAGAGAGGGGGAGGGGAAAGAGA
>NW_028234412.1:40476762-40483618 GCF_977035675.1 Penaeus japonicus
TTTTTTTTTTTTTTTTTTTTTTTTTTGCTTTTAAAGACTACCAAAGTAATAAAGAAAAACCCCTAAAACTTTAAAAAAAAGGTTATAACACATAAGACCAAATCTACCCCGAGAAAAAAAAATTAGGCTGGTTCGTTCACCTAAAACGTTCGAAAAAAAAATATAAAAGCAATTTCACAAAGACAGGCCACAGCACCTTGAAACTGATAAGACGTTGGGAAAGGGTTTTCAGATATAAATATTTGGTTAGTATACAATGGTGGACAAATTAAGGGACCACTAAAAAACCCTGTCGAGGAGATATGTATTTTCTATTTAAAGTAGTTTCCCATGAAATATCACAAGTTGATATGATTATAATACATTTAGAAGTAAAGAAACAGATAACTAAAGATTTTTCTTGCTGATTTGGTATTTTGTGTACTCGATATCTCGTTCTTTCTAGCATTTTAGACAATCTACCTGGTTTTCACTAAGCAAAATAACTAAATATCGAGGAAATTAAGATGTGATGTTGCCTTTGGACTTTTGTTAGAGATAAAGATAAACACAAAAATAAAGATAAAGATAGAGCCCCGGAAAACAGTTAAAAAAATATTTAAAAAAAAATATTTATGTATATGCATTGTTTATAAATAAAATATTTAATATATATATAATATAATATATATATATGATATTATATACACATTACATATATATATATATATATACTTAAATATAAGATATATATATATATTTATTAAAATATACAATTACATATATTTTATATATATATATAATATATATATATATATATATAATATATATTATATATAATATATATATACAATTACATTATTTATTAAAAATTTAAAAAAATTAATATATTAATATATATATATATATATATATATTTTAACACATTAAATATTTTATATATATATTATATAAATATAAAAATATATATTATAATATATTATATATATGTATATATATAATATATAAAATATAAAATATTTAATGTATATATGTAATTTATTTTTCATATATACTAAGACTTATTGATTATGTGATTCCTGATATTTCTTCTGTTCCTTTTATTTTCCCCGGTTTAAACCGAAAGGGACTCCCGCCTTTTTTCTTCAAGGCATGTCGGAAGCCAAACTGTGGCTACTTCCATTTTTAAATAAATTTTCTTACTCTATCTCTAATTGATTCGGTATTGCCACGCGGTTTTTTACAGTAATCTCATTTTTTCCCCTTCTCTATCCCCTTTCCCAGTGTTTTTAAACCCAAGTAACCGGGCTAAACCCCCACAAAACCAAACCATCTATTTCTGAAAAAAAAAAAAGCCCCTTGAAATACTTCATAATTATTAACTTGGTATTCTTCATGTGGTGCATCTCGCGAGCATATTGCATCTACACTTTCTGTATTGTGTTGAATTTGATTTGTCTCCTAGTTTTTGTTGTGGTCCCCCCCCAACTTTTTAAATTATCAATGTTTGGCTCTACGACTTACCCCTTCTGACATGGAAAAAATCATGTCTTGTCAGGGAAAATATTCCATCAATTTATTATGCCCCATTTTTTCTGGGCGATCCTTTCCTTGTTCCACCAGTGTAGTTCAGTAAAATCGGTTTTTCGTTTACAACTTCAATGTTGGGGGTCGAAGGGAAAGCTTTTGCAATTGAAACACACATCCAATTTTAAAGGTTATCTTGTTTGAATATTTGTGGACAAGACAAAAGGGCAACAAACTAATTTACATCCAATTTTTTTCATGCTTCACTTTAATGGCTTCACTTTTATAAAAAACATTCATATACGCTTGTTAGAATGCGTGGCCTGTGTAAAGGAAGCCGCCACACGGAGCAAAATCTTTACTAATACAAAGACAAGAAAACACGAGCTCAAAGGCAGCTGTTTTTTACATCGAAAAAAAATTTTTTCCAGAAATTATTCTCTTTTTTCGTCAAACCTTCGACACTTTTTATCTTATTGTTGGGAGTAAAAAAAAAAAATGTTGAAAATTCGGGGTTTTTTTAAATTATTTTTTTAGCTTTTTTAAACAAAGTCATTCACGCTATTGGTCAAAGATTTTCAATTGAAATTTAAAACATTTTTTTTTTTGCCCCCTTTTTATTTGTGTTTTGGGCCCTTGCTCGAAAAACTAAGGATGGTTTTTTAAATTTTTTAAACAAACATTTTCCTGTGACGAATGTAAAGCTGCATATTTAGTGTCCTGAATTATGGCACTGTAAATTTTTTCCCCTTTAAACGTACGAATGTTAATTTTTCTTTCCCTTTTTTTCCTAACAGATAAGATTAAGTAAAGTTTCAAAGCAACCGTTGTGTATGTTCAAATTTTTTTCTCTCTCTGTGCCTTGTTTTTTTTTTGCCCCCTTGGGTGTTAAAAATCTTTTTTTTTCCATTTTCGCTTTGTTGACGTATTTTTTGTTGTTTTTTGTTGTGCTTTTGGGGATAATTGGTGTTGCAATACGACCAATGCATTTATTTTTATATTGAAAAACCCTAAAACCCTTTTTTTTATCATCTCACTAACGAAAAACCGTTTTCGATCCGCACAATAATTAACTTCATTATCACAGTTTTTAAAAATACGTTTTAATTTTTAAGAAATATCCCAAAACCCCCTCTCTCTCTTTCCCCTCTCTCCTCTCTCTCTCTTCTCTCCCGTAATATAAAATGTACATATATTATATAATATATATATTATATAATATATATATATTTTTGTGTTTTGTGGTGTATGTGTGTGTGTTGTGTGTGTGTGTTAGGTTGTTTGTGTTTGGGGTGTGATGTGTGTGGTGTTGTGTGTGTTTTGTGGGATGTGTGTGTGTGTATAATTGTATATTGTGTTTCTGTGTTTGTAAAGGTGGGTGTGTGTGTGTGGTGTGTGTGTGGGTGTGTGTGTGGTGTGTTTTATGTGTGGTGTGTATTTTGTATGGTGTTTTCTGTGTTTGTATGTGTGTGGTGTGTGTGTGTGTGTTGTGTGCTGCGTGCGTGCGGGGCGTCGTGCGTGTGTGTATTTTCTTGTAGTTATCATTTCTATTGTTTTATCAATACTGTCAATCTTTTTTACGTAGCATACAATAATTCTACCCATATACAATTTATATACATGTTACTAATCACAAAATCACAGCGATGGGCTGAGTTAGGAACCTAAAAACCCCCTGGTCAACATTTTCCCCCGTATACTATACATCAAAAAAGACAAACAACTCACCTGGAATCATTCCCACATGAAATTTAGTTCCCAAACGTTGCGTTGCTTGGTCAGGGCCACTTCATGATTATGAATAAAAATTTTACAGTCAACCGCCGTTTTGTTTGCCCTTGCCCTTGACCCAAATTTTAAGATATGAGATTGTTTTAATGATTAATAAAAAAGACTTCGACTTTACTTGGCTTAGTGGCGATGCTTTTCCCCCCCTTTGTCCGCTATGCGTGTCCGAAATCGATTCGGGTTTTTTTTTTTGCCTTTGTCTTTTTGTTGATTTTTTTATTTACAATCTAAGTTGGTTAATTTTGAGTATATTTATTTGGATATTCACTTGCCCTTCCATCTCATCGCTTAATTCCACAACCCCCTTCTCTAATCAATAAACAGGCGTTATCTTCATCGAGAGTGTGACTACTAGTGACTTTTCTGTTTTTTAACAACTTCATTAACTGTTAAAATTATGTTTTGTTTTTGTTCGTTGCTGTAATGTGTTTACACAAAAACAAATGTAGATTTTTTTTTATATATAAAAAGGGTTTTTTTGTTTTGATTTATTTCGTTCCTGTGCCCCTTTTCCAATGACAAAAAAGCCATTTTGTACTAATGCACCACTCTTTGGGCGATCCTTTTATGTCCCAAAAACCGGAATGTCGGGAAAATGCATGTTTCACGTTTGTCTACACTTGCAATTCCGCCGTGGGTTGCCTTCCATGGAACTCTTTTTCCCTTTCTTCCTGTTGGGGGAAAAGCCTTTTCTCGTAAAAAAAAACATTCCCTTTTTTTTTTTTTTTTTTTTTTTTTTTTTTTACATTTGTAGTACAGAAAAAAAGCTAAAATATTTCCAAAACTTCAATAAATATATTATAAAATATATTTATATATATAATATAAAATATATAAAATATTTTTTAAAATATATAATAAAATATATATATATACAAATATATAAAATTTTATATATATATAATATATATTATTAATATATATATTATGTAAATTTTAATTTACATATATATATATATAAAATAAATATATATAATATTTAATATATATATATTTATAAATATTATATATATATTAATTATAAAAATATACATATAAAAAATAATTATTTAAATATATATAATATATATTTAATTTTTAATATATATATGTAATTATATATATAATATACATATATTTTAAATATATAATATATATATAATAAAAATTTAATAAAAATTTATTATATTTTTAAATAAAATTTTAAATACCGCCGAAAAAATGTACACTGACATTTTCAATTTACGGTAAACCCCAATTACTAAGAAAACGATCACGGGTGAAAAAGGAAAACCAATAAAAGGTTTTTGTTGATTCATGTCCATATCCCGGGGGCTGGTACGATTTTACTCCCCCCGGGGGGCCCGGAATTTGAAAAACAAAAAGAATTCCCCTATGGCAAAATTAATATATATATATATATAAATATATATAATATATATAAAAGTGTGTATATATAAATAAATTATTATATATATATATATATATTATATATTATAAGTGTGTGATTAAATATATATATTATATAATAATATATATATAATATATATATATAAGCATAATAAAAATAAATATATATATATATATAAATTTAAATATACATAAACATTTTAAAATTATATATATATATAAATATAAAAATTTAATATATAATATATATGAAATACATAAACAAATTTATATATATATATATATATATATATATATATATAAAATATTAATACAAATACATTATATATAAATATATATATATATATATATATATTTTAATATATTATTATATATTATTATACTTAAACAAAATATATAAAATATATATATTATAAAAATTTTATTAAAATAAATAATATATATATAGGAAATAAATAAACATTAAAATATAAAAAATTATAAATATATAAATATATATAAATAATTAATAATTGTATGTTAAAAATTATACATAAACATAAAAATATAAATATAAAATTTAATATATATATAATATATATTTTATTTAACAAACATATTTTAAATACATATATTATTATATTAAAATTATGTTTTATAAATATTAAATATATATTATAATATATATTTATATATTACATAAACATATATATATATATCTATATATAATATATATATGTTATAAATATTAGGGTATTATATAAAAATTATATATATTATTAATAATATATAATTCATATTATAATAAACATTTTTATACATACATATATATATATAATATAAAAATAATATATATATAATATTATAAATATTATATATTTATATAATATATAATATATAATATTGGCTCCCCGCGGGCATTGTGTCTGCGTTGTGTAAATTTATGTATATATTATATAATTATTATTTATTAAATATATATTTTATAATAAATATAATATATATCGTCTATCACTGTCATCTACTCTCCTGTCTCTAAACAAAAAAGACAAAAAATTTTTGGATTCACACAAACCTAAAACCTTCTCAACAAAATTAGAAAATTTGTTTGTTTACAGTTTCAAGGGGGGGAGGTGTACATTTTTCCCAAAACAAAAGAGACAGATAAAGTAGACCCTTTTCGAGCACGCGTCTCGGTGGCATTTCTCTGCCTGACGTGACAAGGATACCTTTTTCACGAAGTTAAATAAAAAAGCGCCTCAGTATGGAAGGCAGTGCAGGAGCGACGATACTTTAAAAATTCATACAGATCCAGATGTCTGGGTTTTTCTTAAAATTTTTTTTAATGAAAACGTCCATTTTGTAATTTTTTTTGGCTCAATTTGCGTTTTAGTGACAAAAATTAGAAATTCAGTCAAATTGGTTACGGGGTTTTTTATTCTAAGGGGAAAGATGGAGAATGCATTAACCATTTGTATAAAAAATCAGCCAGGAGGGTTTAATTTTTTGGTTCTGCTTCTCCATCTTCCCCCCCCAAACCACACACCCACACACACCAAAACCACACACACACAATATATAAATATTTTTTTTTTTTTTTTTTTTATTTTTTTTTTTTTGTGTGGGGTGGGGGGGGTTTGGGTGGTGGGGAAAATAACAAAATTTGTGTATGAAAAAAACCCCTTTTTTTTTTTTTTTTTTTTTTTTTTTTTTTTTTACAAATTTTTTTTTTTTTTTTAAAATTCTTCCCACTAGAAGAAATCTTAATTTAAAACGTCTCTCTCTCCCCCTCCCTTCCCTCCCCCCCTTTCCCCCCTCCCTCCTCCCCCCCTCCCACTCCCCCCTCCCCCCCTTCCTCCCCCCTCCCTGCCTCCCGTTCAATTTCCCTACTCTTTCCTACTCGGCTCCGAAACCGAAATAAAATTTTTTACTCCAACCCAAAGTTCCGGTTTTGGCTCGTAAAAAAACCCCGGCGCTGCGGGTCTCAGATCCCCTCGAACAGTGAAATTTCCGGTGCCGGTTTCAGAGCCAAATGTGTCATGAAGGCTTCATCTCGTTGCCTTCAGTGGCAGCCATTGGCGTCAAAAAATTGCAAGATTTTGAGGCAAAGGAGAGAGTTGAGAAAGTTTGTTTCTTTGTACATTTCCCGGATGAACTGAAGTTCGAAAAGTAATATCGAATTTCACCCAAAGGT
>NW_028234412.1:40498718-40505972 GCF_977035675.1 Penaeus japonicus
TCCAGGCAAAAGAATGAATGTAAAATATGGAAAAGGGAGAGAACCACGACCTTAAATAAAAATCAGCCAACATTAAAAAAATAAATTATCAAAATACAAAAACAGATAAAACTAAAAACTGGCTGAACCCAACATCAAAATACCCAAACCTAAAACATCAAACTTAAAATTAAACCAAGTAAAATGAGCCATCAAAAGAAATCGAGACAGGGATAACCCACTCTAAGTTTCTACACGGCGAAACCAAACCCTTCCTTAAAAAGAGGACATAACCAGGGATACCACAGAAGGTCAATACCTACATTAGGTTGTGGACGCGCTTACTCCCGGTTACTCGTACCAGGGACACCGGGATCCTCGGTTCCATCGTCCATATCACCCTCAGGGAAGAACTCGAGCTCTTCTTGCACCACATAGCGCTTCATTTGGTTACAGTGGTAACTCTTCTCTCGGTAAGGCGGCTGCGTCGACTGGCAGATGAAGTTGACAGGGCCTACCTGCTTCTTCACCCGCAGAGGGCCACTCCACCGGGAACCAAGAGCTCGTCCTGCCACTCCTGTCCGGCGGGCGTACTCTCTGACGAGAACAAGATCACCCTCTGCTGGTGTGAACTTTTGCCGCACTCTCCGGTTGTAGTCCTCGGCCCATATCGACTGTGCGCGACGGGCCGTTTCCACTGCAACCGCTCGAGCCTCCTTGAGCCTTTCGCGGAACCGTTGAGCGGATCCTTCATCAACCTCCTGCCGGTTCGTCAGCCCTACAGGGAAATAACCATCCTTCACTATCATGAGGTACAACGGCGGCTGTCCGGTACTCCTGTGTACCGCCGTGTTCAGGGCGAGACGTACGTACGGAAGGAGCTCATCCCATTCGTCCGGGTGGTCTCCTACCAGGGTAGCCAGGGCATCCTTTATAACCCTGTTACTCCTTTCTACCATACCATTAGCCTGTGGATGGAAAGCCGTGGTATATCCCAACTTTATCTTCAACATTTCACATACCTGGGAAAATAGACGGTTTTTAAATTCACCCCCAGAATCCGTTACTAAAATATTAGGAGGTCCAAAAAGAGTCACATATTTCTCCACAAATGCATTAGCCACCGTTTCTGCATCCTTGTTCTTCAAAGGTATCAACTGCAAATACCTGGTAAGATGTTCTACGATGACCAGAACGTAGCGGTAACCATTCAGAGATCCTTGCAAATCTAGAAGATCTGCCGACACCCTCTCCATAACCTGTGTCACCTCTGGGGCTGAACTTAATTTAGCCCTTCGCACCGCAACTCCTTTTCGCCGTTGACATTGGGGGCATGCTGCCACGAACTTCTTGACGCCCAGCAACATCTGAGGAAAGTAATACTGGTCTCTCAGACGCGTGTAAGTCCTATAGACTCCAGGGTGGGCTGCTGTTGGTTCGCTGTGCACCGATTTTATTGCCTCATCCCTCATGGTGCGAGGGATCACTAGCTGCTGGATCACACGGTCTGGAAGGTGACGTAAATGGTACAACAGGCCATCGCTTACCTCGAACTCTTCCAATGGAAAGGGGGTTCTTCGTCGGGGCAGTCTTCGTTCCTGAAGGTACTGGATAATCTCAGTCCATAGGGGGTCCTTCCATTGCTCTTCGGCAATCTTCTGGGCGTCCATGACAAGAGATGTTGCCGCTACTGCTCTGCTTAGGAGGTCAGGTACATGATGGGAAGCACCTGGTTTGTACCGAAGTTCGTACTGGTAAAAGGAGAGTTCGTGGGACCATCTTGTCATCCTGATTGACTTAGTTACCTGTTTAAATACATATACTAATGGCCGGTGGTCAGTATAAATCACAAAGGATCTGCCATAAAGATATGCATCAAAATTCCTGACAGCTTCGACAACTGCCAGGGCCTCAATGTCAATCACTGGGTATCTCCTTTCTACCTCCCTAAGCTTCCGTGAAAAGTAGGCAACAGCATGAGGGACCCCTTCCCCATCTCGCTGCATAATACATGCGCCGATGGCTACCTGTGACGCATCGGAATGCACCTCAAAGGGACGGTTAAAGTCTGGTTTCCGGAGGACCGGTGCCGACATCAGTCGTCGCTGCAGCTCCTCAAAGGCCTGCTGATGCTCTTCTGTCCACCGAAATGATCGTCCCTTCCTGGTTAAAGAGGTGAGTGGGGCAGCTATCATGGCATAACTGGGGATGTGTTTTCGGAAGAATCCGGTACATCCCAAAAACTGTCTTACTCCCTTCACATTCTGTGGGGGCTTCATGTTCTTAATGGCCTCTACTTTAGCTGGGTCTGGCTGTATCCCTTCTCTGGTTATGAGGTATCCCAGGAATTTAAACTCATGAGTGGCAAAGGAGGACTTACCGACATTTAGGCAGAAACCAGCCTTACTGAGCAAGTCCAACGTTTTTTCCAGATGCTCGAGATGTTCATCAAACGAACGGGAGTAAACCACCACGTCATCCAGGTATGCTAGCACATGCCTCCCCAAGACTGGAGCCAATACCGTGTTGATGGCCCTCTGGAAGGTGGATGGGGCCGTGGCGAGTCCAAAAGGAAGCCTGGCAAACTGGAAAAGTCGGTGGCCATCTGAAAAAGCCGTTTTAGGCCTATCCTCTGGATCTACTTCCACTGTCCAGTAAGCAGAACGGGCATCAAGGGCAGTAAACCACTCAGTGTTATGCAGTTCATCAATGGTCTGGTCTATACGGGGCATTGGATATGCATCCCCAATCGTTACTTTGTTCAGGTTCCTAAAGTCAATACAGAACCTTACCTGCCCATCCTTTTTCCTGACCAGAACCACGGGGGACAACCAAGGAGATTTTGAAGGCTCGATGATGCCACCAGTAAGCATCTTATCGCACTCTTCCCTTATGGTGGTCCTCGCATGTTCCGGAAGACGCCACTGTCTGGTCCTCAGAGGGATATCACTGGAGGTCACTATCTTATGGGTAATACCTGGCACCTTCCCCAGTGGAGCTCCTTCCTTAAATAAATTGGGAAATTTGTTTAAAATGGAAAACAATTGATACCTTTGTTCAACCTTAAGATGGTTTACCTTCTCCTTCGGTATGTCGAAGCTAGCTTCTGGCTCACCCACAGTGTGCGTTTCGAAATGAACTTCAGGGAAGACGGTGTATTGGTCCTCCGTGTAGCCGAAATCTTGGGTCCCATAAAAGTCATCGAAATCGTCGATGAATTCCTCTGTAACACTGCTTAGAGAATCCCCATCATTATCCTCCCTGCCAGTGGGTACAAAGTTCTTAGGAGGCACTTCCCTTGAAGCAGAGTCTTGGTGAAAAGTCTGTTCTACCGGCTCAACTCTTGCGATAATCATACCCCCCTTAAGTGTCACTGGCTTTGGTCCATCGTTCACTACCCACACGTTAACCATGTTCGTTTTTACAGTCACCACGGTCCTAGGCACTAATACACGGTCAGTAATTCCACAGATACATACCTCCGGATGCCTGGTTCCATTCTGTACTTGTCCATGTATAAAAACACCACTATGGGGAGGGCACTGCACTGTCTTCTGAACCACAACACTGTTTGCTACCTCACCCATGTTGCACGTCCGTCCACCTGAACCAGGTTTTTCTCTTCCGGGGATGGCCTTATTAATCACCTGCACCTCACTTGAGGCGGCATCGGAATATGTGAGCGGCACCTTCACGCCATTAAACACCATATATTTTCTAAGGGGTGAGTGGTAAGAGATTAGCCGGAAGTTGAATCTTCGGAGTAAGTCTATGCCCAGTAAAATATCACCGGGGAAAGATATTTCATTCACTATACATACTTTATGGAAGCAGAAGACATGAGGAGCGATTTCGATTCTTACCGTCGCTTCCGCTTCAGGCTGAAACTGTCGTCCCGAAGCACCTCGCAGGGTTTTCGATGAAGAAAAAGGTCGGTGTATCTTAAACCTTTCCATGGCATCTCGGGAAAGTATAGTTACTTCTGATCCAGTATCCACAAATCCTTCAGCCGTTTGACCATTAACCTGTAAGTGTACTATGGGTCTCCCATGTTTTACTTGGCTACTCACGGGCATTAGTGGTTCCGTGCGGTCCATCGCCTGGGGACGGAACCTCTTCGTCCCGGCGGGCCGCGAGAAAGGGACACCTGTTTGCAAAGTGTCCTTCCTTCTTACACAGGAAGCACCTCGTCAATTTACGACTTCGACAGTCGGCTGTATCATGGGAATCAGATTTGTGGTAAGAACAATACCTTTCAACAGGAGCTACTTGCCTTGGACGAAAACTTCTCCTTGGGTACTCAGGTTCACCTGCTGTCTCTGGGGTACTCACATTACCTTCACTTTCACCTTTTACACCAACTCGAAGGTTCCAAATCCTCTGAGAAGCATCGACAATCTCCGACAACGAACCATCCTCCTTTAGGACTAAAGCTTCCCTCAACCAAAATGGCAAACCTCTTAAAAATACCCTTCCTGATCAATTCGGTCAGATCCCCTATGGCTCCAGGATAATCTTGAAAACCTTGATACACATTACCCTCTAAAAAGAACATAAAAATCAAGAGGAGCTTGATCGGATTTCAACTTATATCCTTCAGTATTCTAAAAAAGTCTGTGGCAGAACATGTCCCCTGAATTTAACCCTTACTTTAACTTTAAATTCTTCCAGCTTGCAATTCTATCAAACAGGGGCCCATTTATTATTAAGTCTGCTGTTCCTCTTGCAAGAAGCCTTCGCCGCGCGAATATAGGCCGAATCAGTGGGAGGTCTAGTCAAGTTCTCAATGCTGCGGATCCAACTCTCTACCTCCTGATTCCTTTAAGTGGTTTAGCAGCAGAGGTCTCGGCTTTAAAAATAATTACCGCTTCCTTCTGTACAACATACTCAACAGGTTCACGGAAGAAGCTTCACTAGTATTAGGTGTTGCCCTGTTTTGATGTTCTAATTTTAATTCCAATTCAGAGTTCTTTACTTGCAAATCATTGACCAGAGTTTTTCGACTATTAATTTGGGTTTGTAACTCGTCAAACAATGAGATATCCATGTTCTCTCTGGGCAAAAGGGTCAACTCACCACTCGTGTTTGAATCGTCTTGTGAAGATTCTCCCGATGGACCTGCCTCTGGCTCACAACTAACCCTCTCCGCAGCTTTCGTTTACCTATTACTTTAAATGGAATACAAAATGACCTAAAGGAAAAATAATGGACTTAACCCCTGACTTTTAACCCACACGAAAGAAGTATCCTGAAATTAATGCTTTGCCTGAAACATTCATATCCCCCGCTGATCACCAAAAATAAATAAGAGCTGGAGTGATTCCCCGAGACAGTCCCTTGCCGCAAAGTGAAATCCCGATTGAATCCATGGTAACGTGAATCTCGTCCTGTGTAGGGGTAGGCTGCCACCAGCTGATAAGGGATCAGCACCCGTGTATGTGCGAGACAGTCGAAGACGTGTAAAATGTATGTTATGTATGTGTATGAGTGTATGTCAGTTTGTATGTAGAAAGAAAGAGTTCCTACACAGGACATTGCCGAGCAGGCGTGGCTAGAGTCAGGCAAACATTCTTATTTCAGTGTTTTCCAAAAAAAAAGGACTTGAAAAAATAAAAGTTCCGATTCATAGTTTAATTGTTTTTATTATATAAATATATTAACACAAAAGGTCTCTCCTCCTTGCATATTCAAAACTTTTCTTTGGCCTGGCCATGAATTTGTCTATGGCCGCAACCCTTAAAACACAATAAAATTGGCAATAAAAAGAGAAAAAAAACAACAAGTGCCAAAAGGGCACACGTTGTGAGCAGTGCGTTGCCGAGCTATGGGCTCATCTGCAAGAGGCTGTCTGCTGCCGAATAACGCCTCGCAGGGGGTTTTATGCCCTTCTTTCCAGGGAGGGAGCATGTGGTAGGCCCTCCTTCCAGGGAGGGAGCGAGTAGTAGGCCCTCCAGGACAACGCCATCTCTTGGCGCCGCTTCCCCCTCGTGGCGACAAAGGGGACACTCGTGCATTGGTCCTGGAGGGATGGCTGGGGCGAAGCACATCACTACAGCATGACTTTCTTGTACCGTGTTACTCCCCCTTTTATATACCCTCTTGTTCTCCTCCTCAGACCTGAAGATGGGATCCAAATGGATCTTGAAACTGTCGTCTCATTTTCAATAAATCTATTTTGTGTATAGTGGGTTTATCTGCTATGCACACACACACACACATATATATATACATATATATATATATATATATATTAGTAATATATATATATATATATATATATATATATATATATTATATATATTTATAGTAGATGATAATATATATATATATATATATATATATATTTATATGTATATATAATATATAAATATATATATATATATAATATATAATATATATATATTATATATATATTTATAATATATATTATATATAGGTATAATTTATAGTGGTATATAGAGTAGTTATATATATACAATTATATATATATATATTATATATATATATATTATATAATATATATTATATATATGTGTCTTATATGTATGTACATATATGTATAATATCCATATATATATGTATATATATATATAAATATATATATATTTATATAATATATATATATATAGTTATTTGTATTATATATCTAATATATTTATATTGATATATATATAGTATATGAATATTTATATATAATATAGTTATTTAAGGATGATTATATATATAAAATTATACTGAAAAATATATATTCTATATATATATATATATATGGTAGTGTGTGTGTGAGTGTGTGTTGTTGTGCTGTGTGTTGTGTGTATATATTATACGATGTATAGTGTATGTTATATTGTATATATATCTAATATATATGTTATATATATATCTATGCTATATGTATGTATATAATCAGAAACTATACTATCTATCTATCTATATATATAGAATATAAAATATATATATATACTATATATATATATATAGTATATATGATATGTATATATATGTATATATATACATCAATATATATATATATATATATATACTATATATATATATATATATATTATATTCAATTATATATATAACACTACACAAAACAGCATATATCACATAAAAAGATATGCATGAACATTAACACACAGTTTACGATATTCATGTGCGCACACTCGAGGACAGATGTAATGGAAAACCTTCGTCCACTGCGTGTCAGTTGATGCCCACTTGGAATTATAAATTAGCTCTGATGAGCTAAGGGACAATAAGGCATCGATCTCG
>NW_028234412.1:40506072-40515021 GCF_977035675.1 Penaeus japonicus
GGGAAACCCTTTTAAATCGAACCTAACCCCCTCTTCCTGACGGTTAGCCCTTACAGGGTTCCTTTTTCTACAGCCTACTAAAAAATCCTAGAATTTGGCCGAGGGGGTTCCCTTTGTACCTACTGGAAATGCCCCCCTACAAGGGTCTGAAGATATAAAAAATTCGGGAAAGGGGGGTTTTATTTCGCATTAGAATATGAAATTAAATATAAAACCCTTTAAAAAATATTTTAAAATTTATGATCATTTTTTTGTAAAAATTATTTTATTTTTTTTTTTCAAATTTTTATGAAGAAAAGTATCCCCAGTCCCCCCCTTCCCCTCGCCACCTAGGGCAAAACAGGGAACAGGAAAGAAAGACGGGGACTCCCTTTGCCCCCCTTAAACCAAACCATTTTTTTTCCCCCTTTTTTTAAAAATTTGTATAAAAAAATTTGAGATTTTCTAAATAAAATTCAAAAATTAAACCCCAACCAGGGGGGCCTTTGAAGAGGGCCTCGTCGGCCGAAAGCCTCGCGCCCGGTTTTTCTGTTATGTAAAAAAGTGTGTGTGTGTGTTAAAATACCCTAAATCAAACAAAAAATAAAGAACACCAAAAAGTGACATAGAAAATACTTAAAAACCCAGGGGCAGTAACAAATGTTTTGTAAAGTGTTATTGAAAATAAGCAAAGGGGAAAACTACTTCGAGAAAAACTTTTTACCCACAAGGAAAAGCACAAGGAGACGGGGTTAGACAAAATTTTATCCTCCCAAAAAGGGGATACTTGGGCCACCCAGTTTTTTTTTTTTCCGTTTTATTCCCTTACTCGGGGGTCACAATTTTCCCCCATCAAATTTTTTTTGGGATATTTTGGGATTTTTTTCTTCTTAAACCTTTTTTTCGAAAGCCCTTTTGGGCCAATTTTTATGGGTATTTTTTAGTCTTTTGACAGGGTTTTTTGAGTGTGTATGTGTTTTCAAACAAAAAAGAAATATATACTTTTTGGTTATCCACTATTATATATTTTTTTTAAAATTTTGTGTGTATAGGTACTTTATATATATGCTCTATATATATAAGAGATAAAAGATATAAAGGGGAAACAAGGCAATATACAAATACCCAATAGCAAATAGAATCCCAAACAAAAAAGAGTTTTAGAAAAAAATAAAAGCCCTCCTAATGGAAAATTAAACTAGAGGGGGGCAGTGAAAAAATACAGTTTTTTTTATGGGGCCCGGTGATTAAAAAGGAAAAATTTTGGGAATTTGAAATAAGTGGGGATATAAAAGAAAAATAAGTACTACAAAAAATTTGAAAAATGGGCTTAACCCCCCCTTCCCCTTTTTTTTTTCCCCTCCTTTTTCCCCAAAAACCATAGGGATCCCTAAAAGGACTTGCCGGGTTTTCCCCAAAACACCCAAAAAAACCCTTCCCTTAGCCTTTATTTCCCCACCCCCCCCCCCTTCTGCGGGTTTCCCTTTCAAAGGCCCCTCAGTCCTTATTTTTTAAAGGGGGCCGAAAAACCCAGAGTTTTTTTCCCCCTTTCCCCCGAAAAATTAAAAAAAATAAAATGGAAACTAAAAACAGGGGCAAAGGGAATGAAAGATAGAAAGGAAACGGGGGTTGTAACTAGGGCCCCCGGGCCCCCCTCAATAGGGGAAGGGAGGGGCCCCAGAAGGGGGCTCCCCCTTTACTGGGGGCAAATATGTGGGGATATGCAGTTTCAAGTAGCTAGGGGTCCCTAAAGGAAATATAGGAAAAATAAGTTTAAAGAATCTACTATAAACCCCAAAGAGCCATTTGGAGGTTGGACCCCCCCGAGGGCGGGGCAAAAGGAAAAACCCGCTATAGAAAGGCACCCCCTTTTGGGGCCCCCCCTTACCCATAAAAAGGGCAATAAAAAAATGGGTTTTTCCCCGAAACCCTTTCCCCCCGGGCGATAACTAGGGGAAACCCTAGAGTAGGTTTAACCCAAATAGAGGAGGGAGATCAGAAAACGGGATTTTTTCCCAAATTAAAACTTTTACCTCCCTTTTAACCCAAGCAAAAAAAGGAAAAAAAAAACCTTCTTCGGAAAATTGGGGCTTGGGTAGATTTCTGTGAAAGATGTGAAGGTAAGGAGTTACAGATATTTTTTAAACCACAGTGAGTACAAAAACATCCTAGAGCAAGAGGGATCTCCCACCTATGTGGTTAATTTGAAATGGGGGTTTTAATTTGGGGAAAGGGGCAGCTAGAAGAGGGGCCAAGGCTTATGGGGGGCAGCTTACCCTGAGGGCGGGGCCCTTTAGAATTTAGATGGGATATCATAGATATGAAAAAGGGGATTTAAAGGGAGGCCCAAATACCCAGGGTCAAAATGGGTTTTTTTTTTCTGCCAAAGGCTTATAATGGGGCCCTTTTAGAAGAAAAAAGAAAAATTTTAATCTTTTAAGGGTCCCCCCCAGAGGAAAAATTTTTCCTCTTTTCCCAAACCAGATCCCCCCCCTTAAAGTAATAAAAAAAAAAGTAAAAGATGGTATTTTAACGGAAAAAAAAAAAAACCAAAATAATAAAAGTATGCAGGGGAAAAGAGACACATAAAAAGAAAAAAAAACCCAAAGGGAAAACCCCAAAAAAAGAATAGAAGTAGAAGGGGCTTCACCACGGGAAGATGTCAAGCCCCCTCCACAGTAAAAACCCCCAAAGGGCCCAATACCATAAGGGTTGTGAGGAAGGGACAACACCAACCCATTTCCCCCCCGGGGAGTAGCCCCAAAGAAAAATAAAAGGGAAGAAGGGGGTAAAAAAGAAAACCCCCCACCCTGAAAAAGAAAAAAAGAACCCCGGGGGGAAAAAAAGGGGAAGGGCCCCCCATTTGAAAAAGTTTCCCAACCGAGGTCAACAACCTGGGACCATGGAGGGTCCCTTTAAAAGAAGTTCCTTACAACCAAAAGGGTTCAAGGAGAACATTTCGATTTGGGGAAATTTTTCCCTTGGGGGATAGAAGAAATTTTAACCATAACAAAAGGAATTTTTTTACGGGAAAAAAGAATAAAGGAAAAATTCAAAGGGTTTGTTCTAACCCCCATAAAATTGAAATATCCCCGGGAAAAAAAAAAACCAAGGATGGTGTCACATAAAAAAACGGGAAAGGGGCAAAGCCATAAATGCGGGAAATTGATCCCTGCCTCACCTTTTTGGAAAGGGGTAATAGGTCCCAAAAAGGGATCAAAAATTGTAAGCGAAACAGCCAGAAAAATATGACGCCAAAACCCTTTAGGGGAAATGGGGGCAGACTACCGGGGAATTTAAACCACCCAAAGGGGGACACAGTTTTACCAGGGGGAACCCCCACTTGTCGGGACCCAATCATTTTGGGCAGGGTTTTTCAGGACTATGCCACCAAAGGGAAAAAGGGAAAAAAGAAAAAACCCAAAGAAAGAAAACAAACAAAAGAAAACAAGCCCCAGAAGAGCAAACGGGAAAACGAGAAAAAATAACCCCCCCACGGGGGAAAACAACAAACCAAGAAGGACAGAGGGAAGCCCGGGGCCCAACCAAAAGAGGAAAAAAAACCAGGGGGCAAGGGAAAACAACAAAAGGAGAACAAGAGGAGGAACCACAGGGGAACAGCCCTCGGGGACTACCTTCCAAAAGGATACCACAGGGCGATCCCCAAAGGGGGAAACCCACCCTGCAATCTCCCCCCCAGAACCCCCCGGGTTTTGGCGCCCCCCTCCTTCGGGCCCCCGCCGGGCAGAAAAGGGCCCCTGGATACCCAGGCAACAAGGGGGTCTCAAAAACCTGGCAACAGAGGTCCCAAACGCCTGGCAAAGCGGGACCCCCCCTCCACAGAGGAGGCGGGTACAACACAAAGATACACCCCAAACAAGAGGGGAGTAACCAAGGCTGGGAATAACCAGCAAAGGGGAAACTCCCCAGGGAAACAGAAAGAAGAGAAGGAAAACAGGGGCAAGGAAAAGGGGCAAGACAGTGGGCTTGGAATTGGTGGTAAGTGGGGTTTTTCCCCTCAAGTGATTCAATTCTCTGTTCTGCAAAAAGGGGGCAGGTTTTTTGGTTCCGGCAGGCCCCCCCAGCGAAGAAAAATTTTTTGGGAAAGGGATTTTTCCCAAACCTCATTGGAAGACCTACAAGGGACTATAAACAAAAGATTCACACCCTCCCCCCCCTACACCCGGGAATCACAACGGGGAATACAGAGAAACAAGGAAAAAAACCTCAACAACTACCCTCCAAAAAATAAAAAACCACCCTCCCCCCCCCAAGGGAAAATCCGGGTTTTGGGAAAATTATAATAAAGTGTGAACTGTTTGATGTATATAAAGCATGGGAAAAAAACGGACAGAATCTAACGATATGGAACAGAAAGCTCTGAAAAAATTTGGGGGCAAAAAAACCCGGGAATTTTTGGTTGTGAAAAAGGCAGAAAAGGGATGGACTTTAGTGGTTTTGAAAACAAGCAGCTACATGGGCAATGGGAGAAAAAACTTTAAAAAGGAAAAAAGATACCTACATAGAATTAGAAAACCCCGAGGGGGGCTCTGGCGAGAGTAGAACGGAAAGTAAGGCTACTAATTAACAGATTTTTTACTCTAAAACCCGGGCCCGGTAAAAAAGGAAAAGGGAAAAAGATGGAAAATTTTTTAGGGAGGTCAGAGAGACGGGCCCCCCTTGGAAAACAGACCCAGCATCCCAAATTGGTATTTCTCCCCAAAAAAGGCAAAAAGGGATAGACCCAAGCACAGGTTTTATTCCCGGGGAGAAACCCCCTGGGTGAGTGGATTCATTTTTTCCCCCCAAGGCCTGTGGATCGCCTCCTCACAAACCCCATCTTACCCCCCTTCTAGATTTTCTTCCAAAGAGGATTACAGGGGCCCAACTTCCCTTTTCCCCCCCAAAAAATGGAAGGCCGGGGGATACCCAGAAGGACATCCTGTTGTCTTTTACATAGTCTCATTATAAACCCCCTTTCCCAGGGAAAAAGGGGGCCCTATGTGGTGGCGAACTTTTTAACAGAAAAAAAATTCCCCATAGGGGGAAGAGAGACTTGTACAGACTTCCCTGGCAACCCCCCCCCCAATTTCCCCCATTTAAAAAAAAGGCTTTTACCATGTGGGGGAGTTGGGGACCCTGGGGAGATTTAACAAACAGTTCAAAAACAGGGAAAAAACGAAGCATTGGGGGGGCCCCGGTTTTCGGGGGCATGGCAGGAGTATTTTCGTTCATGCCAGTTTGAAAAAAAAAAGAAAAATGCTCCTATAAACAGCCAGAGATAGTTTAAT
The DNA here is from genome assembly GCF_977035675.1 of Penaeus japonicus. Classification (NCBI taxonomy): domain Eukaryota; kingdom Metazoa; phylum Arthropoda; class Malacostraca; order Decapoda; family Penaeidae; genus Penaeus; species Penaeus japonicus. Next base: position 40,511,343 of record NW_028234412.1, read on the forward strand.
AGATATATAGATGACATTTTCGGTATCTTTCTAGGCACAGAAGAGGAACTTCAAGGTATATCATGAAGGCTTGAATAAGATATACATCCTGACCTACAGTTCACATTGGAATACACCGAGTATAACATACACCTTCCTAAGCACACTAGTATAGCTGGATAAAGAGGGAGGCCCACAGACTAACGGTTTCCTCTAACAAGCCTTCAAATAACCCACCCATAGTACACAGTTTTAGCTCAAACCATCATCCTAACCTGAAAAAAATCTCTTACCTTTCTGACACAGGCGTCTGGCGAATATAAGAGGATAGGTGACGAAGAGTCAAAGTGAAGTGATGCTTTGCAGGAATGTGTTTCTTCAAGCCAGAAGGATTATGAGCAACAAATGCTTGGAACTCAGCCTTAGGAAAATTTGAAGCGAGGTAGTCCAGCCAAGCATACGCAGCTAACTAATCAGGAAGGAGAGCAGAATAATAATGGACAGAATAATTTTTCACTTTATTATATTCCCCAGCAGTGGCATGGCCCAGTAAGATTGTTCCTAAATGAAATATGGATTGGATCAGAGATAATTCCCAGGAGACAACACCATGGGATAACAGCTTCTGGACCCCACCAGCCGGATGAGAGCCTGGAAGAAAAAAAAGTCGAGTTGGGCAGAAATGCTGCTCAGAGCAGAAGTTCGTCCTTCCCCCTGACGCAAGAGCAAAGGCGCACAGAATGGAGATAACAGCAGAGAATGGCAGAACAATAAGACAGAGATCTGAGGAGCCTCCGGCCCAACGGCCCCCACCCCCCCTTCCAAGCAGGAGGCTACGGGTCGGAGAAAAGGGCAGATTCTACCTATGTTTTTTCTGTACTCTTAGGCTCGTAGGAAGTTCCCTAGTCCTCTCTTTGCCCTTCCTCGCTTAAGAAATCAATGAAACCCCCCCCCTAGTGGTTCAAAGTTATGGATACATACTAAAGATTTTTGAAGTTACTTGCAGAAGCGTCAAATAACAAAATATACAATATGTGAAATTCGTGTCGGTGCCATAAAGTGAGATCATGAGTCTGTATAGATAGAGGAGAAAAAAGAGGTTTTCCAGGTATAATAGTACAGATATAAATGCATACACATATAACTAAGAATAAACATTATCAATTTTATATATAGAGCTTTAACAAAAAGAAATTAGATATATACCTAAGTTACAGTTAACCGCCGTCTTTGTTTCTTTCTTAAAATAGGCAGTGAAGGTCTGCTTGTTTTTTTTACAGAATATGTTCCAAAATTATGAGGTAAAAAGGAGTAAAAAATACCAGGGCATTTAGACGAAGACAAAATAAAAACAATAAACATTTATTTTCAAAAAGATAATAATAGACAAAATTTAATAGAGAACATTATCTTCTGCCGCTCCCCTATTATTAATTAAAATTACGAAAAACAATATAAGAGAAGAGAAAATCCCAACAAATAGTTTTTTTTAAAGAAAAAGGTAGGGTTCATATGAAAAATTAAAAATCAATTAATATTAAAATGACAAAAACAATGTTATAGTTTGTAAGTATGTGTTAATACGCATTCTTTTCCGCCCCGTCCCACATGAGAGAAAACAGTAAGTATAGGGAGGCTGATCCCCTCTCCCTAGCCAATCTTTCTGCCCCCCCCAGTTTCCCGCTAGCGCTTAGTGTCTAACTAAGTGTGTCAGAGAGAGGATACAGGTAAAGAGTAGAAGTTCTATGTGAGGTGGATATCAGCATAGTTTATATTAGGAATAAAAACGAGAATTTATAAATAACAATTGATATAAAAAGGAAAAACAAAGGATATATATAGAGATAAAGTACATTTTAACCTCTAGGCATAAGTGTATAGAAAGAAAAAACATGCATGCTTATGCAAATTTTGTTAGCAAGAAAATTTATAGAATTTAGGAGAATAATAAAAGAAGACAAAACCATAAATAAAAATATTCATATAGCAAATAGTATATATAAATATATAAAAAATAATAAATAATAGCCCCCCCCCCTTTTTTTCTCCTCCATTAAAAAACATTATAAAAACAATTATAAATCACGGCTGAAAGGAAAAGAAAACGCCCACAAAAAAATGTTTTTTAGAATATTAAGGAATATGAAAATACAAAAAATGATTTACATAAAAGAAAAACTAAAGAAAAAAATATTTTGTTAATTTACAAGTAGGTTTGAATACTCTTCTTGTCCCTGCTCTCAAATGGAGAAAAGCAGTATGGTACAGCTGGCTGAACCCTCCCCGCTCCTCTGCTCCGACCGGTTCATTCGCCCTACTTAGGAGCTAACTAAGGTGCAGGTGAGATCTACAGGAAAGAAGGGGCAGGAGCCGCAAGGGAGGCAGATCTCAGCAGGCACCGATATGATTAGATATAAAACCACATTTTTTAAGACAGCATAAATAGAAAATTAACATATGAAAGTCGAGGGCACCACGAGTATAAGCCGCAGACAGCAGGCAGGCCCGGTTTTTTTTTCTCTTTCCGTTTACGCTTTGTCCCTTGGTGCCCCGCCCTTTCCGCACCTTGTGTGGTTGTTTTTGTTTTTTTTCTCTTTTCAGCTCTCAGGCACGCAAACAAGGTGGATGGGAAAATTTTAAATCGAACCTGAAACCCCTCTTCCTGACCAAGTGGTTGCCGCCCTATCAGGGGTCCTGTTCTATACAGGAGGCCTTACTATCAAAATGCCTAGAAGTTGGGATCCGAGGTGTTCACTGTGATGCGCTACTGGAGATGGCCGCCCCTACATAGTCTGAAGATATAAAAATTCTGGTATAGGATATTTCGGCATTAGAATATGAATTAAATATATTCCACTTTAGAAATATGAATTATATCATTTTGTACAAAATATATGTTAGTGTATGTTTTTCAAGTTTTATGTAAGAGAGTAAGTCCCGCGTCCCCACTTCCCCTCGCCGACCGTATGGCACAGCAGGGAACAGAGGAAAGGAAAGACAGGGTACTACCTTCCCACATTCAGCCCATACATGTTTGTTCGCGGCCCTTTTTTTAGAATATATTTATAAAATAATGGAACGTTCTAAATAGGAAAGATTCAGTATTAACGCTAACCATGGGCCTGAAGAGGCCTCGGTCGGCCGAAAGCGCTCGCGCCCGGTTTTTTAAACTGTTAGTGTATAAGTGATGTGTGTGTGTTAATACCCGGAAACAAACAAAAAGAAAAATTATAGACAGGCCAAGAAGTGCATAGATAAAATTACTTATGAAACAGTGCAGTATACAAATAGTCTTAAGTGAAGTGTTATGGAAAATAAGGTCAAAGTGGAACTAACTTCTGAGGAAGAACTTCTACCCACAAGGAAAAGCACAAGGATACAGGTTAGAGCTAAGTTATTATTATCCTCGCCAAAAAAAAGAGGAGGACTTAGCACCAAGTTGTTTTTTTTGTTCCGTTTTAGATTCTTACTTCAGTCACATAAGTTTCATCAAAAGTTTTTTTTAGCATATATTGAGATTTCTTCGATAGCATTTTTCGTAGACCTTTGCAGACAATTTTATAGTGTGTTTTGTATTGTTTGAGTCTTTTGACAGGGTTTTTTGAGTTGTAGTGCGTTTCAAAACATAAGAAATATATACATTTGGTAGTACCACTATATATATAAATATTTTTCAAATTTGGTGTGTTATATGTACATA
>NW_028234412.1:40515121-40539173 GCF_977035675.1 Penaeus japonicus
TTTTTTCTAAAACTTCTTATCTTTGATTCTGGAACTTCTTCATCTTTAAGGGCTTGTTTCAATAGCGATTATCTGATAACTCGTCGTTATTCTTTTAACTTTGTTTATGCAGTTATGCTTGAAGAGACCGGTCGGATTATCTTTAGCTTGCGGTATCGTTATCTTAACCATTCTTATCTCTACTTGTTTATCTTACTGAACAGCTTCTTGATAGATCTTTCCTTGTTATCTTATCTATGAGTCAGGACAACTTCTTATCTTTCCTTGTTACCGTATCTGAAACTTGTCCTTATCTTTATGTGTTATCTTATCTGAAACTTATTATCATTAATTGTTATCTTATCTGAAAATATTATTCCTCTATACTATCCCTTTACTTTATTCCGATCTTATCATATCACCATCTTCTTATCTATATTAGTTTCTTCTAGTCCAGATATTCAAAACTTATCTATATTATCTCTTTATCCTATCTGGAACTTCTTATCTTTATTTGTTTATGTGTCTTTTATATTTATGTCTTATCTAGATATCCTTATCTTTTCTGCAAATATTATTCTTCTATATTATCCTTTCCTACAATCAGATTTAATCATATCACGGTATCCTTTATCTAGAAACGTATCTTTTACAACAGATATTCTTATCTATATTCAAACATTTCTATCTGAAATTCCTTATTTTTTATTTTTTATTTGTATGAGCCTGTTAAACCTATATCTTATCTATATAATCTTATCTTATCTTTATTTATTGTTCACTTATTCTAAACTTATCTATACATAGTCTTTATCTTTTATTTATTCTTCTATATTTCCCTCTTATCTGTAAGAAAACCTTATCTTAATTTGTATTTTTTATATATGAAGTTTACCGTGACTTATCTATATATTTATATACACAAACCTTATCTAGGAAGATTTACCTTTAACTATACTTTTTTTGTCCTTTGTCTTTATTTATATCTTTTTTTATTAGAAGAAAAAAACCCTTTAGACTTCTAGCATATATAGTTTATTTGTTTAATATTTTTCTTTTTATCTTATGATTTCATTCAGAGTATTGTATTTTCCTATATTTCTAGATCCTCTATTATATATTCTACTATTATTATTTTCTTTTATCTTATGATTTCACTCAGTATATTGTATCCTCAAAAAATCATGTACTTCCTTTTCAAATATGTTAGAACTTCTATTATATATTCTACTATTATTATTTTTCTTTTATCTTATGATTTCACTCAGTATATTGTATCCTCAAATATTCATGTACTTTCTTTTCAAATATGTTAGATCTTCTGTATATATTCTACTGTCATATATTTCACTGTGATCTTATATTCTTTATTCTTATAGTATAGACAACTGATTTTAACACACTCTCTAAACAGCTTACACGCTTCCTCTCATTCTCTTATTCTATATGTACCCTTAGAAAAAAGAAAAGGGGGGGTGTGTGGGGTGTTGGTTACTCTATGTATCTCTATGTACCCAAAAAAAACAAAAAAAGGGGGGGGGGGTTGTCTAGCTCTAACCACTGTGTACTACTCTACCAACTACGTGCAAGGACTCTCTTCAGATGTGTCTTTTAACCACTTATCTGTTTCTGTAGTCCTGTGTGGAGGTTCCCTGTAGCTCTTGTGGTTCTTCCTTGAGAAGACTTCTCCTTCTGGCGGGGTACTTTGAGCCTTTTCTGTGGCTTAAAACGTTCGCACTGAACAGAGATACACTGACTTAATACACCACATAACACTTAAAAAACATCACAATTGTTCAACACAGGAAAAAACAAACACACATATCACTTATAACACTACAGTAGCCCCACAACACGAGCGCTTTCGGCCTCCATGGCCTCATCAGGTGCTGGGCTGGGTGCTTACTGACTCTTTATTTTTCAGGTGTACAATATATACCTATCTCAAGAGTCATGTAAAAGGGATAGGGAATGTCTTTCCTGTATGGACCCATGTATCCTGGGTCCCCTTTATTGGCACTTTGGGGGTGTGGTACCCGGGGTACTGGGAGGTAGTGCATACTACCCTGACCACACTCCCCTTATTGGGGATTGGGGCACAGGTACTATGGGGGGAAGGTAACACTTTTTCCTGACTAAAAAATTGTTTTATACACTTCTACTTTATAAATGGCTAAAGGACAAGGGGAACCTTCGTTTCAAGGGAGGGAAAAGGAGGAGTCAGCAGGAGCCCTTCTCTTGGGGGCTACTCTTGGTCAGGGAAGATGGGTTAGACTGATGCTGATTGTCCCTGTCACAACTGCTGTTCCTGAAGGAGGTGGGGTATAAGCATGAAGAGAAGGGAAATTCCGGGTAGAAACAGGCTAGAAGACCGGGTATCCACTCATCCTTGTCCATGGGATTTTTCTTTTCACTCCTTTAGCTTAATCCTTGCTAGCTCTTGGGGCCTTTTCCTAGAAAAGGGGAAGAGGGCAGGATTTGAGAATAAATCTTTACATCTAATATTTTTAACAGATATATATCCAGGACTTGCCCCTTCTGTACAGAAGCAGTATTCTACTTATCTTTTTCCTGGTGATTATTCTCATCGGCGGAGAGAGAGGGGGAGGGGGGTTTTTATGTCAGCTAGGCTTATTTTATTCTCCACTGTTGGCTCTTGGTCCCTTCTTTCCTGGAAAGAGGGAGAAGAGATCAGGGAGCATTTATGTCCTTATTCGTGTGTTACTATCCATATCTCGAAAACGAGATCGCACCATTGTACCTGTATAAATATTCATATACATATCTATGTTTATTTATCCATCTATATGTATAGTTTATAAATAGAAATCTTCTATCTCTCTTCTGAAAATTATTATAACTCAGTCTTCCTTTTCTTTATTCTATTTGAAAAACTTCTGTCCTTATTCCTCGTTGTTTTTTATATATCTAGGAATGTATAATATAGTTTCTTTCCTCTGTAAAAACTTTTCTAACATATAAATGACTTGATTTTACTTAGCTTTTGTGTATGGATGTGTGGGAGGTGGATTGTGGAACCTGGAGCCTTCCCTTGTTCCTTCCTCCTGTAGCTGCTAATTCTGTTTCCTCAGGCTTTGTGGGATCTCCTATTGCCTGTGGGTATACACATTCAGCAGGATCCATATTCTTGCCAGGAGAGATATAGTTTCTTATAAAGAATAATTTTTTCCTTTTAGCTGAAAAAAAATTTTTGAGCTAAAAAAAATGTGTTTTATTTCTCTTTACGAAATTGTATATTATCCTTTTCTTTGTTCTCTTTCTATTATCACTTCATATGTTCTTTCTTTTTCCATCTTCTGCTTTCTTTTATAAATTATTCTATATCATTCTTTTGTTTCTAACATCTCTTGTTAATAATTATATCATCCTTCTTTTATTGACTGTTAAGAATTATATCGTTTTTCTTTTATTGTGAAACTTCTATCATCTATTGTAAATCGACAGAAAAAAATATATAATAAATTAATTAAATCTTGAGCCTTTCTTAATTTTAGTTGTTTTTATATCTAAAAGTATCATATAGTTTCTTTCCTCTAAAAACCTCTTCAAAAAATTACATTTTTTACATATACATGACTTGCTATTACTTAGCTTTTATGTATGTGTATGTTGGATGTGGAGTGTGGAACCTGGAGCCTCCCCTAGTTCCTTACTCCTGTGGCCGCTAGTTCTGTTTCCTCAGGCTTCTGAGATCTCCTATTGCCTGTGGATATACAGATATAGCAGAATCCTCATCCTTTTAAGGAAGACAAGTTTTTTTTGTAAAAAAATAATTAATAAAAATATATAGAATTCTTCTATTAGCTACCAACTTCATACCTTATCTTTCCGAAACATTATATTATTCTTTTCCTCCTATTATAATAATTATATGTCCTCTTTTCCTTTTTCTCTTTCCTTATTAAACTTTATATCTCTCTCTTCTGTTGCTTGAAACTTCTATCATCTCTTGTTAAGAAATATATTATCCTTCTTTTGTTATGAATTTCCTATCATCGACTGTTAAGGGTTTATAACATCCTTCTTTTATCATGAAACTTCTAGCATCTACTCTTAAACTTAGCTTTTTTTATGAAATACTATATATTCTTCTTCTGTTGTTGGATCTATCATTTTCTGTTAAGAATTATAACCTCCTTACTTTATTCGGGATCTTCTACTGTTTATTTGTTTAAGAAATATATCATCCTTCTCTTATATTGAACCTTCTATGTTCTCTTGATTTCATGATGTTATATATCTTTCTTTTTGAGCTGATTGTTCTATTTCAACTAGTAACTTTTTCATTTTCTTTATAAAAATAGTTACAAATTTAAAGGAACCTTGTTTTCACTTAGCTTTTTTAGGTATGTGTGTGGAACCTGGGAGTTCCCCTGTTCCTCTCCTTTTTAGCTGCTTGTTTCCCTGGCTCAGGCTTCGTGAGGTCTCGCATCACCTGCGGGTATACAAGCTGGCAGACCCCTTTCTCCCTCATTATGCTCTCTCCTTGGTGTAAGTAAGGGTGAGGGGAACTCTGCTCTTATTAGTCTATCTGCTATGGTCCTATCTTTCTTCCAGGCTATCATGGGGGGTGGGCCCTTGAAACTTTCCCTCCATGGGGTGTCCTTGGCATTCTCCTGTACCCATTCCCATATCCTGTTGATCGATAGTCTTAGGGGACCTGCGATATTATGTGAATAAAGCATGGGGAAGATTATTCTGTTTAAGTCATTTTTTACCTGTTTTTCTAGTAGGGACTCTCTATTAATGGTACTCAGTCTTTCCATTGCCATCTTTAGGGTCTTCTCACTGTACCCTCTTGCCTTAAAAAAGCCTATCATGTCTTGTAGTGCCTCATCTACCAGGTGTGGGTCACTCACTATCCTTTTCACTCTGATACCTTGTGAGAAGGGGAGGCTCTTCTTTAGGTTTGGATGGTGGCTGGACTGAAAATGCAAATATTGATGAGTATTTGAGGGTTTATGGTACACTTTTGTTTGTAGGAAGCCTTCATTATCTATATATACTAGAGTATCTAGGAAGGGTAATCTTTCTTTGTCAAACTCTAAAGTAAATTTCAGGTCTGGGTGAAAGCTATTTAAACCTCTGTAGTACTCTTGAAGGTCCTCCTCTGTGCCCTGTAAAACTCCAAAAATATCGTCAATATACCTGAAAAAAATGGCTGGTTGTTTTTTCAGTCTTTTCCTTTGTTTCTCTATACTCACATGGACGAAAATCTCTGCTACTGCTACAGACACTGAGGCTCCTATGGCTGTGCCCTTCATCTGTTTGTAGCATTTTCCGTCGAATTTTAGAAGGGTCCCTGTGAGTATATGGTCGATACCTTCTTTTATTAGGTAGGGGGGAGGGGCATTAATATTGTATAACTCTTTTAGCCTACCTTGTACATACCCCATGTTCTTCTCGTAGAAATTTGCAACTACCCAAGCTGCTTCTTCCTGTGGGATAGAGGGATACAAAGACACTATGTCAAAGGAAAATAAGAAAGTTTCTCCTGTAAATCTGGGTGTTTCCTTTAATCTCCTTAGGAAGTGCGTTGTATCTTGCAGTCTTTCTGGGAGTATTTCTAGAAGAGGGGATAAAAAGGTTGTTAAGAGTCTATCTACAGGCCTTGTGGGTGCACTACAGCCACTGAGTACTGGCCTCCCAGGCCATGTCCCTAGCTCCTCATCTATTTTTTTATGTGTTTTGGGGAGTATGTACCAATGAGGAATGCTGGTTTCCTGGGAGAGGAGGGCATCTCTCTGGGCTGCTGAGAAGCTTGACTTCTTTCCTGCTGGGGAATCAAGGCAATACATTCTACTTATTAGTATTTTACTTTCTGCTTGCACCTTCTCCAGCTCCATCTGTGGATTAAACAGTGGTTGATAAGTACTTTCGTCTCTTAAATGTGCTAAGCCCATAGCTCTGTACTGTTCTGTTTTTAGGACTACTAGAGCTCCATCTTTATCTGCCTTTTTAATAATAATATCTGGATTTCTTTTCAAATCTTCAAGAGCTCCTATTTCCTCTCTCGTTAGGTTTGGTCTTACTTTTGTTTTACTATGTCTTTTAATCAAGGTTGCTTCTTCTTCAATCTTTTCCTTTAGTCCAGGCATTTTTCTAGGGGGATCTTTACTGCGTTTTATCTTTGGAAACTGGGAGGGTATCTTATATTTACATTTTTTCACTAAGGGGCCTGGGGAAGGGGTGAGGGAGGCCGTGAATCTAGAATTGATTTCAACTTCTAAATCTCCTAGGGAAGAGGCTAAACTCTCTGAGAGGGGCAGGGGGCTGGGGGGCCTGGGACAAAAGACCGGCCTTTGCTGAGGACTGATCTTTGTGCCTGGGTGAGTGGTACCTCTGAAACTACCAATGCCAAGCCTTGTAACCATTCCCTCCTCTTTGCCACTGTCCTTCTCCTCTTCCTCCTTGGTCCCATTGGGTGCTTCCTTTTCCTCCTATCCCTGTTTGATCTCTGTACCCTCTCCAATTGTTGTGATGTGGTCTCCCTTGATTTCTCCATGTTTCTGAATCCCACATCCTCCTTTCGTTTATCCCATTCCTGCGGTACCCTGAGTCCCACATCCTCCTGTAATTTATCCCATTCCTGTGATACCCTTGGTTCCCATAATCCTCTCTGTAGATCCTTTTGTTCCCATACCATTCTCTGTAAATCCCTCTGTTCCCATATTCCCTTCGGTTCTGGGCCCTTCCTATACCTCTGTGCCAAGGCTGTTTCCCTTGGTTCCCTAGGGGGGGAGGGTTGGGGCTTACTGGGGCATGGGTACTTTGAGGGGGGATGAGGGGAGGAGGAGGTAGGGGGGGTGGAGGGGGAGGGGGGAGGGGGGATTGCTGGGGGGGGTTCCGTTGCCCGTTTTTTGGAACTGTTCTTTCCTCTTTATTTTTTTGTCCTTTATTTTTCTTCTCCTTTGTCTCTTTCGTTTTCTTACCCCTTTCTCTCTTTGAATGCTCTCTAAGAGCCCTCCAAGTGTACGAGTTCTCTACTCTAGGGGGGGCTTGCTCTGTCTCTTCTTGTACTGGGGGTGGGGTGGGGGCAGGGGCCGAGGTGGGAGGAGGGGGGGAGGAATGGAGAGTATTGACTTTTTCTAAAAATAGAGTCTCCATCCTGTGGACCACTTCGACTACCCTATCAATTAGAGCATGACAAGCATCGATCCTATCTGCTTGTGCAGGGGTGGGGGCTGTGTTAGGGATGTCGTTTTGGGGGGAGGGGGGGTCTCCTACCGGGGTATTCTCTATCCTGGGGGAGTCGGCTTCATGGGGGAATAGGTCTCTTTGCAATGTATCTAAGGAGGGGGGGAGGATAATGGGGCTAGGATCTTGCCAATGTACGTTTTCCAGGGGGTCTCCTTCTATATTCTCTTCCCCTGATTGGCCTATCTCTAGGGGGGTATCATTTTCTGGGGGGGGAGGGAGGGTGAACCTTACCTGGGGCTTGCCCTTATCCAATCTCGGTTCTATACATATGTTGATTAATTCTTCTTCTTCCTCAGTAAGCCTAGATTCTTTTCTTATATATTGCAATAGGGGGGTTGATCCGTCCATTATGTAAAATAAATTTCTTCTGGGGGAGCCTTACGTTTTATGTTTCCTAGACCTTTTTTGAGGGCCTTATCACATATTTCCCTAAACGTCTCTGGGTATCTACTCTTTATTTCACATTTCACCTCGATGATCTCGGTCCGCAATTGCATTGCTTCGGCCCTAAGGTTGGCAGCCACTAGGCCTTGCCATTTCCTTGCAGCCTCTGACCAGATTTTTTCGCCTATTTCCACTAGCCAGCGGGGGGGAAGGGCATTAGTAGGACTGGGGATCCCTGTGACTGCTATCTTACCAATCCCTGAGGTTCCCTTTTCCTCACATGCATCACACAAGGCTATATATTCCCAACACTGTGCTTCCTTTCTGAATAGATTAGCTAGAACTTGGCACTCTGTGAACCCTGTTTGTTTGTCTAGAGGTGCCCTAGTCTCTAAACTATCATAACTATCTTCAAAGGGGTCGTCTGGGTGCCCTATTTTTCATGCTCCTCCGACAGGACCTGTCCTAGGGGTGAGAATTCTATAGCTACATTCCCCTTAGTCCAGGCATCTGGGTGGTTCCAACCTCCTGGGAGGCACTGTGCTAATTCCCTTACTCTACCCTTTTGGCCTTCCCTCGCTTCTGGGGGACTTTCTCCTTCTCCCATTACCCTAATGGGTTCACTTATCCCTGGGAGTGCATTTCTCCATTCCCTACTCTCATCGTTTTGGAGGGTTCCCTCTGAAGTTCCCCTTATTTGTTTCCTAGTTTGTACCATATTTATGTGTTCTTATACTTATTATATCTATTAGAATCTGTAACGACTCTACCACTTGAGCTTGTTCACTGGAACTTCTTCAAATATATTTCATATACCTTTATTCTAGCTTATACCTTAGAATTACTCCCTTTAAAACTTCCTTCTTAACTATTTTATTCCTTATTTAGATGTATTATTCTAATATATCTTATATTATTTTTTCAAAAACTTCTTATCTTATCTGGAACTTCTTATCTTTACTTGTTATCTTATCTGAAACGTCTTATCTTTACTTGTTATCTTATCTGAAACCTCTTATCTTTTCTTGTTATCTTATCTTAACCTTCTTATCTCTACTTGTTATCTTATCTGAAACTTCTTATCTTTCCTTGTTATCTTATCTGAAACTTCTTATCTTTCCTTGTTACCGTATCTGAAACTTCTTATCTTTATGTGTTATCTTATCTGAAACTTATTTAATTGTTATCTTATCTGAAAATATTATTCCTCTATACTATCCCTTTACTTTATTCCGATCTTATCATATCACCATCTTCTTATCTATATTAGTTTCTTCTAGTCCAGATATTCAAAACTTATTTATTAATCATCTATATTATCTCTTTATCCTATCTGGAACTTCTTATCTTTACTTGTTTATGTGTCTTTTATATTTATGTCTTATCTAGATATCCTTATCTTTTCTTAAAATATTATTCTTCTATATTATCCTTTACTTCATTCAGATTTAATCATATCACGGTATCCCTATCTAGAAACGTATCTTTTACAACAGATATTCTTATCTATATTCAAACATTTCTATCTGAAACTCCTTATTTTTTATTTTTTATTTGTATGAGCCTGTTAAAACTATATCTTATCTATATAATCTTATCTTATCTTTATTTATTGTTCACTTATTCTAAACTTATCTATACATAGTCCTTATCTTTTATTTATTCTTCTATATTTCCCTCTTATCTGTAAGAAACCTTATCTTAATTTGTATTTTTTTACCGTGACTTATCTATATATTTATATACACAAACCTTATCTAGGAAAATTTACCTTTAACTATACTTTTTTTGTCCTTTGTCTTTATGATTTTATATCTTTTTTTATTATTAGAAGAAAAAAACCTTTAGACTTCTAGCATATATAGTTTATTTGTTTAATATTTTTCTTTTTATCTTATGATTTCATTCAGAGTATTGTATTTTTCTATATTTCTAGATCCTCTATTATATATTCTACTATTATTATTTTTCTTTTATCTTATGATTTCACTCAGTATATTGTATCCTCAAAAAATCATGTACTTATGTTAGAACTTCTATTATATATTCTACTATTATTATTTTTCTTTTATCTTATGATTTCACTCAGTATATTGTATCCTCAAATATTCATGTACTTTCTTTTCAAATATGTTAGATCTTCTGTTATATATTCTACTGTCATATATTTCACTGTGATCTTATATTCTTTATTCTTATAGTATAAACAACTGATTTTAACACACTCTCTAAACAGCTTACACGCTTCCTCTCATTCTCTTATTCTATATGTACCCTTAGAAAAAAGAAAAGGGGGGGTGTGTGGGGTGTTGGTTACTCTATGTATCTCTATGTACCCAAAAAAAACCAAAAAGGGGGGGGGGTTGTCTAGCTCCAACCACTGTGTACTACTCTACCAACTACGTGCAAGGACTCTCTTCAGATGTGTCTTTTAACCACTTATCTGTTTCTGTAGTCCTGTGTGGAGGTTCCCTGTAGCTCTTGTGGTTCTTCCTTGAGAAGACTTCTCCTTCTGGCGGGGTACTTTGAGCCTTTTCTGTGGCTTAAAACGTTCGCACTGAACAGAGATACACTGACTTACTACACCACATAACACTTAAAAACATCACAATTGTTCAACACAGGAAAAAACAAACACACATATCACTTATAACACTACAGTAGCCCCACAACACGAGCGCTTTCGGCCTCCATGGCCTCATCAGGTGCTGGGCTGGGTGCTTACTGACTCTTTATTTTTCAGGTGTACAATATATACCTATCTCAAGAGTCATGTAAAAGGGATAGGGAATGTCTTTCCTGTATGGACCCATGTATCCTGGGTCCCCTTTATTGGTACTTTGGGGGTGTGGTACCCGGGGTACTGGGAGGTAGTGCATACTACCCTGACCACACTCCCCTTATTGGGAATTGGGGCACAGGTACTATGGGGGGAAGGTAACACTTTTTCCTGACTAAAAAATTGTTTTATACACTTCTTCTTTATAAATGGCTAAAGGACAAGGGGAACCTTCGTTTCAAGGGAGGGAAAAGGAGGAGTCAGCAGGAGCCCTTCTCTTGGGGGCTACTCTTGGTCAGGGAAGATGGGTTAGACTGATGCTGATTGTCCCTGTCACAACTGCTGTTCCTGAAGGAGGTGGGGTATAAGCATGAAGAGAAGGGAAATTCCGGGTAGAAACAGGCTAGAAGACCGGGTATCCACTCATCCTTGTCCATGGGATTTTTCTTTTCACTCCTTTAGCTTAATCCTTGCTAGCTCTTGGGGCCTTTTCCTAGAAAAGGGGAAGAGGGCAGGATTTGAGAATAAATCTTTACATCTAATATTTTTAACAGATATATATCCAGGACTTGCCCCTTCTGTACAGAAGCAGTATTCTACTTATCTTTTTCCTGGTGATTATTCTCATCGGCGGAGAGAGAGGGGGAGGGGGGTTTTTATGTCAGCTAGGCTTATTTTATTCTCCACTGTTGGCTCTTGGTCCCTTCTTTCCTGGAAAGAGGGAGAAGAGATCAGGGAGCATTTATGTCCTTATTCGTGTGTTACTATCCATATCTCGAAAACGAGATCGCATCATTTTACCTGTATAAATATTCATATACATATCTATGTTTATTTATCCATCTATATGTATAGTTTATAAATAGAAATCTTCTATCTCTCTTCTGAAAATTATTATAACTCAGTCTTCCTTTTCTTTATTCTATTTGAAAAACTTCTGTCCTTATTCCTCGTTGTTTTTTATATATCTAGGAATGTATAATATAGTTTCTTTCCTCTGTAAAAACTTTTCTAACATATAAATGACTTGATTTTACTTAGCTTTTGTGTATGGATGTGTGGGAGGTGGATTGTGGAACCTGGAGCCTTCCCTTGTTCCTTCCTCCTGTAGCTGCTAATTCTGTTTCCTCAGGCTTTGTGAGATCTCCTATTGCCTGTGGGTATACACATTCAGCAGGATCCATATTCTTGCCAGGAGAGATATAGTTTCTTATAAAGAATAAATTTTTTCTTTTAGCTGAAAAAAAAAAAAAAAAAATTTTTGAGCTAAAAAAAATGTGTTTATTTCTCTTTACGAAATTGTATATTATCCTTTTCTTTGTTCTCTTTCTATTATCACTTCATATGTTCTTTCTTTTTCCATCTTCTGCTTTCTTTTATAAATTATTCTATATCATTCTTTTGTTTCTAACATCTCTTGTTAATAATTATATCATCCTTCTTTTATTGACTGTTAAGAATTATATCGTTTTTCTTTTATTGTGAAACTTCTATCATCTATTGTAAATCGACAGAAAAAAATATATAATAAATTAATTAAATCTTGAGCCTTTCTTAATTTTAGTTGTTTTTATATCTAAAAGTATCATATAGTTTCTTTCCTCTAAAAACCTCTTCAAAAAATTACATTTTTTACATATACATGACTTGCTATTACTTAGCTTTTATGTATGTGTATGTTGGATGTGGAGTGTGGAACCTGGAGTCTCCCCTAGTTCCTTACTCCTGTGGCCGCTAGTTCTGTTTCCTCAGGCTTCTGAGATCTCCTATTGCCTGTGGATATACAGATATAGCAGAATCCTCATCCTTTTAAGGAAGACAAGTTTTTTTTGTAAAAAATTAATTAATAAAAATATATAGAAGTCTTCTATTAGCTACCAACTTCATACCTTATCTTTCCGAAACATTATATTATTCTTTTCCTCCTATTATAATAATTATATGTCCTCTTTTCTTTTTTTCTTTTCTCTTATGAAATATTATATCTCATTCTTCTGTTGCTTGAAACTTCTATCATCTCTTGTTAAGAAATATATTATCCTTCTTTTGTTATGAATTTCCTATCATCGACTGTTAAGGGTTATAACATCCTTCTTTTATCCTGAAACTTCTAGCATCTACTCTTAAACTTAGCTTTTTTTATGAAATACTATATATTCTTCTTCTGTTGTTGGATCTTCTATCATTTTCTGTTAAGAATTATAACCTCCTTACTTTATTCGGGATCTTCTACTGTTTATTTGTTTAAGAAATATATCATCCTTCTCTTATATTGAACCTTCTATGTTCTCTTGATTTCATGATGTTATATATCTTTCTTTTTGAGCTGATTGTTCTATTTCAACTAGTAACTTTTTCATTTTCTTTATAAAAATAGTTACAAATTTAAAGGAACCTTGTTTTCACTTAGCTTTTTTTAGGTATGTGTGTGGAACCTGGGAGTTCCCCTGTTCCTCTCCTTTTTAGCTGCTTGTTTCCCTGGCTCAGGCTTCGTGAGGTCTCGCATCACCTGCGGGTATACAAGCTGGCAGACCCCTTTCTCCCTCATTATGCTCTCTCCTTGGTGTAAGTAAGGGTGAGGGGAACTCTGCTCTTATTAGTCTATCTGCTATGGTCCTATCTTTCTTCCAGGCTATCATGGGGGGTGGGCCCTTGAAACTTTCCCTCCATGGGGTGTCCTTGGCATTCTCCTGTACCCATTCCCATATCCTGTTGATCGATAGTCTTAGGGGACCTGCGATATTATGTGAATAAAGCATGGGGAAGATTATTCTGTTTAAGTCATTTTTTACCTGTTTTTCTAGTAGGGACTCTCTATTAATGGTACTCAGTCTTTCCATTGCCATCTTTAGGGTCTTCTCACTGTACCCTCTTGCCTTAAAAAAGCCTATCATGTCTTGTAGTGCCTCATCTACCAGGTGTGGGTCACTCACTATCCTTTTCACTCTGATACCTTGTGAGAAGGGGAGGCTCTTCTTTAGGTTTGGATGGTGGCTGGACTGAAAATGCAAATATTGATGAGTATTTGAGGGTTTATGGTACACTTTTGTTTGTAGGAAGCCTTCATTATCTATATATACTAGAGTATCTAGGAAGGGTAATCTTTCTTTGTCAAACTCTAAAGTAAATTTCAGGTCTGGGTGAAAGCTATTTAAACCTCTGTAGTACTCTTGAAGGTCCTCCTCTGTGCCCTGTAAAACTCCAAAAATATCGTCAATATACCTGAAAAAAATGGCTGGTTGTTTTTTCAGTCTTTTCCTTTGTTTCTCTATACTCACATGGACGAAAATCTCTGCTACTGCTACAGACACTGAGGCTCCTATGGCTGTGCCCTTCATCTGTTTGTAGCATTTTCCGTCGAATTTTAGAAGGGTCCCTGTGAGTATATGGTCGATACCTTCTTTTATTAGGTAGGGGGGAGGGGCATTAATATTGTATAACTCTTTTAGCCTACCTTGTACATACCCCATGTTCTTCTCGTAGAAATTTGCAACTACCCAAGCTGCTTCTTCCTGTGGGATAGAGGGATACAAAGACACTATGTCAAAGGAAAATAAGAAAGTTTCTCCTGTAAATCTGGGTGTTTCCTTTAATCTCCTTAGGAAGTGCGTTGTATCTTGCAGTCTTTCTGGGAGTATTTCTAGAAGAGGGGATAAAAAGGTTGTTAAGAGTCTATCTACAGGCCTTGTGGGTGCACTACAGCCACTGAGTACTGGCCTCCCAGGCCATGTCCCTAGCTCCTCATCTATTTTTTTATGTGTTTTGGGGAGTATGTACCAATGAGGAATGCTGGTTTCCTGGGAGAGGAGGGCATCTCTCTGGGCTGCTGAGAAGCTTGACTTCTTTCCTGCTGGGGAATCAAGGCAATACATTCTACTTATTAGTATTTTACTTTCTGCTTGCACCTTCTCCAGCTCCATCTGTGGATTAAACAGTGGTTGATAAGTACTTTCGTCTCTTAAATGTGCTAAGCCCATAGCTCTGTACTGTTCTGTTTTTAGGACTACTAGAGCTCCATCTTTATCTGCCTTTTTAATAATAATATCTGGATTTCTTTTCAAATCTTCAAGAGCTCCTATTTCCTCTCTCGTTAGGTTTGGTCTTACTTTTGTTTTACTATGTCTTTTAATCAAGGTTGCTTCTTCTTCAATCTTTTCCTTTAGTCCAGGCATTTTTCTAGGGGGATCTTTACTGCGTTTTATCTTTGGAAACTGGGAGGGTATCTTATATTTACATTTTTTCACTAAGGGGCCTGGGGAAGGGGTGAGGGAGGCCGTGAATCTAGAATTGATTTCAACTTCTAAATCTCCTAGGGAAGAGGCTAAACTCTCTGAGAGGGGCAGGGGGGCTGGGGGGCCTGGGACAAAAGACCGGCCTTTGCTGAGGACTGATCTTTGTGCCTGGGTGAGTGGTACCTCTGAAACTACCAATGCCAAGCCTTGTAACCATTCCCTCCTCTTTGCCACTGTCCTTCTCCTCTTCCTCCTTGGTCCCATTGGGTGCTTCCTTTTCCTCCTATCCCTGTTTGATCTCTGTACCCTCTCCAATTGTTGTGATGTGGTCTCCCTTGATTTCTCCATGTTTCTGAATCCCACATCCTCCTTTCGTTTATCCCATTCCTGCGGTACCCTGAGTCCCACATCCTCCTGTAATTTATCCCATTCCTGTGATACCCTTGGTTCCCATAATCCTCTCTGTAGATCCTTTTGTTCCCATACCATTCTCTGTAAATCCCTCTGTTCCCATATTCCCTTCGGTTCTGGGCCCTTCCTATACCTCTGTGCCAAGGCTGTTTCCCTTGGTTCCCTAGGGGGGGAGGGTTGGGGCTTACTGGGGCATGGGTACTTTGAGGGGGGATGAGGGGAGGAGGAGGTAGGGGGGGTGGAGGGGGAGGGGGGAGGGGGGATTGCTGGGGGGGTTTCCGTTGCCCGTTTTTTGGAACTGTTCTTTCCTCTTTATTTTTTTGTCCTTTATTTTTCTTCTCCTTTGTCTCTTTCGTTTTCTTACCCCTTTCTCTCTTTGAATGCTCTCTAAGAGCCCTCCAAGTGTACGAGTTCTCTACTCTAGGGGGGGCTTGCTCTGTCTCTTCTTGTACTGGGGGTGGGGTGGGGGCAGGGGCCGAGGTGGGAGGAGGGGGGGAGGAATGGAGAGTATTGACTTTTTCTAAAAATAGAGTCTCCATCCTGTGGACCACTTCGACTACCCTATCAATTAGAGCATGACAAGCATCGATCCTATCTGCTTGTGCAGGGGTGGGGGCTGTGTTAGGGATGTCGTTTTGGGGGGAGGGGGGGTCTCCTACCGGGGTATTCTCTATCCTGGGGGAGTCGGCTTCATGGGGGAATAGGTCTCTTTGCAATGTATCTAAGGAGGGGGGGAGGATAATGGGGCTGGGATCTTGCCAATGTACGTTTTCCAGGGGGTCTCCTTCTATATTCTCTTCCCCTGATTGGCCTATCTCTAGGGGGGTATCATTTTCTGGGGGGGGAGGGAGGGTGAACCTTACCTGGGGCTTGCCCTTATCCAATCTCGGTTCTATACATATGTTGATTAATTCTTCTTCTTCCTCAGTAAGCCTAGATTCTTTTCTTATATATTGCAATAGGGGGGTTGATCCGTCCATTATGTAAAATAAATTTTCTTCTGGGGGAGCCTTACGTTTTATGTTTCCTAGACCTTTTTTGAGGGCCTTATCACATATTTCCCTAAACGTCTCTGGGTATCTACTCTTTATTTCACATTTCACCTCGATGATCTCGGTCCGCAATTGCATTGCTTCGGCCCTAAGGTTGGCAGCCACTAGGCCTTGCCATTTCCTTGCAGCCTCTGACCAGATTTTTTCGCCTATTTCCACTAGCCAGCGGGGGGGAAGGGCATTAGTAGGACTGGGGATCCCTGTGACTGCTATCTTACCAATCCCTGAGGTTCCCTTTTCCTCACATGCATCACACAAGGCTATATATTCCCAACACTGTGCTTCCTTTCTGAATAGATTAGCTAGAACTTGGCACTCTGTGAACCCTGTTTGTTTGTCTAGAGGTGCCCTAGTCTCTAAACTATCATAACTATCTTCAAAGGGGTCGTCTGGGTGCCCTACTTTTTCATGCTCCTCCGACAGGACCTGTCCTAGGGGTGAGAATTCTATAGCTACATTCCCCTTAGTCCAGGCATCTGGGTGGTTCCAACCTCCTGGGAGGCACTGTGCTAATTCCCTTACTCTACCCTTTTGGCCCTCCCTCGCTTCTGCGGGACTTTCTCCTTCTCCCATTACCCTAATGGGTTCACTTATCCCTGGGAGTGCATTTCTCCATTCCCTACTCTCATCGTTTTGGAGGGTTCCCTCTGAAGTTCCCCTTATTTGTTTCCTAGTTTGTACCATATTTATGTGTTCTTATACTTATTATATCTATTAGAATCTGTAACGACTCTACCACTTGAGCTTGTTCACTGGAACTTCTTCAAATATATTTCATATACCTTTATTCTAGCTTATACCTTAGAATTACTCCCTTTAAAACTTCCTTCTTAACTATTTTATTCCTTATTTAGATGTATTATTCTAATATATCTTATATTATTTTTTCAAAAACTTCTTATCTTATCTGGAACTTCTTATCTTTACTTGTTATCTTATCTGAAACGTCTTATCTTTACTTGTTATCTTATCTGAAACCTCTTATCTTTTCTTGTTATCTTATCTTAACCTTCTTATCTCTACTTGTTATCTTATCTGAAACTTCTTATCTTTCCTTGTTATCTTATCTGAAACTTCTTATCTTTCCTTGTTACCGTATCTGAAACTTCTTATCTTTATGTGTTATCTTATCTGAAACTTATTATCATTAATTGTTATCTTATCTGAAAATATTATTCCTCTATACTATCCCTTTACTTTATTCCGATCTTATCATATCACCATCTTCTTATCTATATTAGTTTCTTCTAGTCCAGATATTCAAAACTATCCTATATTATCTCTTTATCCTATCTGGAACTTCTTATCTTTATTTGTTTATGTGTCTTTTATATTTATGTCTTATCTAGATATCCTTATCTTTTCTTAAAATATTATTCTTCTATATTATCCTTTACTTCATTCAGATTTAATCATATCACGGTATCCTTATCTAGAAACGTATCTTTTACAACAGATATTCTTATCTATATTCAAACATTTCTATCTGAAATTCCTTATTTTTTATTTTTTATTTGTATGAGCCTGTTAAAACCTATATCTTATCTATATAATCTTATCTTATCTTTATTTATTGTTCACTTATTCTAAACTTATCTATACATAGTCCTTATCTTTTATTTATTCTTCTATATTTCCCTCTTATCTGTAAGAAACCTTATCTTAATTTGTATTTTTTTACCGTGACTTATCTATATATTTATATACACAAACCTTATCTAGGAAAATTTACCTTTAACTATACTTTTTTTGTCCTTTGTCTTTATGATTTTATATCTTTTTTTATTATTAGAAGAAAAAAACCTTTAGACTTCTAGCATATATAGTTTATTTGTTTAATATTTTTCTTTTTATCTTATGATTTCATTCAGAGTATTGTATTTTTCTATATTTCTAGATCCTCTATTATATATTCTACTATTATTATTTTCTTTTATCTTATGATTTCACTCAGTATATTGTATCCTCAAAAAATCATGTACTTCCTTTCAAATATGTTAGAACTTCTATTATATATTCTACTATTATTATTTTTCTTTTATCTTATGATTTCACTCAGTATATTGTATCCTCAAATATTCATGTACTTTCTTTTCAAATATGTTAGATCTTCTGTTATATATTCTACTGTCATATATTTCACTGTGATCTTATATTCTTTATTCTTATAGTATAGACAACTGATTTTAACACACTCTCTAAACAGCTTACACGCTTCCTCTCATTCTCTTATTCTATATGTACCCTTAGAAAAAAGAAAAGGGGGGGTGTGTGGGGTGTTGGTTACTCTATGTATCTCTATGTACCCAAAAAAAACAAAAAAAGGGGGGGGGGGGGTTGTCTAGCTCTAACCACTGTGTACTACTCTACCAACTACGTGCAAGGACTCTCTTCAGATGTGTCTTTTAACCACTTATCTGTTTCTGTAGTCCTGTGTGGAGGTTCCCTGTAGCTCTTGTGGTTCTTCCTTGAGAAGACTTCTCCTTCTGGCGGGGTACTTTGAGCCTTTTCTGTGGCTTAAAACGTTCGCACTGAACAGAGATACACTGACTTACTACACCACATAACACTTAAAAAACATCACAATTGTTCAACACAGGAAAAAACAAACACACATATCACTTATAACACTACAGTAGCCCCACAACACGAGCGCTTTCGGCCTCCATGGCCTCATCAGGTGCTGGGCTGGGTGCTTACTGACTCTTTATTTTTCAGGTGTACAATATATACCTATCTCAAGAGTCATGTAAAAGGGATAGGGAATGTCTTTCCTGTATGGACCCATGTATCCTGGGTCCCCTTTATTGGTACTTTGGGGGTGTGGTACCCGGGGTACTGGGAGGTAGTGCATACTACCCTGACCACACTCCCCTTATTGGGATTGGGGCACAGGTACTATGGGGGGAAGGTAACACTTTTTCCTGACTAAAAAAATTGTTTTATACACTTCTACTTTATAAATGGCTAAAGGACAAGGGGAACCTTCGTTTCAAGGGAGGGAAAAGGAGGAGTCAGCAGGAGCCCTTCTCTTGGGGGCTACTCTTGGTCAGGGAAGATGGGTTAGACTGATGCTGATTGTCCCTGTCACAACTGCTGTTCCTGAAGGAGGTGGGGTATAAGCATGAAGAGAAGGGAAATTCCGGGTAGAAACAGGCTAGAAGACCGGGTATCCACTCATCCTTGTCCATGGGATTTTTCTTTTCACTCCTTTAGCTTAATCCTTGCTAGCTCTTGGGGCCTTTTCCTAGAAAAGGGGAAGAGGGCAGGATTTGAGAATAAATCTTTACATCTAATATTTTTAACAGATATATATCCAGGACTTGCCCCTTCTGTACAGAAGCAGTATTCTACTTATCTTTTTCCTGGTGATTATTCTCATCGGCGGAGAGAGGGGGAGGGGGGTTTTTATGTCAGCTAGGCTTATTTTATTCTCCACTGTTGGCTCTTGGTCCCTTCTTTCCTGGAAAGAGGGAGAAGAGATCAGGGAGCATTTATGTCCTTATTCGTGTGTTACTATCCATATCTCGAAAACGAGATCGCACCATTGTACCTGTATAAATATTCATATACATATCTATGTTTATTTATCCATCTATATGTATAGTTTATAAATAGAAATCTTCTATCTCTCTTCTGAAAATTATTATAACTCAGTCTTCCTTTTCTTTATTCTATTTGAAAAACTTCTGTCCTTATTCCTCGTTGTTTTTTATATATCTAGGAATGTATAATATAGTTTCTTTCCTCTGTAAAAACTTTTCTAACATATAAATGACTTGATTTTACTTAGCTTTTGTGTATGGATGTGTGGGAGGTGGATTGTGGAACCTGGAGCCTTCCCTTGTTCCTTCCTCCTGTAGCTGCTAATTCTGTTTCCTCAGGCTTTGTGAGATCTCCTATTGCCTGTGGGTATACACATTCAGCAGGATCCATATTCTTGCCAGGAGAGATATAGTTTCTTATAAAGAATAAATTTTTTCTTTTAGCTGAAAAAAAAAAAATTTTTGAGCTAAAAAAAATGTGTTTTATTTCTCTTTACGAAATTGTATATTATCCTTTTCTTTGTTCTCTTTCTATTATCACTTCATATGTTCTTTCTTTTTCCATCTTCTGCTTTCTTTTATAAATTATTCTATATCATTCTTTTGTTTCTAACATCTCTTGTTAATAATTATATCATCCTTCTTTTATTGACTGTTAAGAATTATATCGTTTTTCTTTTATTGTGAAACTTCTATCATCTATTGTAAATCGACAGAAAAAAATATATAATAAATTAATTAAATCTTGAGCCTTTCTTAATTTTAGTTGTTTTTATATCTAAAAGTATCATATAGTTTCTTTCCTCTAAAAACCTCTTCAAAAAATTACATTTTTTACATATACATGACTTGCTATTACTTAGCTTTTATGTATGTGTATGTTGGATGTGGAGTGTGGAACCTGGAGCCTCCCCTAGTTCCTTACTCCTGTGGCCGCTAGTTCTGTTTCCTCAGGCTTCTGAGATCTCCTATTGCCTGTGGATATACAGATATAGCAGAATCCTCATCCTTTTAAGGAAGACAAGTTTTTTTTGTAAAAAATTAATTAATAAAAATATATAGAATTCTTCTATTAGCTACCAACTTCATACCTTATCTTTCCGAAACATTATATTATTCTTTTCCTCCTATTATAATAATTATATGTCCTCTTTTCTTTTTTCCTTTCTCTTATGAAATATTATATCTCATTCTTCTGTTGCTTGAAACTTCTATCATCTCTTGTTAAGAAATATATTATCCTTCTTTTGTTATGAATTTCCTATCATCGACTGTTAAGGGTTATAACATCCTTCTTTTATCATGAAACTTCTAGCATCTACTCTTAAACTTAGCTTTTTTTATGAAATACTATATATTCTTCTTCTGTTGTTGGATCTATCATTTTCTGTTAAGAATTATAACCTCCTTACTTTATTCGGGATCTTCTACTGTTTATTTGTTTAAGAAATATATCATCCTTCTCTTATATTGAACCTTCTATGTTCTCTTGATTTCATGATGTTATATATCTTTCTTTTTGAGCTGATTGTTCTATTTCAACTAGTAACTTTTTCATTTTCTTTATAAAAATAGTTACAAATTTAAAGGAACCTTGTTTTCACTTAGCTTTTTTAGGTATGTGTGTGGAACCTGGGAGTTCCCCTGTTCCTCTCCTTTTTAGCTGCTTGTTTCCCTGGCTCAGGCTTCGTGAGGTCTCGCATCACCTGCGGGTATACAAGCTGGCAGACCCCTTTCTCCCTCATTATGCTCTCTCCTTGGTGTAAGTAAGGGTGAGGGGAACTCTGCTCTTATTAGTCTATCTGCTATGGTCCTATCTTTCTTCCAGGCTATCATGGGGGGTGGGCCCTTGAAACTTTCCCTCCATGGGGTGTCCTTGGCATTCTCCTGTACCCATTCCCATATCCTGTTGATCGATAGTCTTAGGGGACCTGCGATATTATGTGAATAAAGCATGGGGAAGATTATTCTGTTTAAGTCATTTTTTACCTGTTTTTCTAGTAGGGACTCTCTATTAATGGTACTCAGTCTTTCCATTGCCATCTTTAGGGTCTTCTCACTGTACCCTCTTGCCTTAAAAAAGCCTATCATGTCTTGTAGTGCCTCATCTACCAGGTGTGGGTCACTCACTATCCTTTTCACTCTGATACCTTGTGAGAAGGGGAGGCTCTTCTTTAGGTTTGGATGGTGGCTGGACTGAAAATGCAAATATTGATGAGTATTTGAGGGTTTATGGTACACTTTTGTTTGTAGGAAGCCTTCATTATCTATATATACTAGAGTATCTAGGAAGGGTAATCTTTCTTTGTCAAACTCTAAAGTAAATTTCAGGTCTGGGTGAAAGCTATTTAAACCTCTGTAGTACTCTTGAAGGTCCTCCTCTGTGCCCTGTAAAACTCCAAAAATATCGTCAATATACCTGAAAAAAATGGCTGGTTGTTTTTTCAGTCTTTTCCTTTGTTTCTCTATACTCACATGGACGAAAATCTCTGCTACTGCTACAGACACTGAGGCTCCTATGGCTGTGCCCTTCATCTGTTTGTAGCATTTTCCGTCGAATTTTAGAAGGGTCCCTGTGAGTATATGGTCGATACCTTCTTTTATTAGGTAGGGGGGAGGGGCATTAATATTGTATAACTCTTTTAGCCTACCTTGTACATACCCCATGTTCTTCTCGTAGAAATTTGCAACTACCCAAGCTGCTTCTTCCTGTGGGATAGAGGGATACAAAGACACTATGTCAAAGGAAAATAAGAAAGTTTCTCCTGTAAATCTGGGTGTTTCCTTTAATCTCCTTAGGAAGTGCGTTGTATCTTGCAGTCTTTCTGGGAGTATTTCTAGAAGAGGGGATAAAAAGGTTGTTAAGAGTCTATCTACAGGCCTTGTGGGTGCACTACAGCCACTGAGTACTGGCCTCCCAGGCCATGTCCCTAGCTCCTCATCTATTTTTTTATGTGTTTTGGGGAGTATGTACCAATGAGGAATGCTGGTTTCCTGGGAGAGGAGGGCATCTCTCTGGGCTGCTGAGAAGCTTGACTTCTTTCCTGCTGGGGAATCAAGGCAATACATTCTACTTATTAGTATTTTACTTTCTGCTTGCACCTTCTCCAGCTCCATCTGTGGATTAAACAGTGGTTGATAAGTACTTTCGTCTCTTAAATGTGCTAAGCCCATAGCTCTGTACTGTTCTGTTTTTAGGACTACTAGAGCTCCATCTTTATCTGCCTTTTTAATAATAATATCTGGATTTCTTTTCAAATCTTCAAGAGCTCCTATTTCCTCTCTCGTTAGGTTTGGTCTTACTTTTGTTTTACTATGTCTTTTAATCAAGGTTGCTTCTTCTTCAATCTTTTCCTTTAGTCCAGGCATTTTTCTAGGGGGATCTTTACTGCGTTTTATCTTTGGAAACTGGGAGGGTATCTTATATTTACATTTTTTCACTAAGGGGCCTGGGGAAGGGGTGAGGGAGGCCGTGAATCTAGAATTGATTTCAACTTCTAAATCTCCTAGGGAAGAGGCTAAACTCTCTGAGAGGGGCAGGGGGGCTGGGGGGCCTGGGACAAAAGACCGGCCTTTGCTGAGGACTGATCTTTGTGCCTGGGTGAGTGGTACCTCTGAAACTACCAATGCCAAGCCTTGTAACCATTCCCTCCTCTTTGCCACTGTCCTTCTCCTCTTCCTCCTTGGTCCCATTGGGTGCTTCCTTTTCCTCCTATCCCTGTTTGATCTCTGTACCCTCTCCAATTGTTGTGATGTGGTCTCCCTTGATTTCTCCATGTTTCTGAATCCCACATCCTCCTTTCGTTTATCCCATTCCTGCGGTACCCTGAGTCCAGCATCCTCCTGTAATTTATCCCATTCCTGTGATACCCTTGGTTCCCATAATCCTCTCTGTAGATCCTTTTGTTCCCATACCATTCTCTGTAAATCCCTCTGTTCCCATATTCCCTTCGGTTCTGGGCCCTTCCTATACCTCTGTGCCAAGGCTGTTTCCCTTGGTTCCCTAGGGGGGGAGGGTTGGGGCTTACTGGGGCATGGGTACTTTGAGGGGGGATGAGGGGAGGAGGAGGTAGGGGGGGTGGAGGGGGAGGGGGGAGGGGGGATTGCTGGGGGGGTTCCGTTGCCCGTTTTTTGGAACTGTTCTTTCCTCTTTATTTTTTTGTCCTTTATTTTTCTTCTTCTCCTTTGTCTCTTTCGTTTTCTTACCCCTTTCTCTCTTTGAATGCTCTCTAAGAGCCCTCCAAGAGTACGAGTTCTCTACTCTAGGGGGGGCTTGCTCTGTCTCTTCTTGTCTGGGGTGGGGTGGGGGCAGGGGCCGAGGTGGGAGGAGGCGGGGGGGAGGAGATGGGGGGAAGGAGTATTGACTTTTTCTAAAACCCTAGAGTCTCGCATGCCTGTGGACCACTTCGAAGCTGACCCTATCAATTAGGCATGAGACAAGCATCGATC